>NC_089689.1:16811527-17121706 GCF_031753505.1 Anomalospiza imberbis | reverse complement strand
TCCAGGCACAGCAGCTCCCAGCACACAGGGACATGAGGCCAGAGACTGCCAGGATGGTGAGGCTGGATGGGGACAACACAAAAAGAAGCCCCTCCAGAAGGTGATGCACACCTGGGCTCCCACACCAGTGTTTCAGGTCCTTTCTGATGAACCAGGCAGAAATACAAGCTCTTACATATCAGTGTGAAGTGTAACCTTTCTCCAAAGAAAGGAACCTGGAATTCCCTCTCTCCTGAACTTTATGCTGTTTCTAACTTTGAACAGGACACTAGAGTTAAGGTCGAGATAATACAAGGCATGTAGGTAATTAAAAGTAATACCTTTTTGGAAAGGGTTGGGAGAGTTTTTCTACTTACTTTTGTTTGGTGTGGTTTTATATTTGTTTGGGGTTTTTTAACAGACTGGGAAAAATCCTTAATATGCTACTGAATCCACACACTAATGGAATTATGGAAACGAGACTATCAAACACTCAGCCAAAGATAACAAGGAACAAAGAGGCTGGCTTCTGAAAGTGAAAACCATTCTTCTCCAGTCTATTAGATTAGCCTGAGACAGTCAACAAGACAGTAATTACAGAAAGCGACGTGATGAATAGCATTTATATGGTCTACCAAAAAGTCTTTATTAAAAAGTCCCAGACAGCAAGTTAAAGAAACTTCTGCAGACATTAAGTAGCTTTGAGGCAGCAATCCAAGGCCAGGGCTAGACACCAGCTGACAAGGAAAACCCAGTGTGTCCTCACATTACCAGGCTTCGGCAAGCTCGTTTTATAAAACCTTTGTCTTCAGTGAGCTGGGGGCACACGAGAACACAGGCTAACCACACCAGGACATGCCATGAACAAATTGACTGAGAAAAAACTGTGCACCTCTGCACTTAGCAGGCATCAGTCTCACAACCTGAGTCATTTTCAATGCACTTGACATGCATTTCCACCAAAAGTTTACTTGATAACATAAGAGGTGGAAAAAGAGAAAAGAGACATAAGAAAGGTTTATTATTCCTCTAAAATACAAGAGAGGTCCAAATAGTTATGCTCCTGAACACTCTTACCTGTGGAAGGACACTTGAAGGCAGGATTGTCCTCTGCTGTAGGCACACCGGGAGCCTTGCAGGCAAACTTCTGCAGGGGCTGCTGCGGGTGTTCCCCGGGCTGCGCGGCATCCGCCTGGCTCCCCTCGCCGGGCTGTGCCGTCCAGCTGCTCCCCGTGCTCTCCACGGAGCGTGTGGGTCCCTCTTGGGGACTCGTGGCCATCCCAGAGTCACCCCCGGGGTGGGCTTTGTACCAAGCTGATGGGGAGCCCACAACAGCAAAGCTATTCACAGCAGAAGGGTGGACCCCGGGCAAGTTGGGCTCATCATCTTCAGGAATGGGGTTGTACCATATTTCCCCTTCATCGTCCGCATCGCCGTCCTCGCCGCAGTCCGAGGCAGCGCTCCTCAGCGCGGCCGGGCTCGGCAGGGCACAGCTCCGCGCCGGGCGCTCCTGCCCCGTGGTCGACGTGGAGGGTGCCCACGGCACTGCGGGCTCAGGCAGCGGGACGGGCGATCTGGGTACCGGGATAACGGCCCCGTGCACTTCCTTACAGACATTTTCTTCTTCCAGAGGAGGAGGGGGCCGTCGGTGGGTGCTCTGCTGCAGCCAGCTGCGTTTCTTGGAAACGGTGATGCTGTTCACCTGCAGCCTGTGCTCGGGCACCTCGCTGGCCTGGGGGCACTCGGGCTCCTTCCTGCTTCTCGAAGCTATGTAAACATTTTCTATGAAATCTGTACCCAGAAAGGAAGGCAAAAAGAGAGGGAAAGACAAATGTTTAGAATATCATTTTGCTTTTGACAGATGAATACATTTGCTGTCGTATAACACTTGCATCAGACCTCATCCAAAAGGACAAAAGATAAGGTGATATGAGCACAAAATTAGATTTCAGCCTGTCAAAGCAGAATGTGCACATAGCTAATAAAGAGCCAGGCTTGTTTGGCTGTATTTTTAACACCACGCAATTTAGATAAATGGCAGTGAGATAACTCTGCTGAAAGGTCATGCATACTTCCACAGAAATGGCTGCTTTTTTCTGCCAAGTTCAGGTGCAATTGGTTCGAAAAGTTACTACACAGTACTTCTCCAGTTTAGTTATGCCAATGAAGAAACAGTCCCAATGTCCTGCTTAAATAGCTACAAAAACCCCACATATATTCATTTCTATATTTCTATATAAATAAAGGTGACAAGAACCTCCAGAAAGGACTGTCCTAACCAGCTTTATCCTGCAATTAAGACAGAAGCATCCCCTGATTTGAGGGGTATAAAACAAAGCACACCATCATGAAAGAAATGAAGGAGAAAGAAGAAATGTAGAGAAGTTTTTAAACAACAAAAATTTCATGCGAGAAGTAAACAAATTCCACTGACTGTTCCCAAAACTCCAGAGTTTCATTGAAGCAACAGACAAACATTAAATTGTCCATGGAAAGTGCCACTCACACTTGAGCCCCCTGTCAGAACACAGCCAAGCTCCACAGCAGCAGTGCCATGCCCCCCCTGGCTGCAGCACATTGGGGAGCTGCGACCCCTGCACTAGGACTGGAAGAAAAGCTGCACATACATCCAAATTAAAATCAGGGAGCAGGTCAGGCAACCCTCATGCTGCTCTGCACAGCAAGGACAACCCACATTGGGCTCGCTCAGCCATTGAGGCTGAACGGGGATAACTGGGGTCACATCAACCAGACAACCTCTTTTCACATGAAGCCCTCTGCAACAGGAAATTCCAGATGGAAGTAGCCATTCATTACTGCTTGAACATTATCTTTAGCAAAGAATTATTTTCACACCAATAATGGATGCTAAAATATGGACACCTCTCTGAAGAACTCAGGAGCAGCTCCATAAATCCAGCCAAGTTTGCTGTAGAAAGGGAGACATGAAAAAGACTCATTTGAACATCTTCCCTTTGACCCTCTTTTTAGGTTTGTACTTTAATGACAGAAGAGATCCTTGATAAGATCTGAAACACCACCATTTTATTTGATGAAAGATTCATCATTTGGTGATTTTTCAAAGGCATAGTTTGCTTGTTCAGCTAAACTGCAGTATTATCACTGTTTGTGATTTGAAGAATTAACTTGTTTCAAAGAATTAACAAAATTAATCATGCTCCTTTTGAAGCCTTTGCACACCTCCACTGAAGTGCTTTGCTACACTGGGGCCTAAGTCAGTCAGGTAACAGAATCTGAGGAAAATATGAATGCAGATCTCTTGTCAAAATTTCAGTGATTTGGCAGCAATCATATTCCTTCCCCTACCCACAGCCTGGAAATGGAAGCATGCCATTGTAATTGTTCCTCCTTACACACTGTCACACTACAGTTTCAAGTAAGAACTAAACAAAAGGAAACTAATCTGCAATGGGCACAGGGCTACGCCTATGTTTCCAAGAAGCCTATTTGGGTCAGGGACTTCTTGGGTAGGCATCCTCCTGCCAGTGACAGCTATCCCAACGTCCTTGCTTGGAATGGTCCCTGCTCCGGTGACATAAATAAATGGAGCATCCGAGAGCTGTATTTCCACAAACAAAAATATCTGCTACTTCCTGCAGAAACACGGGTCCTTCCACGCTGGTTAGGACAGTCTGCAATTCCCAAAACAATGGCTCCTAAGCAGTACAGTGTGCTAAGCATACACCCAGCGACACATCTGGTGTGAGCCTAAAGCTGCCCTTCAGTCCTAGCAGCAGAAAACTTTGTTTTCAACATCCACCCAGGTATCTCCATAACGAGCCATCTGCAAAAGCTTAGTGCAGAACCATCAATAAGCAGGAGCCTGCAGCCTCCTCCACCAAGACTGTTCGAAGGGACACGCCACCTTCCACCTTCCGCAGGACTCAGGATGATCCCAACTCTCATCAGCCACATGCTGCCAGAGGTCATCGACTGGAAATGCTCTCTGAAACTCGTCCAAATTATACACTTCCACATACATCTCCCAACTGCAGTTTCTGCAATTGCTAGCACTATTTGCAAGCATTGCTTCCCCTTTATTCGAACTTGGCCCTGATCCTGAAAGCCCTTATGCCTGTGTTTATTTTAGTAACAAACTGGTTCACATGCAAGTATCTGCACAACCAGTGGCTCAATATCACAGAGCTAGTTCCCAATGTTGTTAGCTGTTTCAGGAGTGAGTCAATTTTAAATAAATACAAAGCTCTGAGAGACATACAGGTCAGGAACATACTTTTTGTTCTAGAGTAATGCTTCATTCAGAAGAATGTTGCCTACTATTAGCATTTTCACATATATATTTAATATAGTTAAGACCTTGTCTCCACACATGACAACAGTTCCTTTTCAAAAGGCTTCACTATGGTGTTCAAGGAAAAAAAAAAAGTCAGGTATTTCCTTCACCCTTCACTCCATTGACAAAAAAATAAATCAGTATTTCAAGTTAAGCCATAATAGTAACAACACGTGTATGCTGAGAAATCAAAGCTTCAATGTTTCAACTCAACTGCAAAACTGACCTCCTGCCAACTCCGTGGGCACAGAAAATACTTCAGCACGATACCATGCCTTGCTTTGCAGATTGCATGGAAGCAGGGAACAGCTTTATCCAGCCTCTCCATATATGGATCAAACAACTCTCAGTTCTTCTGGCTGATACTTAAACACGTTCTCTTTCACGAAGTTTCCTAATAAAATTATAAGATGTAACTACCTATATATTCAAATGGAACAACGACGGAACTGGAAATTGATCTGTAAGATTT
Source organism: Anomalospiza imberbis (assembly GCF_031753505.1). Lineage (NCBI taxonomy): Eukaryota > Metazoa > Chordata > Aves > Passeriformes > Viduidae > Anomalospiza > Anomalospiza imberbis. The sequence continues at coordinate 17,116,940 of NC_089689.1, read as the reverse complement.
CGAGTGCATCTTTAAAAAGCGACCAAACCAACCAACCCCAGCGGGCAAAGAGCAGCCGAGAAGTGACAAACAGATGTGGGAGACAAGACAACGAGCAGGGACGCGCACAGAGCGCGGGTCTAAGCCCCAGAAGCTCTCGCTTGCACGAGGAACTCCCGTTCCCAGAACAAGCGCAGGTACCGATGGCACGCTGCCGCCGCTGAGGACTGATCCGAGACCCGAGCTCCCGCCCGGCCCCGGCGCGGCGCTCCGGGCAGCGGGCGCGGAGCATCCCGGCGCCGCGGGAGCCCCCGTCCGGCGCTGGCCGGCAGGTGGAGGAGCGGCCGCGGCCGGGCAGCCGGAGCCTCGCGGCCGAGCACTTACCCTGCGGGGCGCAGACCCCGCCGTGGCGGTGCCCGGCGCCCGCCGCCGCGCCTCGCTGGGACCTTCTGCCCCGCAGCTTGGAGAGCGTCCTGCGGAGCGGGTCGGCCATGCCTGGCGCTGCCTCCGCGCCGCGCTCAGCGGGCGCTGCCCCCCGGCCCGCGGGAGCGCGCAGCCCCCGAGCGCCGCGGCGGCCCCGCCGGCAGCCCCGGCCCCGACCGACCCATGGCGCCGCCGCCGCGCGCGCCCGGCCCCGGCTCCGCCGCGCACATACTTGGCATAGCTGAGCGGGGTGAGAGGGCGCCCGCGCCGCGCATGCGCCACCGCCCCGCCCCGCCCGCCTCGCGCGGGGTCGCCCCGGGGGAACCGGGCTGCGTGAGGGGCGGGCCGTGCCCGTGCCCGCCGGAGCGGCCCGGGACCGCCGTTCCCCCGGAGCCGAGCCGGGGCCCGGGCCGTGCCCGCCGGAGCGGCCCGGGACCGCGGTTCCCCCGGAGCCGAGCCGGGGCCCGGGCCGTGCCCGCCGCAGCGGCCCGGGACCGCCGTTCCCCCGGAGCCGAGCCGGGGCCCGGGCCGTGCCCGCCGGAGCGGCCCGGGACCGCCGTTGCCCCGGAGCCGAGCCGGGGCCCGGGCCGTGCCCGCCGGAGCGGCCCGGGAATGCCGTACCACCGGCCCCGGGCGCTGTGCGGGCACAGACTCCCCATCGGTGCCCCTTTCCCCACGGCGGCTCCCCGTGTCATCATCTCTTTCGGCCGCCATGTGCGTAGCGTTTCTTGAGAAAGACCAAAGGAATCGCAGCATATTTTAATCACTTACTTTCACTTGATGTCGGCTCCCCCTGTCCCCAAAGAAACAAATCTGTGGGCTGAAAAGCCATTTCTGCCCCTGGGCTCCGGCTGTGCGTGCGGCAGCTCGCACTTCCCGGCAGGCTCTCGGCAGCTGCTGCGGGCCTGGCTCTTAGCAGCTGGTGCTATCCCAGCCCAAATGCCATGCCGGGAGAAGACAAACAGCATTAGGACAGGGCAGCTGAGGCTGCTCGAGTGGGCAAAATCCAGTTTTGATGTACGTGCTGCTCAACTACATCCTGCGCTGGTTCCATTAGCAAATGCACAGTCCGTCAAAACCGATCTTAGGAGGTGATACAGCATTGATTTTTTACCAAGATAAAGTACTGAGATGGATTCGTTGGTTTATTTGTACCTGAGTCTACATCTCCTACATTTAATTTCATTATAAATAGCTTCAGGACTATATTTTGCAGCTTTTTATGTGGCATAGCTTACAAACAATCTGCAGTATATGTGCCTTGTGGTGGGTGAGAGCAGAGGACCCACGGCCATCTCCTACCCGTTGGCTGTTGGCTGTAGCTTGGCCGTCACCTCGCTGTGGAAGGCAGCCAGGAGGAGACAGGCATTCCATGCATTCTGCATGCCCAGCACAGCACTCAAATCCTGGACCAAAGGAAGTGCTTGTTTGGTTCTAGAGACAGCAACGTGCCACATATTCAGAGATTTCTTCTCTTACCAAAATTTGAGGAAGGTGTAACAGTTTCTTCACCTGAAACTAAATCTTCCTGAAGAATAAAATTAGATTAATTTTTTGAATCTTTATATGTGAAACACCAACAGTAGTAACCCAGTAATACCTGTATTTCTACAAAGTAAAAACAACTCATTACAGAGTAGTTGATTTTTCTTCATCTAAAATAAATCTCAAAATAGTTATATGTCACAGTGCAATGACTTGAAATGCTATTTTGCCATCCTGTCTTTTGAAACCGTTTGCATTCCTTTAAATACACATATTGTGAAATATCTGTGTATGGGTTTCAGAGCAAGATGTAAAACCATTCCAGAATGCCTTTGGTTGAGAAAAATCCCAGAAGTGATGGTGGTGGTGGGATGATCCCAATACTCACTGCTGTGCAGATGAGAAACTGTGAGTCCCAATGGATGTGCCCCCACAGCCTCAGATCCTGCTCATTCTGGCAGCTGCATTGCAGCACTCATGGGCTGGGTCTGGAACAGTATCTCAGGCAAATTAGTGTGCAAGAAATTCATCAACCCAAAACTGTCAATGCTTTTCTGACAGCACACTTGCTGTGTACAATCCATGTCTATCTCCAGCATGCATCTGTCTCCAGCAAATTCATCCACAATTACATTTTCTTCATTACCCAAGGGCCCAGGTAAAGCCCAGCACTACTTCCCCTGAATTGATCTTACCTGGTTAGGTGCTTTTCTTTCCCAACAAAAATGTTTGATTTCTAGCTGGAATCAGTATGTAAAGCTAAGCCTTTTACTATACCTCCCAGAACTGATCTGTAAGGTTACAGTTGAAGAAGACAAGTATAAACAAATTTGATGTTGTTGTTGTACGTATCATAATTAGTTGCCAAAACAGGTTGCCCAGAAAAGCTGTGAGAATTCTATCCTGGAGACACTGGAAACTTGTCTGGCCCTGGCCAAAGTCACCTGCATGGCTCCTGCTCTGGGTTGGGGCTGACCAGACAACCTCCAGAGGTTCCATCCAATCTAAATGACTCTCCTAACCACAAAGCTTTCCTCTACTGGAGCTGCCATGCTCTCTAGCTGAGACATAGCTTGGATAGAAGGGATGAAGTCCAGCCAAGCAGAACATCAGCGACAAAAACCCCATTGGAATTGTGCATGGGCACCACAGCGTGACTGCCCTGACCTTACTGACGCCATCAGGAGGTGTGATGCGCCACCAGCACATGCATGCCTGAAGCGAACGGCATGCATCTGAAGTCTGGGAGAGGAAACCTGCCCCACTGAAAAACACCAAGAAATTCCGAACAGCTAGCAGCTGAATTCTGGGCTTTTTCTGCAAGAAACATTTGTTGCAACCATTTCAAACTGAGCAAACCAGTTTACATCTACCTTGACTCTTATCTTCAGACTTTCAGACTTCCCACCTGTTCTAATGGGAAATCAGATTCCTTCTGTTCATGTGTACATTTGATTGTCTGAATTCTTTTACTACAGAATAGTAACCTGCTGCACTTGCTGCACTTAAAGTAACTATATAACATTTAGCAAGTTTGTCTGCTTTAGGAGGCATTTTTGAAAATGTTTGTTATTTGGATATTTCAGCAATTAAAACAGTATTAGTAGAAAGTAAGTACTGGCCAGAGTAAGGACCAAATCCTGCAAAGAACTGGAGTACTGGCATTTGATGTGCTGTACTTACTGCCTTCTTCCATGAATATTAGCTGTGGAAACAAAAGAAAATTCAACACCATTGTGTTTTCCATGTTGCTTCACACAGTATTTCCTTCATGTTCTGTATGGTTTTAAATGTTAGTTTAAGCACTTAGATTATTCTTCTATGCAATAGGCACACAGGAAATAGCTTGGTGAAAAGCTGCCAATAGTTGAGTCTATAAACACAGTTTGATCTGTATCTCAGAAAATTGTTTCCATTCCAAACTGTGGTTACAAAGCACTTTTTCTTGTTGGCAGCTGGGTTTTTTTAAAATCCCTATGCATCCTGTATTTGCCCAACAGTGTTGGCATTGATCGTACAAAAAAAAACCAAACCTGGAGATAAAGTAACATTAAGGATCTGGCTGGAACTAACTTGAGCCAGTGGAGTAAGAGTCAAAGCTGAGCTTTTGTTTTCAGCTCAGCCTGTTTTGTTCAGGAGCTGCAAAGCACACAGTGCTGAATGTGAGTCCTTTTACTTGGCCTTCTACGAAAAGTAAAAGCTACTTTAAGAGAATGGGACTAGAGCTTGGATAGACTTGAAGAGGCTTCTTGTCAGGAGACAGGCAAATATTTAGGACCAGTTAAACGGTGTAACTTTTAGCAAAGAGAAAACAGTATTCTTCTGATGGTACAAAGAGAAATGTTTTAAAAGTTTTTTTCATTAATAGATTGAGATTTCGCAAAATACTTATTTTTTTCCAAGCTGATAATGTAACAACTGTAAATAACAGGCAAAAAGTCCAACTTAAGTTGGAAAGAAAATGCATTTATCAGAAAGATATCCCTGTTGAAGATGCTGGTGCATAGGTAGCAATGTTTGGGCACTGATATAGTTGAATAATGAAATTATGCAGCTAAATATTTCCTCATGGAAGACTGAAAAATAACCTTTTCCAGCTTTGCTGACAGCATCAGATATAAGCTCTGCCTCAGCAGATAGGTTGAAGAAGTTGTGCTGTCCTAAGTACACAGGCTTTCATTTCTGTACACACCTGGGGACTGGTTTTGAACTGCTCTGGTCTGACTTCAGAAAATTCCATCCCTCACAGCTTATAATATCTCCTCAGATGTATCTGAAATAATAGTTTCTTATTAATTTTGGATGTACCTGTGGAAAGATGTACTTTATTTTCCTTCAGTGGGATTCATTTGTGTGAGTGAAGCTAAAAGTGTCTGGAAACATGAATGAGTCTCCTTTTCATTAAAGCTTAACAAATCAGTATCTTTCTTCTCTCAAGACCTGTTGCAGACAGAGGGATAAAGTGACAACTATATGACTAAAGTGGAGCTGATGACAGCTGGGAACTGGAAGCATTTGAATGCCCCAATAAAATCTATGAGCACTCTTTTTGTTGAAAGCGTCTGCCTTCCTGACATCAAAATGGACTGAAACAAGAGTCCCATGAAACTCTATCAGGCAGCTAATAGCTGTGTGTCTTATCTCCAGCCTGCCAAATGACTGATCTCTCTCAGATGTAGACACCACTACAGTCATCCAGACCTTTGTTACCCCCTACCCTATTTTGAACTGGGCAGCCAAGGCACCCCAGAGTCCCAGAATACAGCTGCTTATCTTAGGAAGACAAACCAATGGGAGAAAAAAACATTTATATTCTAAACTTGAGGAGGTCGATAGACAACAGGCTGGACAAAGCTGAAGGTGTTCATTGCCAAAATGGGTCCACCATCTGGTCACTGGAAATATTTGCAGTTGGAGTTGCCTTTTTGAAAAGCAGATTAGAGAGATTCCCAAGAGCACTGAAGTGTTTGGCTCAAACCACTGCCTCCTTCTAGAGAGCATCTTTGCCAGACACCTTCCTCAACCAAAACGGCTTTGAGGCACTGCTGTCAAGATCTTACACCTGGTGTGCTTACACCTGCATTGCTGTTGCTTGGCCATGTCCAACAGAACGTGGGTGCCTTGTCACCAGGAGGTAACACACCTCTGAGAAGCCACTGCCACCACCAGTCCTTCTCTGACTCCAGTGGCATGGGCCACCTGGGCTCTGGCAATGTGACCTGCAGCATCAGGATGGTTACCCTGCCTTTATATGAAGTGCTGAGCCCATTGCTTCCAGGGGCATGGTCTACCTGTCCTATTAAACTGTAATTACAATTAAACAGGAAAGGATTTGAAGAGCCATATAAGGTAAACCTAGAGTCAGATGAGCAATGTGATGAAAATTCTTCTGTTCATAGTTATCAGCTAACTTAAGCAGCTGGAATGTTTACAAGTCTGCCTTCTGTGCTTTGCTTAAGCAGAAATAAGACAGTAGTTTATGCTCTTTTTAGCATCTTACATGTATTTTTTAAAGTTAGTATTTGACTTTTTAGAAAATGCAAGTTAACATCTCTTATGACTTTTTCAAAATACGTCATTGAACTTCAGGGCTGTCATTACCACCTCTGCCTGCAGTCTTACAACATGCCAGTGCTATGGTAGGATGTCAGTCTCACTGAAGATATGCTAAAAATACCAAAGTATTTTGGGTATAAAGAAGCCAAAGCATGACCCATACAGTAAAAATAGCCTGTATCACAAGAATCACCACAATTACCTTCTCCTAACATGGAGACAAAAACCAGCAGATTGGTGGCACTCAACCTTGCTTGAAGTGAAAGCAAATGCCAGAAAATAGTGTAATATATTTGGTCAAAAGAAAAACAGCTTCAAACTTTTGCTCAAAATGTCAGGAGGTTCTCTGAGGAGGAAATGTAATCAGTAAATATGCATTTCTCTGTCTATTTTGTTCTATCTGTCTTTAGGCCAGGACCATATTCATGGTCCTGCCATTTCTGCCCCATGAGGACAGAGAAGAAGCAGAGCTCTCATCCATGTCCCCCTGTGGTCCATCATTCTACTTGGCCTTGTGCCTTCATGAAGTCTCCACCACTATTCAGGCTCTCTCAGAATTTGGTTGTTAATGCAAATTTAGATTAAATGTAACATTTGTCACTCTCATCCCCCACCTACAAGGAACTACAAGGTTTTCAAGCTGTGTCCTTTAGCAGCCCCTGTTAATATTGAACATGAGCTTGTAACACCTGCAGATCCTTAAGCACAGCTGGCTCTGCCAGGGCACCCAACACAGCCCAGGAGATGTTGCAAGGTACATCTGTCGTAAATCACATTATGCACAGGGCCTTAAAACATGCAGCATATGCAAAATTGTTTTATTAAAAAGCCTGCAAAATGTACAAATTGAATGACTTCCAGTTATCTACTATCAGCCAACAAAATGCCGGACTGGGGGAGCACAGTTAATGAGTCTCCTCTTAGGAACTTTCAGAAAGTAGATTCCCCTTTCTTCCACTTCTACCTTTAGAAATAGCGATTTTTCAAATCATCAACTTCCAAACTCTGAGCTTCACATAGTATAAGAGACAAAGTTTCACAAAGTATAAGAGACTTCTGAATGTGGCATCAGGAAAAGCAATATATATAAAAAAAAAAGGAAACATCCTTAAATTGTAAGACTGATCCTTTTAAGAATTGTATATGGTGTGCTGTGCTCAAAGTACTTAAGATAATCACAAGGATGCCTTAAAGATGTGTTTTCATAATCTTAAATTTTAAGTAACAGATTGGCAAAATCTGGCAATGACTTTCGCAAGCTGAAAGGATCTAGACTATTTTTCTCTTTTATATAAGCTAAATAATTTTATTACTCAACAAATTTTACAAGTGTGCATAAAGATAATTTTGTTATAGTTATCCTGTATGGTACAAAGCCAAAATAAATGGGGGGGGCGGGGAAGCCAGAGAAACACAGCATATCACCTCAGGCTGCTGAGAGATCTGTGGTATTTCATACGTGAAATATTCTCTTCATTCTCTCTATTGTGTGTTTGTCAAATGGAGCAATCAGAGACATTAATGGTGAGGAACCATGGAGGGTTTGTTTTGTTTTTTTTTTTTTTTTTTTTTGCATGTCCTGGAGTGCACCTATCAAGTAAAACTGTGTTTCATCAGAGAAAAAGGTTTTCCTGCTTTGGACGGCCAGTATAGGATACATGTTTTGACCTGATGAGCTTTTTTGACTTGTAAAGAGCTGTGCAGCAAGGAGATTAATACTTGAGCCAGCTGGCTGCAGTGGGGAAAGTCCCTTATTTGCAAACTTGCCAGAGTTGCTGCCTACTGTCTGCTGACAGCTTGCTCCCAGCACTCACTCACTGCTGTGATAACAAGGAATGGTAAAAGCACAGCAGCACATGGGAAGCTGCTATGGTCAAGCTTCTCTTAATTATTGATGTCCATCATAACATTCAGTCACTCCTGGATGACAAAAAAGAATCCATGAAAATGGAGGTGAAAAATAGATTTAGAATCTTATTTATGCTCCCTTAATCACACATGTCTTATATTTGCTCATATTCGGATCCATCTGGGTTCAAATATCTCAAGTTATATGGTCCTATTATCATCCCAACGACCTCACCTCGTCCTGTGGTCGTGTAGTTAGGAAGCATTTCCAAGTATTTAACCCAAATGTTAGTCAGCTGTTCTGTCTCATCATGTCTCATGATGTACTGGTGTAATTACCTGCTGGTCCTTTGTGGCTGCTCATGGCACATGGTCCTGGGTGGCACCTTTCCCTGCCCAGCCTAGCAAACCACACTGCTGGGGGCAGAGGGGACACCAGGCACTGGCACAGGGACCACTAGCCAGCCCTGCATGGGTTCCTCTAAGCTTCCAGGAATATTACCTGGACAATAATATATATATTCAAATGCAATTCACTCTTTTAAATAATTGAAAATCAGTTTACTTTTCACTTTGAAATATTGTCTTCATGGGAGTGGAAAGTCAATGTGTCTCAGCTGATTTTTGGAAAAGGCTACAAAGTCTTCTGCCCTTTCTCTAGTGGGCACTCACAGTAAGGACACTCTTCAGGTGAGACCTCTTAGAGAAGTGTGAGCTATTGAAAATATTCAAAATATTTACATTCTTTAGTGGATAGAAGCACTACTTTATCCTAATCTCTTCTCTAATTACTTGAGTTTCCAGCTATGCCACAGCATAATCTGTGTAACATTCACAACAGAGACCCACAGCATTTTAATACAACTAATTTCACATGGATATCACAATACTGGGGATTTTGAAAGACCATGTTTATCTAATAGATTACATCAACTTTTCAATGTATATTTCTCCTTATTTAACTCCTCAACTTTGCTTCTTAGAGCTAAAATTTGTTTCCTAAATGCCATATTCTTCTCCAGAACAACAAGACTCACTCTATAAAAAACAATAAATTGAAGTTTACATTGAGCTCTGAGATCTAAAATGACAGATTTTAAAATCTATTTTTGGACGGGTTTAACTTTGTATGTTTCCAAACACCAGTTTCTGCTCTGAAACATCACATGCAAGGTCACTTTCAGTGTTCTTCCACTTTGTCTAGCAAATTCCTCTGTTGTCTATTTATGAAAGAAACACATTTAAACCGGATATACTGAGTGTAAAACCAGAATTTGCATGGGAGGGACAAGGGCAGAGGAAAGTCTGAAACTAAAATTTACTCCAAGTAGCTTATTCAAACTGTGTTTCCAAGGTGACAAAAACCCCTTTATTGTAAAGTTGCTCATTTATGTTGCACAGTTGCCAAGATTTTGATCTAATTTTTAGTGCTGAAGAACTAAAATTATCCCACTTCTTCCCAAAATAAAACCCAACCAAACACAACAAAACAGATTTTAACTGTGTAGTGGCTTCTGTCTTCACGACCAGCAACAAAAGAAAATCAGGTCTAATTGTAAAGCTGCAAATTTTAGCATCCCTTTGGAAGATGTATCCCCAAATTGCACATTCTAATCATGCATCCAGTTCATCAGCTGTCACAGGCTAAATTATGCATGGAGATCCCATTAGCAGTTGACCTTTCTGAGCTGGCACCTTGCACATGCATGTGACGGGCAGGACCCCACCTGGGCAGCTACTGGTGCAGCAAAGCAGGCTAAGAAAGGAAAACCCTGAGGAAACATACCCTGAACGTGCTTCTTCAGATCTTCATACATGTATTTTGGGAAAAAAAAAAAACAACCCTAAGCAAACACCAGAGACTACCTCCTGCACAGCTCTGTGAACAATCCCAAAACTGACAGATCAGTTCAGCAACACTACTGAGGCAGTGAAGTGGATCTTTTGTTAACTACTGTATCAAGTCTCAGAGCTTTAACACCTCAATATCATCAACACCTTGTCTCAGGATTCAAAGCTCTCTTTTGCACAGCACGTTGTCCTTCTTTATGGACAAAAAACTGCAATGTTCCTTTTTCTTCCCCAGTCCTGCCCCTTCCTCCTATCAACATCTTTCTCTCATAGAAAACACTCCAAAATTTGACTTCAGAGTCATCTTCCCCATCTACTTTGCCTGCTTCTGAAACACAAGAAGTCAATTAATGCTCTAATCTAGCATATTTTTCCTTTCCAAAGAATACAGGGGCTCAGTGAAGACCCTTAGATATTTACCTGCTTTACCTGAAAAACCCCAGAGAATGATGCCCCCCTAGTTTTACCTCCTGTCTTTCCCTCTCTTACTCTGTCATAGCTGAGGTTTGGGACACTGGGACAAGTGCCATGACACAGCTCCATAGAAGATTCATTTCCTGAAGTGGACCTTCACCATCTCTAGACCTCACATCCACTGCAGTTCTCTCACTTCTGTTCCTTGGGCCATTGGAGGGGCTTTGCCTTTAACGCTCCCAGGGCCCTGAGCTTTGCCCCTCACAGGAGCTGAGTCCTTTTTAGGTAAGAAAATGGGTTTATCAGTCTTTTGTCTGTCAGTTACTTAAAGCAATCTTAGCAGTCAGCAACCTCTGAAAGCAGGCAGGTTTACTGATCTTTCCAATGGAAACCTATTCCTTCAGGATTCAATGTACACAAGGAGGCCATGCAGGGCTGGTTCCGCTGACTGCCCCCACCTCCTCTGCCCACCCAGTGAAAACCAGCTTGTGACTCATAAAGGCATCCTGGTCTCCAGTACTGTTTCTGGTTCCACTCACCATTTGAGAAGGACAGCAGCTGTTAGGAAGGACTGCTTCCCGAGGAGGCATTTCCTCTGCTGCTGACAGGCATGAGCTCCGTTACTTCTCATGCTCAGGCTGCTGTTGCCTTAGAGACCAGAAAAAACTGAAGAGGATTCTGAACTTCCCAGGCATCAGGGTTTCCTACAGAACTGATTGATGTTTACCTTTCACCTCTAAGTAGTCCTCATGTCGTAACCACAGGAGATTACTGCAAGGTGAGACAGCCAATACCAGAGTGAGCCTGCATTGCCTGTGCAGAGGCAAGAGGGGCAGGAACTGCAGGGGTGATGCTGGAGTGCTGCTCGTGTGCTGCGGGAAGCAAGATGGACACACAGGGAGCAGGACACCAGGGCCCAGCTGCTCCATGGGCCTGTCTGTCCTCCCAGGTGACATGTAGGACAGCAGCTTCCTCTGCTTCGCTAGTTTGGGGCACTTCCCAGAAGCCTGAAGTCAACCTACTTATTCACTGGGCCAAGTCTTGCCAGAATTTAGTGTGCAATGTTTAGGAATCCCAGTATGACATGCTCCTAAAATATCAAAGAAAAAGTGAATTATCTATTTTAATATGTCTGATTCAGCAAACACCGTGGAGCCAAGGGTCTACCCTCAAAGCACACTGCATATGGTGTTTCTCTCCAGCATATGCATCTCCCCTGCTTGTCCTTAGGAGATTACAGGGAGGGAAGTTCCCAAGGCTTTTAGCCCAGTCGGCAGGGGCAAACCCTACCTTATTAATGCACTATGACACTGCAAATCTGTGCATCTCAGCCCCTGCTGCACTGGCTTGTGCTCTCTCTGGCAGGTTTGTATACAAAATGTATATTTTTAAAGTACATTCACAAGTGTTAACCTGAAGCAGAATTTTTCTTGCCTGTCAGCAAAGAACATCTGGAAATGATCAATCTCTCTTTCCACCTTGCCCAAATATCTTCAGGGAGAAATTAATCTTTTAAGACATCTATATTAAAATGAAAAAAATGCATTTGTAAGCTTGCAAATTTCAGTTAAGTTTTCCTGAGAAGAAAGCATAGAAGTGTAAAGGAATCCATTCTTTCTAGGAGTAAAAAAAGCACAAATCCCTTCCCTTACTCTGCTGCAAGGTGCACAACACGGCATCAGCCCCCATCAAGAAACAGAGGCTCACTGCTATTGGCACTGTAAGTTCACATGTACAATTAGCTCATAGTTAGCAGACTTTCCATTGCGTGTGGTGGGATTTTAACACAGCTGACTTTCATCCACACGTGTAGATTCTTGCAGGAATGAATGAGCATCTCTAAGGAGAAACGTTACCATTCGAGGAACCCACAACAATGATCAGTGCTGCAATTTACTCTCCTCCACCACCCTTTGTAACGTAAGAACCAGTGAATCAATTAATATGAAAGAGACAATCTAAGGTGAGGACAGAGCTGACTTTAGAGGGCGGTATTGGCGTGCTACCAAGAGCAGAAGCGTTGAAGAGCTGTTTTCCCCAGCAGGGTGTATTCTGGGGGCAGAGGCGTGTTCTGGAGGGGCTGGGGTGCTGAGCGAGCAGGGCCCTCGCACGGGCAGGGTGTGCCTGCCCAAGTATTTCGGTTTGGAGCAGGAGGCAGCTTTTGAAGTGACTCTCCCTATCAGCCTGGCAGACTCCACTTGGGTTTCCAGAGTGCACCAGCTGGATTCCTTTCAGATGAAACTCGGATCAGAGGATGCTCCCGTGGGAGCAAAGCCCCGTGGGAGCAAAGGCGAGCGAGCCCGCAGCACGGACGAGGTCACGTTACAGGCTCTCTCCTGTGGTGCTGAATGACTTACGAAGGCAAATGGAGCAAAGAGCATCCTTTAGCATGATACCAGAAACGGAGCCGCTCACATAGAGCTTCCCCAAAACCCTGCAGCATTAACCAGGAGAGTCAGTAAACCTTATTCTTCTAAAAACAGAAGAGCTACTAATTTAGCAAGCAGAAGCCATTCGCAATATAATTAAAAAAAACAAACAAACATTTAAGATGGAACCGCTCACCTGAAATTATTACTTCCCAAGTGCCAGGGGAGCAAATTTCCCAGCTGCTAGTATTTCTGGTTCTTAATGCTCAAGTGTGTATGCACAATCTGGGATATAAACACAGTTCTGATAAAAATCTGGGAGAGTTTCATGGGAATTAGTGCTGTTATTAAATGTGACAGTTTTTCAGGTTAACTTCAGCAGAATGCTATTAAAATCTAAGGGATTTTTGCAGCATGAGAAGGAAAAAAAAATCAGGGTCTACAATATATTCCCAATATAAACCAACTGATTAATTGAAGCCCCTTCACATTATTTATTAAACTTTGAATTTCAGAGCAGTCCATGAAGACAGCTGTGTCACCCCCAGCATTATCATCCTGCTGCAGCCAAAGCAGGCATCAAGTGAAGTTTCCTACCATATGGCATATCCAGCCCTGGAAGCATTTACCCTGTAAGAAAATCACATAAGGTATTTTCAGTGAACAAGACCATTATCTTTCAGCTCCATATGTTGTGAAAAAAAAAATTAGGTCCTTTAATTAAAACCCTAAACACATACAGTGTGTTGATTCCATCTCTAGGATCCCCATTGCTTCTCTAGAGTATAATGGTATTTTCATTCCTTTTGAATAAGCTTGAGAAAAAAAGTTGGTTTTAAAGGCAAATTTAACTTCTGAGTGAACTGCAGGGCCTTAGTGTTAAATGCTGTCCAGAAATAGCCCGGTTCAGCAGCAACACAATCCTCAGCATAAGTCTGTTCCAAGGAAACTTGGCTGCAGTGCATTCTAAAGGGTTCTGTGATCAGACAAATTGGCCTGCTATAATTCTGTTATATGGTCTAGAATTAGTTAAAATTCTTTTAATTGCATGAAATGTTTTTCTATTCCCTTGGCTATGCCACAGCCAAAGAACCAAGGCAAATCCTGAGGTAAATCACATTTTATAACCCTGAATATGTTATCCTGAGCCACTCACACCTGCGCTTACACAGGAGTCCTTCCTCTGTGTGAACACAAAACTACAGACCATGGAGTTGCTAGAGAGGGTTATATGCTTCCCCAAAATGAAGTTAAACTCTCTTGTTTAACTGCATGTTTTTGCTGGTTTCTAGTGATTCCCTAAGGTGCCGAGCTGCCAGCACAGGCAGAAGGGCTGCTGGGGCCCTTCTGAGCAGTCACTGTCACTGCATCACTGTCTCCCCTGCCAGCGCTGCTTTAAAGCCAAGAGGTCTGACAGGAATGGTGTGAGCCTGGCTGGCCTGGGGCAGCCAGTGGGCTGGGTCACCTTGGGAAGGCACATTCCAGCCTTATTTTTGTAACCTTCCATGAAAGAGGGTTTGAAGTCCATGCTATTATAAGAAAAATGCAACTTTTCAAAGCCAATTCTTCCTCACTTTCTTATTTTACAGAAAGAAGAGTTTTTCTTGAGTATTCTTAAATTTAAACCAACTATACCTTCTTCAAGCACAAGATCAAAACCCCCTTTTTGGGCTTTTCTAAGTTAGAAACTTTGAAACTCAGTAGTTTGTCTGAAATTGATATTTAGCATGACATTTAACTATTCATTATTTTCACTGCTTTGTTGAGACAAAGACATTTAAATAAAATTGTGCGACAAATATTGTTTTCATCATGATCCATCAATATAAGAATTATTTTTTTTTAAAGAGAAAGGATTATGGTAATCTCCCCACACAGCCTTCAAAAATCATGTGAAATTTACAGTGCAAAAGCTGTTTAAAACACCTTTGTCTACAGCAAGATATCAAGAAAGTAAACAAAACAGACGTGTTCTGTTTCAAGAGACATTTAACCAAGCATAAGAAAGAAAATTAGAAGGGAATTGGGTTCTGTACAGTGGAGCTGAGATGCAGATGATTCAACAGGCTCTGTGCCAACAGCAACAAAAGCGCTCTCTGCTGGAGCAGCACAGCTGGAAAATCTGCAAACAGCCTTTCTAGAGATACTTATAAAAGAGTAAGTTTTCAAGGGGAAGCAGTATTTCATTACTATTGCCAAAGATCATGGTGACACAGCTGCCAGAGATACAGGTTCTTTACAAGGATCTGAGAGCCATGCATAAATATTCCTGTGAGAACAAGTCACTAATGGTAAGCAAACCTTAGATCTTGTACAAACCCCAGTATTCCTAACTATTAAAACAGTATGTTTTAAACTAGTCCTTGCCAGTACCAACCTTGTAATTGCAGTAAATAATACAACTCTGAAACATTTCAGACAACATATAAGCTCTTAGTCTCACAAAATACAATTTTATCAGTCCTGGGGAAGGGATTACCACAGAAAGTGATACATTTCTAGATCAGAAGCCTCACAGAGAAACTTTTTTGTGTGTGTAAGAAAAACCCCTTCTTTAGGTCTTCATTAAGTAGTAGTGATCCTTTCTGCAACAGAAGTGAAATTAAGTCTCTCACATTACCTGGCCTGGTTCCTCAAAACATCCCTCAACCAGCCTGTGTCAGAGAGATTACATTTTTAACAAAACTGGACCATGTTCTGCTTCCAACAGAGACTTGCCAGTGACTTTTGCTGTGGGCCTGTTGCTAGCAGGGTTGGTTGTTTGGTGGTTTGGTTTGAGGAGAGTGTGTTAATCCTCCCCTGAGAAGTGCTGTGGTTTAGCTTTAACACCCCATGACACTTTCCTGGGGTTACCCTGTATTAATCCTGTATTTGTTTTTGTATTAGTCCATCTGCAGCAAGAAACATACAGTGGGAGAAGTTTTGGGAAGGGATGGAAAATCAGGGTTTGCTCCAGAGAACAAGTTTACTTTGTTAGAAGACAAGAAAATACAGTTTTTGTGCTGCTGCTCACAGCTACAGCAAAGCAAATATATCTTTGTCTTCTGAAGTTACCCAGACTAAAGCATTCTAAAGATGAAGACCACTTCATCTTCTAAATGAAGAGCCCTGATAAAATTATTTGATAAGGACTAAAAATGCTTATCTCCATTCATTGAATTCATTGCATTCTTACATCAATCGAGCAGCACAGGCACAGGCTTCCCTGAAAATTCCTGCTTTTTTCAGAAGTGCCCTGAAGAAAACAGTTCAAAGGAACCAGCAACACAAACCCATTCCAATTTCTGCTGTGACTCTGCCTTCCAGCCCCAAACCAATCTTTGCACATTTCTAACAGGGGCACAAATTCTGTGGACTCCTCTGAAGATGATGTTCCTTTTGGTCTGATGCTCTCAGCATAAAGAGCTCACTGCAATCTTTATGCCTCCATTATTCCTGCTATTTCTTGCTTCCTAATTATACGACTTTTAAACTTTTAGAAGGCAGCCCAGCGCTACCAACATGTTTGTCCCAAAACAGAACTACTCCCTGAGATTCCCATGTCTCACAAGAAGCCTCCTATGCAAGGAAAACACAGTATTTATTTTCAGCAGTTTTCTGTATTCTGACAACATTTTGTTGTACAGAAGTCCTGCTTCTACTTCAGTCTTGACATTCTGAGACTGCCACAGCCTGCCCAGCTAATCACTGCCTCTTGCTACATCATTTGTTGAACTTCACCTCAGTTAGTGCAGCCAGAAAATGCCTTTGGCAGTAATGGAATCAGATTTCTTACCAAGGTGCCTCCGTTTGCTCAAGGGTTTTCTAATCACATCTCATGCTAGTGTTTTTGAGAATTCTTTTCCTCTGTAACATTTGCCCTCCTGTGAATTACACAGGGGTTGGTATCTCCTCCCAACCATGCCTGGACAGCCATTCCCACTCAGCTCTGCTGCAAGAGCAACTGGCCTGTCAGCAAGCTCATCTCTGTAGAGCACCATGCTTGTGCCCAGGCTGGAGGGTCCTGGGGTTTATCCAGCTATTGGGAAAACAACCTTTCAGATTTTTCCAGTCTAACAAGGAATTGTGGCTGTCCTTAAACAACATTTCTCAAAATGGAAATGCTGCACATCTGTAGCCATTGCCAGGGTCTGTTTCAACTGGTACAACCATTTATCCTACAAGAACACACAGTTCAGCTGTAATCATCTTCCATGCTTTTAAGACAGTCCTGCACGGTTCTCACATCCAATCCACACCCAAAGCAAAAGCACAAACATCTGTGACCAGTGGCCAAAGGGGCTTGGATAAAATGAGCAAGCTAACATATAAACAGGAACAAGAACCTTTCAAGCTTGAAAAGAAAATCCAAATTTTATTGAGCTGGTGACTGAAAGCATTGCATCTTTTTGTCCTGATTCTCTAAGATTAGCAAGCTGGCAAAGGAGCTTCCTGTCACTGGGCTGAGCCAGCACTACACAGCTTCTCTTTCTCTTCAATTATAAAAACACCTCTTCCTGTGCTGACTCCAGGTTCACAATAAATTGCTCTTTATGGAAGACACTACATTTCTCTGGACTTACTTTCATATTGCCTGCACTAAAGCTTATCACAAACTATTTGTAAACGAATCAGCACTTCAAGAGCAGTAGTCTGCATCCAGAACAGGAACAGCACAGTAAGAGAGGGATGCTTTGCCACAACCTCCCTGTCAGCTCTTCTGGGAAGGAGCACTGTCTGCCATTACCCTCAACAGCTGTACTTTTATACTGATGTGAATTCTTCTTTTCCAGATCATCCTGCATCTCCAGGAAAGCCAAGTACTGCAGCTGCTATTGTGCCAGCATCTGAAGCAATGCAATATGCTCACTGCAAATTAATTACATTCCAGACATTATTTTTCCGATTTTGACAAATTTTTAAGAGAAATTCTTCAAATCAAATCTGTATGCAATTTTACTGCCTTTTTTTTCCCCAATACATACAATGATTGTAATCAAATTTGATTCATCATAAAAACAGTAGAATGAGGAGTTAAAAGAGCACTCATTTTCAGAGGCAATCTTCCCCATTTGTCAGCAAGTGTGTATGTTCATTGTCTTCCCCTGAAAGAGAATCCAGGATAAACTGTTCTATAGTCAGAGATTTTCTGAACATGTGAGCTATCAGTTTAAGTTTAGTTGGTGTTTATTCACATTTCACAGTGCCTGATGTGTTGACAAATTTTCATTATTAGCTGCCCAAACCTGAAGAAAACCTCTGTTTCTTGAAGTTTTTTGAGTTGCTTCATAAGCCACCAGCATTGTACCACTTCTCTCATCATCTCTTTCTGAAGATGCACTGAAGCATCTCTACCAAAAAAGGTTCCAGCTACAGAACCAATCTACCTAGAAAATTCAGCTTCACACAAGCTCTCACAACCTTGTTTCAGCTGTCTTCAGAAAAAGGCGAAGAGTTTTTTGTGCCAGTTCTCCTGAACAGGGAAGCTGCCATGGTCTCTGCTTACCATGAAGATTCCCTTGACCTGCAAAAAATTCAATTGTTCTTCTCCCAGGCTAGACATGAGGTTTTCTCCTTGGAAAGTGAGTATCAGATGCCGTTAACTTCAAGAAAACTGGATACTACGTATATCATACGGTCTGAAAACAAAAGGAGCAAATGACACCTTAACTTCCTGAGCCGCCCTGTGGAATAGCAGAGCAAAAAATAAACGGACAAAAGCCTCCTTGGTCACAGCAGTCATGGGAATACATCCTATTTCCAGAGCTGGTGACATTAACTTTCAGCTGTAACACTCTTCAAGGAGCACTGCACTAGCAAACACAACTACTCTAAGACTCAAAAATGCAGAGGGAGTATTTTGAGAAACCCTACAGAGAGCTGGCACCCCATAAGCTTTGCCATGACAGTATCCCTCCTCCTGCAGCTTGCTAGGACAGTGTCTGGTATCTGGGCTTGCACTAGGAAAGGTGGGCACAGGGAACCCTCAGCTGTGTCAAGCCACAGCCTGCCCAGCTAATCACTGCCTCTTGCTACATCATTTGTTGAACTTCACCTCAGTTAGTGCAGCCAGAAAATGCCTTTGGCAGTAATGGAATCAGATTTCTTACCAAGGTGCCTCCGTTTGCTCAAGGGTTCAAGGGCTCAACCACAGATTTGGCCCCACAGCCTGTGAAACTGGCAAGGAGCAGTTGCAGTCTGCAGGCAGACAAGGGTCCAGAGAAAGCATTATCATACTGCAAGACCAGAATTGCGTAACTTCTTAACAGCGTCATATATTCACTGAAAATTAATTCGTTTTTCTTTATATTGAGATTAAAAAAAATCTCCTAAAATCACTTAAAAATATTAACATCATATTAGCACGTATGTATGCAGAATCTGTTCTGCCAAAGCAAAGCTAGTCCAAGACAGAAGGAAAATAGAAACCACAAATTTTTACATTAAAAATTTAATTACATAAACCCCTATTAGCAGGCACTAATCTCACTGCAGATTTTCTAAGGCACAGAATCTTGATCTGAAAATATACAGCAACCTTTTCTCCAATCCAGTACAAGCTGGTACCTTGTCATATACAGACCCAAAAACCCATTCAGCAGCATACCACAAATGCAACATAAACTGGCTAGCACTTTAAGAAGACTACCAACTGTTTGTACTGAAATAAATACAATTTGGCAGCAAAGACTCTATCACAGCTTTGTCATTATTTTTGTCCACATAAATTTCTTGATTCTATTTTCTGTTTCAGGAAGAACACATTACATGCTTCAATTCTCCCTCCATCAGTTAGTCTCACATTTCACTGATGAAGATCCCATAACATCAAAACAATTACAAAATATTCAAATCAATTTTAGGTCCATTTTTTTCAGTTTGTAGGTATGTATTTATTTAAACAAAAAAAGCCCTGAGGAATCTGTGAAGTCACACATCAGTGAATGGCATATCATACAGAATTCATTGCTCCTATTCACCAAGCATGCAATGCAATATTTATACCACAGATGTTTTAAAATGTAGTTTTATTCCAGTGACTATCTGCAGTCTATACATATATTTAAAAACAACATTATGTGAACATATGACAGACCAGTACCTAAAAAATCTTTTGTATATACTCCTTTATAAAAGGTTTTGACACAATGGAAAAGTCAGTCCAGAAAAACGCATGTTACCGGGTTTCTTGATAAACAAAATACTGTGAAGCCCTGCAACCTGCATGAGCACAAGTATCCATGGCAATGGATCTTTCATCTAAACCCTTGTTTCAAATAAACAGGTTTAAATTTTGTTCAGTAAACAAGTTCTACCACAACACTGTCCATGTAATTTTGTGCTTTCCAAAAGGCAAGCATACTACAGAAATAAAATTCCCTACCCAAGAGAGAAATGCAGTAAACACGTATTTGTTTCCCATTCCAGCAGAGGAATCCAAGTTCCTTGAAATTCTCATTATGTCTAAATCCAAAACACCCTGCTTATACCTTCTTCTTCTTCTTCTTCACCTGTTCTCCAGACTCTGCTTTACGTTTCTTAGCAGAAGCTGGTTCATCGTCTTTTTCATCATCTTTAAATAAAAGAAAGTTAATCAAAGTCAGCAAAGCCCATTTTTTTTGTCTTAAACACCACCCTGTCTTAGAACAACTGACTTAACCACATCTGAGATGGCTGGAAAAAAGACTCTGTAGTATTAACTGTCAACATCCTCATTTTTGGAATGTAGACAATATGTGGACCAAACAGCAATGGTTACTTCTTATCACTACCACAAACAGGTAAATAAAAAGAGGCTTTATGCTACTGAACAGTACCTGTTCTAGAAAAATTATCATTTGACTAGCTAGTAGAAAAAGCTAGAAAAATACATTTTTGAAGCAGGAAATAATGTCAAGATCAATTAACATTTTATCTTCTTCTTTTGGATGAAAGCTGACTAAGAGAAATGCATGGATGGGGTAACATAGAGAACACATGGAAAAAGACATAAAAACTGCTACTGGGAAAGAACACCCAGAACCAAAGTACAGGCAAGACAGCAAAAAAAATCCTTCTTTTGGAAAAGCTTTGTTGACAACTTTACCAATGAATGAAAACATTATTGTGTGTTCTGGAAGCCCAGAATTTCTTCTTCTGGTTCTGTTCTCTTGGTTATTGCTGGCTACTCTCTTTCTCCAGCAATTAAAAAGAAAACAAAAATTCCTCCCACCTATCAAATATTTCTTTACTTTCTAAATTACCATTACAGCTTGTACCATCATAGACAGTGAAGAGGATAGTATTTTCTTCAGTAACCTGTCCCATAGACATCCTGTTTGATTCCTCTTTTGGACCCAAGTTTTGCAAACGTTATAAAAATAATCTGACCTACATCTGCAACTAAGGTCAACACAGCAGCACCTGAAGCTCTCACACCACCTTCTGTTTTAGCAGCACCATGACTGAACCTGTTGCTTTCACAGAACTCCAGTGCCACAGACTCTAATGCTTCCCTGCTAACGACAGCGGGGGAGAGGAGCAGAGAGACCTGTGCTCGAGGCTCTGTGCTGATTCCAGGAAAGCCAAAGCACCGGCACGGCAACCCACCCCCCTGCAGCCAGAGCGCTCTGCCCCTGGGCAGCAGTGGGCGCAGGAGAAGCCAGCAGAGCTTCCTCCGGGCCCAGGGCACGCCGGGACGCCGCCCGCCCGCGCAGCTGGGCTCTGGAAGCGCGCACAGCCTCCCGAGCAGGGCACAGCCGCCTCACGCCAGGGCCTCACCCGACTCCAGGGGCTCCTGCTCCTCGTCCGGCAGGAACCTGGCTTTGCCGGCCTGGCGGGGCGCGTCGTCGCCGTTGTCCTCGTAGATGTTGGACCACTTTATGGCCATGTCGAGGGCGGGGACCGGCGGCGGCGGCTTCTCGGGCGGGCTGTAGGTCTCCGGCGGGGGCACGGCGTTGCTCCTCCACACCTTGAACTCCCTGGGGGGCTGCGGGAGAGAGCAGAGCGCCCGTCACAGCGGCCCGGCGGCCCTTGGCGGCCCCGGCGCCGCCTCGGTTCACCCCGCGCCCCACGCACCTCCTCGGGCGCCCGCAGGACGCGGCTCTCCCAGTCGATCTCCTTGTTGAGAGGATTGTAGAGGAAGGCGGGCGGCTGCGACACCCGACGGAAGAGCTCGTCCGGCGGCGGCAGCCGCGGCCGCCCCGGGGTAGCCCCCGAGGCCGCGCCGGCTCCCGCCGGGCGCTCGTCGGGCTGCGGCTCTTCGGGCTCCGAGTCGGAGCTGGAGCTGCCGTAGGCCGCGAAATAGCCCAGCGGGTCCTCCCCCTCCGCCGCCATGGCGGGGCCGCGCCTCGCACCGCCCGCGGAAACCGCGCCCGCGCCGAGGGTTCCGGGCCCGCGGCTGCTGCCGGCCCGGGGCCCCGCGCGGCGCCGGCGGAGCGGAGCCGGCGGCAGGCGGGGGAGGCGGCGCCGCCGCGGCCTGCGGGCTCACGCCGGAGCCGGTGCTTCCCTTCGAGTGACCCGACACCGAAAATCAGACACGAAACCGAGCCAACCTTCGTTTCTCCCTTTTCACACCTGCAGGCCTAAGTGGAGGAAAAACACGTTTTCCTTAATGTGTGATCACCGGCTAACCTAGGGCAGACACAGCGCTGATCATCACCTCTCCAGGAGGTATCTGTACCAAAGGAGATTTTTCAAATTTGTTGGACCAAGTTTGTACTAGACCTCCCTTGTGACTGACTCATGCATACCTTAGTGCATCAGCTAAAATACTGGTGCTGTTCAACGGGATGAAGCGGAGTCAGGGCACGTTGAGGTTCCGTATCAGGAAAAGCTTTTTCACCCAGAGGGTGGCCGGGCACTGGAACAGCTCCCCAGGCCCTCACAGCACCAGCCTGACAGAGTTCAAGAAGGGTTTGGACAACACTCTCGGGCACAGGGTGTGAATCTTGGGGATGTCCTGTGCAGAGTTGGGAATTAGGCTCGGGTGTCTTCATGAGTCCCTTGCAACTCAGCATATTTTATGATTCTATGTTCAGATTACTTGTACTACCAGAAGCAGAATAAGATCTGAGGAAGGGGTTTTGGTTATACTATGATCACTGCCTTTACTCTAAAGATACTAAACCATATCCAGCTGATCTCTCATAATCAATACCATGTCATTATTTTGAAGTAAGCCCTATACACAAAGTACAATGAAAACAACCACTGAACTGAGACACCACAGTGCCTGCAGCATTTGCAAATCCTTTTCTGAGTCATGCTTCTCAGCACTCAAAGTTTTTGTTTCTCCCCTGCTATTAATAAAAATCTTAATTTAAGAATGAAATCAAAATAAGCGTGGCTGGAAGCAACTTTTCTCACATCCGTAGGAAGTTGAGCAATAGAGTCATTTGAAAAAAAAACAAGAATCAGGTTAGTAATAGTAGTCAAGAACTGCAGAAACTACTTAAGCAGCAGAGCTGTTGATTTCACATGCATGTTTTCCTTCCAGACTGCTCTTGAGTGCAGTCCTACCGGCACAGGCATTTCTCATTAAGTCAGTCTTTCCACCAAAGACAAACTGCTCTAAAAAGACAAGGAGAACAAAAGCCTCCCACGCACACAAAACCACACATCAAGGTAATGGCGTGAACTGCTCTTGCAACCTGTGCATCTTAAAAATGAGAGAGGCAGACAGAAAAACAGGCAATTATACAAAAGAATTTATTCCAAAAGTTGTGATAAAAATACGTTTTAAAAATGCACATTATAGACATTTGGAAAGACAATACATTCACTCAAGGTCTCAGGTTTGTAGGCTCCGCTGGGAGTGGTCCCTGCAGGCTGCACAGGGCAGGATGGGGAGCAGCAAGGCAGCCTCCACCCTGAGCTGGTGCATTTTCTCTGATAAGGCCAACCCTGCTCACTCTCTTCTCTTCGCAAGAACCCAGGAAGGGACTCAAGCCTAAGCACAGCTCTTTAAGTGGTTACAGTGGGCATTTAGACAAATCCCTTTCTGGATGTCCCAAGTACGTGCAACTGCAACTGAAGTTAATGGAAGAGAGGGAGCTCATCCTATCCTTAGTTTCATGTTCAAGAACAAAGTTTGGCTTGCATATTTAGGCATTTAATTTCCAGAGTGCCATCAAATCAAAGCAGTTCCACTGAAAAGCATTTTCACTTTCTGGACAGTACATGATTGTAGATGTAGACAAGAAAAACAAGGGTTTTTATAAACACATCTTTCTCACGTGTAAGATGTTCATATACTCGGGATGGAGTGTAGTTGAACATTGCATTTTATTTTAATCTACTTCCAAAACCAGAATAATAGTGAAAAACAATTTATAGAGACTATACTGAGGTCCTGCAGGTGGCCTGTCTCCACAAAAGGAGAACAGTTTAGTAACATTACCTGGGTGTGCACTGGAGTGGCATTACATGGCTATATGCAGTATGAGAGACAAAATAATTTAGGGCCTTAAATACAAACCTACCCTTCAATATACTGAAAATATCCCATCACTTTAAAGTGTGAATAAAGCTGTACATGTCAAATTAAGAATCCACCAGGTCATTTTGAAATTATTATAGGCACCTGCACAAAAGGTAGGCTACAATTTGAGTATGAAAGGAATACAGTATGTTACATGGTGGCAAGAAATGAGAACCTTCCCATGTTGAAACAGTTTAAAATGCATTTGACTCTAAACAATTTGAAATGTAAACCTGTCTGTCTGCTTTGAAGAGGAGGTATTTGAAGTGCCATATTTCCAAGAGTCCTTCAGGTACACTTTTGTGTCACACAACTTTTCCTGCACTTCCCTAGTGGGACAAAGCATACAAGCTTTGTTCCTGAATAGCATCCTACAATAATGTTTTCTTACAGCCCTCACAATACCATTAGAGCAGTTTACATTCCTTTTCCAGTACTAAAGAGAATTTAAAGTGCATCTCAAATCAGGAATCTTTAACTAACATACAAGGAGAATACACGGAGGCCTGCAGAAGTATATTTGCGATACTGATGCCTTTTGATGTACCAGTAGGACAAAGTTCACACAAGGAAGAAACTCCTTGCTAATAAGCACAGATTTGACCAGATTTGGCCAGATTAGTGAGATTTTTTGCAAATGGAGCAGCACACATACACATGGAGAGCAGAATTTATCCTAGTGAGAAACATTTAACTTGGTAAATGAGTTTAAGCTTTTTGGTAAGTAAGCTTGAGTTCAGATTTTATTCCATACTCTGTACTTTTCCTAACCATCTTTCCCAGTTCACCCATGACAGAAACATTAAGAAAAGCTGATTTGTTAGTTTCTGCAGAAAAAAAAACCCCATTCGTTCTATAATTCCAGCTCAAGTATCTGCAACTAAATGTGAAATCTTATACACATTGGTTTAAAAAACAAACATTTGTTGGTATAACACCACAATATTTTGAAAAAAGTTCCCTAAAGAACAAAACAAACAAAAAAGTCAAGCAGCTCCAGCATCACACAATTACAAAATCAAAACAGAAATTGCATAGATTATTTCCTCCAATTTTTCTAATAGTTTGAAAACATTTTTTAGCCTTTATGAGACATCCCATAAAGTTTCAGTACCATTTGGATGAACAGCTACAAGTCACTTCCTTCACTGTGGTTGAACAGAACGTGATCTTAAAGGCAAAAAGCAATTGTCACTTGAACTAGTGCATGGCTCTTGCTGGTCTGACTGGAGCTCTGGAGGCAGTGGGGGTGCACCAGGGTCTCCAGGCCCTGGGAGGGTGGCTGAGAAAACACTGCACTGTGAATTTCCCATCTCTGCAACTGGTAAATTCATTGAATGAAGAGAGACAGCAGACACAAATGCAGCCGTGCTATAATCTTCTTCTGGGTGATGTATCTGGGTAGATTCTTTGTCTTTTGTTTTATCCAGAATATTTGATTCATCAGAAAATGATCTAGAAAGATTATTTGTTCCTCCATACAGTGAGGTCATACAGGTGCTGCAGCTTAAACCTACAACAAAAAACCAGATATTGGATTTAATTACAGTATGGGGACATCTTAAACTGTGCTCTGATTTAATATCAGTAAGACTGTCAAAAATCAGTTGTCCATATTTTTGTCACCCTTCATCTCACCTGTGACATCCAGAATTCCTGACAAATTAAAAAGCCAACATGCAGGTTATCTAGGCTGATGTGAATGGTTTCTCTGTACTCAGTACCAGACAGTACTTGACAAAGATGCACTGTAACTTAAAATTCGTTTTAGAAAGTCACTTTAGCCATTTGGCCCAACTTTTTTTTGTATTTTTCTCACTGTGCTCTTCAAACTTTTAAGAGCTTCACCTGATGGTTCTGCTCCAAAGTGGACAGCATTTCAAGGCTATTTTACCTGAAGGCAGAGCAAACCTCAGGCCCTTCATCTCTACGGTTAAAACGTACTTCTTCCTTCTTTATTTGCCTTTTGACAAGCGTGGAAGGGGAAGTAACACTTTTGGTGTAGAAAGCCTGTACTTTCTTTCTCTGCCTAAAAATATGAGTACACACAGTCACTTCAAGGACTGGGTGTCAACAAAACCTCTAAGCCTGTATGGAAGAACACACACATGTATTTACAGTGTCTGCTTGTAAGCTGTGGCATTGAAGGCATACAGGGGAACTGCCCTCAAGCTGCACTTGCTAGTATGTCTTCTGCTGAGGCACAAAGTTTAACTAAACCAGAGCATCCTGCCACTGCAGCAAATAGCTTGAAGAGAAATGAAAGATGGAAGATAACCACCCATTTTTGAAAAGCAAAACTGAAACGTGAAGACAGCTTTATCCATCATAACAGCACAAGAGGGATTTTTTTGCTGCTTGTTATTTATGATGGATGTGTTCAGACAGTAAAAAAGGTAAAGCCAGGATACATGCACTAGGATCTTAAACGCAAACTGGAGATATTTCCAAACATGTTGTTCCAAATACCAGAGGAAGACTTTTGTTTTGGATTTTAATTTGCAGACCCTCAAAATAAAACCTATGTCTTACACAACATTATTAAAAAGTTGTTACCTTTAAGAGCTTCAAGCTTTTCATTTTTGACTTTCAACACTACATCAGTTATCTTTTGTAACAGGAAGTTTTGTGTTCTTTCTCTTCTGATAGATTCAATCAAAGTATCTAGTCCCTTTGGATTTTCTGCTAAGTAGTCCAGTAACTTCCCAGTTTTTTTCCTACTGGAAGATCGAGCAGAAATTTCTTCTGTGTCCTCCCTAGTGAGTATTTTCTTAGAACGTAGGTAATCAAAGTGTCTCTCAGCTATGATTTTATCACACAGGTAAGGACGCATCCTTTCTAAAGCCTGAAAAACAAAACAAACTAGTATTAGCCAACATTTCAAATTACTTAGAAGCCTGTAGCTGGAACCTATATGATTTTGATACAGGTTAGCAAAAGAATTTTTAAGGCTGCCTCTGTGTTACTTAGTTGAGTTCTCAGTGTAAAAAAAAAGATTAAAAAACTGTTACCTAATTATCACTTTCATTAACTCTTTGACTGAACTCAGGCGTTCCAATGCTTGTAAAGAAATACTGTGACTGCTTATAGAAAATGTGATTACATAAAGTCTGAGGTTAGCACATTTCAAAACAGGCAAGTAAAAATGAAATTATACCAAACTGCACCTACTCACTTTATCTACAAATACACCCATTTTCCCTGATCATCTGATTGCCACATTTCCATACTGTTGTATCCCTGAGGCACATCTCCAAAATACTGCAGTTATTGATGTTTTCTGTACATTGAGCAAAAGCAGTCTCAAAGCAACAGCATGAATATACTCCCAGTTCAAAAGGTTTGTAAATAATCCTATTTATTTACACAATTTTAACCTATTTATTTACACTATTGACAAGTTCAACAAATTACCGACATCCAAAATACATGCACTTTCATCCATAAATGAACGTACTCTCAACAACATTAGTGGCTGCTTCTTGTCTTTTGCAACCCTACTCCATTGCATGAGTGATTTTATATGGTTCACCCTCATCCTTCTCAGCTCTTAAGTGCAAGACTTGAAACTTTATAACTCTTCCTCAAGACAAGCTTGGCCAGACCAAGATGTCCTTGCCAGTTTCAGCTTCCTGAGGTGTGCTGTCCCGTCACACACAGTGCTTCTGCTAACACAGAACCCTGGCTTGCTGAGATCCCATCGAAGTTACCTGAGCAGCCCTAAGAGAGCCGAGTCGGTTGTGAAGACACAACATTTAAAATATGAGTGCAGAAGCTCTAAAGTCAGATTTATGGGACTGCATTTTGATGATAAAATGAATGATATTTGCTTCTACCTAAGGTTTCCATCCTTTCTCCTCCAAGTACGGTGGGAGAACCTGTGAGATCCAGGGCTGAAGTGACAATCATGCACTTCTGTGAGATGCAGCCGTGGGTTCAGTCACTGACCCAGACTAACATACTTGTCATGTTATACCTGTAGTGTCTGACTCAAGTAGTTTTCATCCTTTTTTGGTGTAACTACCCAATGCCACCTATTGCAGTATTAGCCTGTGGAAACGAGTACTAGCTTGAAAAACATGTTTCACAGAACTATGACAAAGCATTTAAAGGAAATCACTTAAGCATAAAGCTAGAAAGAAACAAAAACCAACTTATGTTAGATATCCACGCTTTCTAAGAGAGAATTTTACTGGCACCAGGGGCAGCACACACATTTTCAGCCAAGCTTCGGGCACCATGTTACCCCTGCCGTCCGCTGCCTCCGGCGCGTCCAGCGGGAGAGGCGAGCGCTGCGGCTGTGCCCTTGCAGCGCGGGCCCACGCAGGGCGGGCGGCGGGCGGCAGCGCACGGCACAGCCGGGATACGCGCCCGCGAGTCGTGATCCGCCTCACGCCGGGGGACCCCGGCGGCCAGAGCCGTGCTCGAAGCTCCCCGCCGCCTTCCCGGACGCGCCGCCGGGCCGGTCCCGGCCCTCCCGCCGCGTCCCCCGGCCCGCTCCCACAGCGCTTCCGCTCCCCCGCCCGCGCACGGGCCCCACTCGCCGCTCCGCGCCCGGCCCGGGCACACAGCCCCCGGCTCGCCCGCCACTTACATCCTTCTTCACCTCCGCCATCTCGTCCTCCGTCAGCGGCCGCCCTGCGCCCCCCGAGCTCGACCACGACCCCGGGCCCTCCATGGCGGAACCCTCGGCGGCGCCGCTGGGGAAACCCGCGCGGGGCGGCGCTTCCGCCCGGGCTCCGCCCCGCCCGCCTCCGCCAATGGGAGCGCAGGGCGGTACAAGCTGCGGCCCCTCCCCCGCCCCGCCAATGGGCTCTCAGGGTCTGAGCTACGCTCCGCCCCCAGCCCGCTTCCGCCAATGGGCGCTCAGAGTCTGAGATACGCTCCGCCCCCAGCCCGCTTCCGCCAATGGGCGCTCAGAGTCTGAGCTACGCTCCGCCTCCAGCCCGCCTCCGCCAATGGGTGCTCAGAGTCTGAGCTACGCTCCGCCTCCAGCCCGCCTCCGCCAATGGGTGCTCGGGAGCGGCGCTCCGCGCCGGCAGCCGCGGGAGCGCGCGGGGCGCTCCGGGTCCTTCAGGCCGCAGGGGCGCGGCGCCTCGGGGCGCTCCCGGTCCCTCAGGCCGCACGGGCGCGGCGCCTCGGGGCGCTCCGGGTCCCTCAGGCCGCACGGGCGCGGCGCCTCGGGGCGCTCCGGGTCCCTCAGGCCGCACGGGCGCGGCGCCTCGGGGCGCTCCGGGTCCCTCAGGCCGCACGGGCGCGGCGCCTCGGGGCGCTCCGGGTCCCTCAGGCCGCACGGGCGCGGCGCCTCGGGGCGCTCCGGGTCCCTCAGGCCGCACGGGCGCGGCGCCTCGGGGCGCTCCGGGTCCCTCAGGCCGCACGGGCCCGGCGCCTCGGGGCGCTCCGGGTCCCTCCGGGTCCCTCAGGCCGCACGGGCCCGGCGAGGCGCCCTCGGCGCGGGAGCGCCGCGCCGCGCCGCCGGGCTCGGGCTGCGGCTGCCCCTGCCCCTCTCCAGGCCTCCCGGGATGTGAGGCAACCCCTCCGCCAAAGGGTCTTGAGCGTGCGGAGCGGTGTCGGGGCCCGCGGCTCGCGCGGGTGCTGGCGCGTCGTGACGGCGGCTTGCGGTGCCGGGCGGTGCCGGGCGGTGCCCGGTGCCCGCAGGTTTCGGGGACTGACGGTGTTCAAAAGCCCCTCCGCTGCATAGGGTCGTGCCCGAAGGCAGCACCAGAGGGAGCCGCTGTCCCGCCGGGACACGGCGCCGCCTCCGCAGGGAAAGGGAGCACTGAAGCGTCAGCAGTCGGTGTTCTTGCAGCTGGCACGGGTGGAGCTCGGGCTGTTCATGCACTCCTAAAAGTTTCCATTCAGCAGATAAACGTGAACATAAGTAGAAGCGATCAACACTGAGGTTTGCTGTCAGTAAGGAAAACCTGCCAATTTGATGGTAGTTTTATTGTTTTGCAAAGTCTTTGATTGACGTGCTTTGTTAATGCACTTATAGTACTTGAAATATTAATTGTGACAATACCTATTTTGCAATGTTAGCAGTTCCAGCTTTAAAATAAACACGAAGATCCTGCCCAGAACACTTGAAAGATAAAGAACTAGGCACCTGGTGACAGGGCTGATTTCTGCAGAGCTGGGTGTTAAAATCAGGGCCATCCCCAGACCGGTTGCCAGCCAGCTCTGTTCCCTGCCACTGCTGTGAGGGTCACCTCTGGCCAGTGGAAGGGGCTTCTCTCAGGCCCAGCCTCGCCACGCAGCCCTGATTGCTGCTCATTTGGGGGCACACCTGCTCACAGCCCTTGGCCTCCTGTGTGCTATTCCCACCCCAAGAAGCCTTTCTTTGC
This sequence comes from Anomalospiza imberbis, assembly GCF_031753505.1. Taxonomy (NCBI): domain Eukaryota; kingdom Metazoa; phylum Chordata; class Aves; order Passeriformes; family Viduidae; genus Anomalospiza; species Anomalospiza imberbis. Next base: position 17,086,731 of record NC_089689.1, on the reverse strand, counting down.
TGTAGTGCGTTTGAATTTCTCAAAGCTGTGCATCTCTGCAAAGTAACCTATTTGTCTCCCATTTTTCTGCTCAGAGTTGCAGGGCTGACCATTTTTTCCAAGTTCAAATGCCTACGGTGATCCTCCTAATCTGTGCTATGCACCCAAAATACATGGAAAGCTTTCAGCTTCTCTGATGCTTCCGAGAGAACTGATTGTGGCACTTCTGAGACAGAGCCAGGCATCTTCCCAGCCCCTGACTCCTACCCTTGTTTATTAAATCACATGCCTTTCAGCTCTTCCTCTTCAAGGTGAATTACACTGTGGACTTTGTTGGCTCCATGCAACACTGCTGATAAAAACATCTATCATGCATTCTGGATTTAGAGTATTTGTTAATAACCTTGCCCAGCAAGGGGTGCAGTTCAAAGCCATGTGATGTCTAGAGGGTTAGGCTGCTGATTCCTGAGCTGTGTAGGAGACAAACTGGAATGATTTAACTTCAGCAGTCAGGAAGAGAGCATGTGGTTAGTGAATACCAGAACAGAATATATTTTAGCAGACTTAATGCCAAAACACCCTACCAGGATTTAATGGACCAGGCAGCAGGAAGAAGGCTACTCTCTGCACAAAACTCATTTCAGGAGAGTAACATTCAGAAGTGAGCCTCAATGTAGAGTGAGTCAGGGATCATTTCCTTCAAGGCATCTGGAAGGATTTTGGACATTGCATTCTTGTACGAGTGTGTACATATGTAATGTCTATCTAGTATAAATTTCTAGACTAAATTTCCCAAATAAAAGTTGAAAACTGCTAACAACCCAGAGGTTTTTACAGAACTCCCTGTGAAGGTGAAGAAAATGTTGTAACACTGTCCCAGTTCCTAAGGGGTTGGTCAGCTTTTCAGAGCTGTGACTGGCTCCAGGTTTTCTTCCCCTTGTGCCCTCATTGATCAAGGCCTCTCCAGGCAGCATGTCCTTACTGCTGAGCAGGGGCTTCTCCCTGGAAGTTTCATGTGCTCCCATCCCATTCTCTTCCTGATCCTTGCTCAAGGGTCTGGTCTGGGTTCTCAGGACAAGCCCCTTCTGAAGCCCAGCCCCTGTGAGAGCTGTGGGAGTCTACAGTTCAATTGCTTAGGGAGGAGGAGGAGGGGGAAGAAAGCTGCCAGACAGAGAGAAGGGAAGGAGTTCGGTTTACTTACAGATTGAGGGCCCTTCCCAAACTCAACAGATACCTGCAGCAACCAATAGCATGTTTCAGCTACTGAATCACAGCAATAAACCTACAGGTCATCAGTTTTGGGGGGTGAGGTTGTTGAGAGCATCAGAATGTCTGGGCTTTATGATGCAGGAGACAGCGACTGATGTGTTTTAAGCAGCATTTACCTAGAGTGGGGACTGACTCTGTACACTCAAATGTAGAAGTCTCTACTTGATGAAGGAATATCCTACAGCTAAGTTTTGCAAAGAACAGCCCTTGTTAAATTACTATGATTTTGCTTTTTTCAGGTTTGATATTCTATGAGAAATAAAGGTTTGATATTTCTATAATTCTATGAGATATCAGGTTTATATATATATATATATATATATATATATATATATATATCAGGTTTGATATTTCTATGAGAAATAAAGATATTCTTTAGGTGGCAAGTGGTTGTGGCTTGTCTATATTTTCTAATTTTTAATCATTGCCATTAAGAAACAAATTCAAGTAAATTGGTACCAACTCTCTCCTGTAGACATGGGTACACATGTAAATGAAGTAGTTTAAAATATTAATTGCATCACACTAAATGTATTCACATTAGGCACAGCACTGATTTAAATATATTAGTATAAAAATAATACTTTTAACCAATGTTGTAAAATCAGTATAAAAGCTGTATTTAGAACCTTTGTACCTACTTCTCTGGCAAGGAGAAGAATAGATTATGGTTTGTTTAAAGTCTTATTATACTAGCAAAATTCAGTTTGAAAGTAACGTAACTATTTTGCTACAGTTTATTAATGAATTCCTACTTTGTTAAATAATTTTGTGTTTCTTAAAAAGCTGAAAGAACAATACTGAGGCCTTGAACAACTGACTCCTGGGCTGCCAGGAGATGGCACTGATGGCCCACAGAGCCCAGAGTAACTGCAGGCTCTCCCCAGCTCCTGGATCCCAATATTGTAACCTCCTGGCATTAGAGCCAGAGGGTGCAAGCAGAGAGCAGCCCCACGAGCAGTTTGTGGCACACAACAGGAAGTGTTTAGATATAAGAATGCAATTATCTGTCAGGTTACCTCAAAGCAATGTCTGGAGTGCAGTCACCTCTCCTGAGATTGTGGGGGAGAAGACACAAGAGCTGTGTGAATAATTTAACCAAAATGGGAATGCCACTAAACCTTCGTAGTTTCACCTTTTGTAAGTTACAGTAAATGCAGGCACTACAGAGAAACATACTGAACTGGGCTAATATCTGTTTTGTTACCTTGGACAGCAATAAAATTGATCATGAGCACTCACAGGCAGTATCTCCTCTCTACACGTTACTCTTAAATGTAGAGTCTAAAATTATAATTTGTTTTTAAAGAGTCAACGTTTCCCCTAACAGAATTAAGTGTTTTAGTGCTACTGTCTATAATTGGCTTTACTTCTAGGTATGTAATAAGCTTGGAAATAAAAAAGACAGCATGAAACAGTATTAAATTAAATACATATACTTTCAGTTCCAAAAGAAGAAGCATGAACTACACAGGGTATGGTACAACTGACACTTTATTCCTTCGTGATGGAGATCTATAGTATTGAAACTCCAAAAGTCACCAAAAAAAAAAAAAAATCAAAGTGCAAAGCTCCATTAGAACTGATTATGGAATGTATTGATGTTTTTGGCACAAAAAAGTGGGGAATTATATACTGCAACAAGATTAAGTTTAATGAATGTAATGCTTCTGTGCTCAGTAGTCACATTTGTGCACTGCAGAACAATACAATGTAAAACAGTGACTAACACGATTCACATACAACTCCATACAATTTACATCACACGTCCAGTTAAAACTTCTCTGAAAATGCATGAGGTCCACTGATACTTTGTTCACAATCACTTAACAAATACCATTGTTTAAGCAGGCTTATCTTTTCAGCTTCCTTATTGATAAAAGCAAAAATAGACAATTTTAAATAGTAAATTATTTTCCTCAAATGGTTCCATGTGATGTTGATGTTTTCTGTTAATTTGGCTCTGACTTCATTGATAAAACATACATGAAGCTGAACAAAATCAAAAGCTTTTTTTCCCCTGTATTTTCCAATTTGCTGTGAACAAACAGCATTCTGTATACTGCTTTTTGTTTTCAAAACTGGACATAGTGGTGCCTATGAGCTCTATTCCTATCACATGGAAATCACCAAAAAATCAAGAGCATAGCTTCACAGAGTGGCATCTATTTGAAACTGAATATTAGCATGGTAAACACAAAAATGGAAGAATTCAAGTTTATCTCTTAAGGTACAGTATGCATTCACATTTTCATTACAGAGAGAGAGAGACACTATTCACATTCTGTTGAAGAAAGAAACCCACATATCACAGATCTCCCTAAACTCTTTGCAAAGATAACATCCATGAAATATCTATAATGCACATTCTGGCTCTTTCATTTCAACTGAGCTAAACTGATTGCTGAAAGGAAAAATCCTTTGATGAGTAATCCAAGCCCCATTGCTGAGCTATTACCACAAGAGCTTCTATATGGGTCTGCTCTGTCATACAGCCTGACAGTTGTTATCAAGCGTTTTATGTGGGCAACTGTCAGTGTTCAGTGTCTCATCTCTTTTTTGGTTTGGGATTTTATTTTATCATTTATATTAATCAAGAATGATGATTTATATCAGGCATCTGAGAAATATTCTGGTGACAAAATGGACATGCAGGACATGCATTAGATGCACATGTGTCACTGCAGAAATGTCCTCACAACTGAATTTTTTGTTTGGGCAACAGAAAAATAAACAAAAAAACAGCAAGAACAAGAAGCATTTGGCATGATTTTAGTTCTTAGTACCGTACTGTAAATACATAAACTGAAGTGTTCATAATATTTTTCTTTCTAATGCCAAAATAAAGATTAACAGGAGAAGCTGTGAGGTGAGGACAATCCCACTAACCAGCTTAGGTAACTCTTGGCATCAGACTAAGATGTAATTTAGAGCATCTATGTTAAGAGGCTGTGATTCCTACTGAGACCAAGAGAGAGAAAGCAGGTGTGGTTTTAGAGCACCTCAGTTTTGTGCCTGAAGTTAGATAGTTTGAATACAACAACTGAAGGAATTCAGATCCCTCAGCTACTCCCTTGCTTTCTGTATACCAAAATGCAGCCCTGAAGCCAAGGAAATCGAAATGGCAAGAGATGAAAAACCAACCTCTCTGTCTACACAGCTGTTTCTCAGCTCTGAAATCCCAACTTCTCTTCTCCCTCCCCTAGGGAACCAGGGGAATTCGTTTTCACACATTCTGCGGCTTTCAAGGACACAGGGTAACAGCAGTGTCACGAAAAATGGTTCTTTTTTTCCTGGAGAAATCTTAAAAAGAGGAGTCACCCTTGTTATTCTCTGGATCTACAGCTCCTGCTGACTGTCATCCTTCCAGCTCAAAAGAAGTTGCTCAGACCCAAAGCAGACCCCTCGAGTTTTCCTCTCTCCTGGCACCTACTCAAGGAGGGAGTGAGTTTAGGACAGTCCATCATGGCTTGGGATACTGTGGAGTGAACAGTGAAGAAGAAGAAGTGAAGAAAAAGACTCAAGTAAGAACTGAGGCAACAGAAGGCAAAATCACTTGGGATTAAAAGAGAAAAGTGCTCATCATGCCTTGATGAGCAAACTAGAAATGAGGGTCTGAGGAAGGAGACAGGTGAGAGGGTGGAGGAAGAAAAAAACCAAAACCAACACTACAGAAATATTTAACAATAAATAAAATTGAAATCCTACAGCCTAACTCTCCCAGTGTAGCTGGATGCTCTGTCTCCCTAGAAGAGGAGGGAAGAGGGACTGAATGACATGGATGGGGGCCAGGCCCCAGGAGGTACATGGACAAGTCAGGATGGGGGGCCTGTTTCAGCTTTGACAGCTCCCACGGCTGCACAGGTTCTTCACAGGGTACAGTTTGCCTTTAGGAGCTCACAGCCCCATACTGCAGGGCCACTTTTTGGCACAAAATCTCTGTTTAATGTCAGGTTATTTTGAAATGTGTGATACTTTATCAAATACTTAAAAAGCACAAAGGGAAGGCAGAAAAACATTCCTGACTGCAACATTTACACCCTGAAAGCCTGATCACCTGGCTCAGGTTTAAATGATGGTGCGTGGGAATGGAAGAGACAAAGAGGGAACATTAGGGACAGGAGAGTCATAAATAATAATAAAAAAAACCCACTTGCTGTTTGGCTGGCTGAAGAACTTCCTTTGGGCCACATTCTTTTCACATACAACATATTTGCTTGTCACTGCTCTCTTCCCCATGATACCTCGTGTTACCACAACACGAAGCATCAGGTGTACTCTGGCAGCTGCCAGGAGGTTTTCCTCTCATTACCACTGAGATGCAGAGTGAGATGTGCCAGAGAGAATCTATGAGTATGAGTACTTGTGTTTTCTCCCTTATGACTGCACACGGGTTTCCAAAGGATATCCCAGTGGGCACTTGGTTAATTCTGTGTGCTTTCCTGCAGACCACATTGCCCAAGCCCCCTCACTCACTTCCTACTGTGCCTCAGCAACATGCCACAAGTGGTTCAGGAAAGGTGGAGGAGATGTCTAGGAAGCTGATAACATGTTCAGACTATTTGTCAGTCTCTGGAGAGTTCCCACTACTGCCTCTGTTTGGGAATTGCTCCCATCCTTAGTTTACAAATGATTTAACAAGAAGCATGTGAATACAATGGTGTGTGCTTCACTTTGCAGTGGTGAAAAAAAAAAGCTGTGACTCAGTGGGTAAACATGTTGAAGAATTCACTACAAAAATTGTATTTGCCTTAACCGAATACCACAGTGAATATTCATGCCACTAAAAAAATATAAGATGGTTATTGTTCCAAGGAAAACTGTCCCAAGGGCAGATAAAGAAAAAATTACAATCTTCCAGGAAAAAATAGCTTCCCTTATTCATGGGCATAATCCAGGAATAGCTGTCCTTCAACTCCTTCTATCACCCTTTTCTTTTGAATTTTGCTAGTAAGTGGCCTCCAAATGAAGAGAAAACAGAAAGGAGAAACAAATTTTAAGATGTAAACGAAGATATTTAACTCCCCCACACTTTAGATTTCTTTTGCATCTCTGCATTTAATTTTTGTGGTCCAGAGGCTTCCCAGGATCTGGCCTTTTTAAAAACTCCTCTCCCATTCTCACCACATTGGAAGTCATGGTCTTAGCAGGAAAGCGGGACCTGGATTTGCAGGAGACAACTTGTGTGGCTGCACTACTCTCTTCTTCTGTCATTCAAGTTTCCCAGGCAGTCATTGCCCTTGAACACTCCCATCAGAGGAAGCTTTTCCCAAGCTGGTACCTGGTGTCTGAAATGGATTCCAGCCACAACTCTGCCCAGCAGCCGCAGCAGCACCGTGATGTGGCCAGGATAGTGAGCACGACCCTGCCCACTGTTCCGGCTAGTGTATGGAATTTTCCCTGCCACACGAGGTGCTTCGTTCGTGAGCCCACTGAGTTTTCTTCAGTCCCCCTAATACTTTGCACCACTGAAAGTAGAAGACTGAGGAAAGAAAAACACATGTAGAGCAAGGAAGCAAGAGAAAAGAAGACAGAAGGGAACAGTGTAAAGACAACAGAGGTGCTTGAAATATTGAGAATTAGCCAGGTTTCATGAAATTTTCACACAGATATGTTAAATCACTAAAGCTAAGGGTTAGCCATTATAATTGTCTTCTGCTAGCCCATGGGACTAACTTACTTCAGAGTTATGTGCTCCCAACAAACCCTACATCCACCTTAATAACCATCTGCAAGGACATAATAAAAATCCATAAAGCAAAAAATCTGTAAACAAGGGTTAGTAGCACAGTGGTACAGTAGATTGTCAATAAAAACAATAAAAGTGTGGATACAGATTCGTCTACCTTGCGTGTAACATTATTGCCAGTTACAAGGGAGAGAGTCTGTAAACTCATAATTCTGAAGCTTTGTTAATAAACACAGAGCAACAGGTGAGTAACCCATCAACTTTCTCCAGTTCTGTGTTGGCTATTGGGATCAGCATGTGGTCCTTCAGCTTTTCAAATACCTGTTCAGGAAAGAAAATGTAAGGGAAAAAATCATTACACTTTACACCTCTGTTTTCCCTTTTATCTAAGTATTTACAGAACAAACAGACATGGATTTGCCAGCTGGTGCCAAGCCATCCATCACTGTTAATCAACACGAACATTCACAGTGCACGTGGCTGCTTGGCTGTGGCAGACACACACTGCAGCAAGGGAGCTGCCAGGGCCTCGCTGGCACCCCGGGGTGGCTCTCACCTTGGCACTCTCCGGGTACTCCTCGGGGGCTCGGTGCAGCAGGACGTGCCCTTTGCTGGGAATGTTTAAGTAGATGCAGTTTGCTGCAGCATCGTCAGGCACTGTCAGCTTGTCGTAGCGGTGGTCGCTCATCTGCTGCATGGTCTGCCAGGAGACAAGGTGCAGCTATTTAGATCAAACACATTAAAGAAATGGGAGAACAGAATCTTCAGAAATAGCTAATTGTGATTGCCAAGGCAGTCAAGGGCCATTTTGCTATGCAGCAAGTACAGATATTTCCTTTTATCTCTGCCTTTATGGAAGAATCTACTAAACCCAACTGAAAGAAGCAATGGAAAACCTTTGTGCGATGGCTCTTGCAAGCAGCAGGATTAAGCAGGGCACTTGGTAAGCATCCTCTGTGGGGTCTTTTCCTTAATGATTGCACACTGAGTATGCAAAACTGCTCCTGACACTGACTGAGACTATAGGTGCTCACCACCTATTAAAAAAAAGCAACCATTGTTCAGTATTTATGTAATGAGTATGAATTAAACCAAACAGGACAGGAATGGTTCCCAGTTTGGATATCTGCCCAATCTCAATTCTTTTCAAGGAGCTCCATTCTGCTTTGCAGGCAGTTACTCTTTCACTAAGCACCTGTGCTGGGGAGCAAGCAGGCACGTCTGTGCTAATCCTCGTTCCCAAGGGGACAGCACAATACCCGACTTGCAACAGGAGAGCTCCTGGGCTTCAGAAGTTTGGGTTATAAATATAAGGCTCATACACAAATGTAGACCCTGGCTGGCTGGAATTTCAGAGACAGAGACTCTCAGGACACGACAAGCATGCAACCCCATGTTTTGGATCAGATCCATTTTAGTAAGGATGGGAAAAGCCTGAAGACAAGATGCCTGACTCCCAATTGTAGCATTCCAGCTTTACATCAGCTTCAGCCTCACAGAGACCAAGAATAACACAGAACTGAACAAGGCTCAAAGTCCAAAACTTTGGTCCTACTGAAAGCCTAAGCAAATTGCACGTGTTCCCATTTCTGCCTCTGTCCACCTGTGTTCCCACATACCTTGCACATACATGCAAAATGCAAACAGAAAGAAAAGGCTTTTTCTCAGCTTAAAATACACTAATATCTTTAGAAAAACCTGGTCTTTTGTTAACAACATTTTTCAATTAAATTCCCTTCTCAGAGATTTACATCAAAGAGCAGAAAGTAGACTTCAATTTTAGGCACAGTTAAGTTTGTCATTAAGCTGCTTCCAAGGTCATTCATCTGTACTACTTCTCATTCATTAAAGAAATGTAGCTGATTTATGACAGGGTCTACACAACATACTAGGAAGCAACAAAGAACTCATGCTTGCCCACACCTATGGTAAGTAATTCCTTTATAGGTCTACATTTTTCATGTTCTAGCCTGAGTCATCCACATCCCGTGGAGAACATGAAACTCTCAACAAAGGATGCCATGCATTCTTGAGGAAGTGTTATCAGATTGTCATTTCTTGTTCCTTCTCATGTTATGAAACACTCCCAAGTTCCCAAGGACACATCTACCGCCATAAAAGGTTAATGTGTTTTTCTGGGCAAGAATCCTTGCACCTTTACTTCATTAGATGTAATTTTGTATTTTCATATGCTTAGCACAGTTTATTTTCTTTTATTATAATTTTGTTTCTGTTATGTTGCCAAGATGAGTTTTATTCTGCTTTCCTTGATGTTACAGATGTTCTGCACCTAGTGTGGCTCTTCTACCTGGTAACCAGAGTGAGCAGACATGCCCTCTACCTGCAGCTTCCCTGTTCCTTCCTATACAATGTTTTTAAGTCTTGACTAAGGAAACATTTATTAAATCTGCACTAAAATACATGTATCAGTAGAAGAAAAGCCACTATGTCTGGATTTCACTAAGCTTCCAAACAGTTGCTCTTTCTCCACTCCTTGCTGGAAACAGAATTCTGATATTGCAGGTTTTCTGTAGGAACAGCAGAAATATATTGTGAATCACTGTGAAATGCTTCCATATGAAATTATTAAAGAATTCTTAAACAGGAGAGTAAAGACAAGTCCCCCATTCATTTGTTTCTGCAAAATGCTGAAGTGGGAACCACACCAGCAAGCAGAAAAAAAGGACAAGTGGCAGGACCCTGGTGCCTCAAGGACCAGCTCTGGGGAGCCCGGGAGATGATGCCAAGCACACGTTAAAAGGATTGTTTTCAATATTAAAAAGCACACAAACGGTGGCTGCATTTGTTCAGAAACACATGAGAAAACCTGAGTGAGAAAGTGAGACAAAGCAGCACAGCACTTTGAGGACACAACTGTGATAGTGGGACTGGGATCTCAGCTAGCCAGAACAACACCACAAGAAAGCTTTTATTACTAACTGGAGGTTTGACAACACAAGATTACTCTCTTCCTCAGCTCTTAAGATAAAAAGGAAATCATATTTGCAAGCTTTCATTGCTGTTATAACTACGCCTGACTCTTGCAATAAAGTTTCAAAAACCACTTACTTGAGAGAGTGCTCAGGCAATAACACCCCAAACCTGCCCCACAGGGAGGCTCTGGATGCAGCAGAAATGCACCAATACGACACAATCAGGGCACTTTACAGACTCATGTGGTTTTCTGTATTTCTATTATGTGAAGTCATTAAGTACATGAGCCTGGCCAGATTGACTCCAGGGCAGAGAAAAGTAGATAAAAGCAAGGTCCTTTGATTGTATTTTCTATCAGATACATCCCAAAATACGATGCATTTATAGAGGGCTGGCTTTCTGTCCACAAACGTTGTACAACCAGCTATGTTAAGAGCCAGGCACTTCCCGCATGCCTAGTTTTTCTGGGAATTTTCTTCAGCCTAAAGAGGGTAATTTTCACTGCACATTCCCTCAGCCCTTAGTCATGCTTTCCTTATGTTGAAGTCATCCACATAGCCTAAAATGCCTTCTCTATAGTTTTTTCACAGTGTGTCCTCAGACAACTGAGGTAATGGATAAGCTAAATAATCCTAACTATGAAGCAGCATTATACACGAAGGAAAAAAGTGTATGCATTTTGGGTCCATTATCTCTGACAGAACTAAGGTGCCTGCATGCACTTTTAAAAGAGGCCAAGCCTAGCTACAAATGTGCCCCTCTCCATGAGGAAGGCCCCAGTCTGAGCCCTGCTGCCTACTCATTCTGGGACCTACTCACATCCAGATTGCTGCAGGACAGAGAGTGACCAAACTCACCTGCAATGCACATTTTTATCTCCAACTCCCCACAAGCAAAACCAAACGTACATTGAATGTTCCTCTTGCTAACAGGGCATTGAGCACCACACTTAAAAATGTCTGTGTGATGTTGACAGAGAAGCCCAGATTTCCAGGGTTTGATGTTTGTATTGATTAGCCACTGTTTTCCTGACTGCCAGCATTTAAAAGAAAAATCAAATCTAAGCTCAAGTGGAATGTATGTAACCCTACACCCATGGGATCATTCCCTCACCAGCTTTCAGCTATCCTTTCTTAAATCCTTCAAGTCAAAGTATTCTTAAAAGAAAACTAGTCACGTCAAACTATTTAAGATAATTCTTCTATCCCACCTCTTTTCTTCCTTTCCAAGCACATTAAACTTTAGCCCATTTGACACTGATGCTTAAGCAACCTTTGGCCTGGGTTCCAAGAGAATGAAAGGTGTGAGAAGAATTAAAGTACATCAAGGTTTCACCTACAATGACAAAAATGAAGTATTTTTGTGGAGCAGGGCAACTAAAACTGTAATAACAGCAATAGGCAGTCACATGGCCCCAGGCTAGATGGGAGTTTGGATGGTCAACATGCTTCTTTTCTCCTTGGAGGAAAGACCACTTGTCTGGGAACAATGTCGGGCTATGCCGGTAGGCAGCAAGGGCAAAAGATAAGGACAGGCATCTGGCCAGTCTACTGCTATCTGGAGGGACAGCTGAGAAAGGCAAATTAGTGCTTGCTACCTGGAGAATACTGCTGATTGCCAAATCTGCTTTTTAAAAATTCTTGCAGCACCCAGAAGAGCTTCTTTTTTTAGTGCTGCATGATAGGCTGTCTCCAATCTCAGGTGAGAAGTGATGGTACCCATTTTGCATCCCAAGATAGGGAGTGAAGGTGACCAAGATTTGGTGCATGGTTTCCAGGAACCTCAACTCATCAGCTGTCATACAGAGTGATACCAGCTCAGCACTGTCCCAGGCCCAGGAGTCTGCCCAGTTTGCTTTTGAACATGTAGCAAGGTAGCTACAGAATTCAGACAGGTACTGTGCAAGGAAGCTTTTTTTTTTTTTTTTTTTTTAATTTGCTCCTTTAGAGTTTACATACGTTTAGAGCTCCCCAGATTCTTGCACTGGAAGACACAGTGAACAACTGATCCCCAGTCACCTTTTCCACATAATTACTGACTTCTTAGGCATCTATGATCCTATCTTAGTTGTCTTTTTTCCAAGTTATGGCTTGCTTAGTTTGTCTCCTTAGGTAAGCTGTCCAGGCATCTGTCAGTCCTTATGGAACTTCTCTGAATCCTTCCAGTTATACTTCACCGTTTTTTGAAATAGAGGGCCTATGCATGCAAAGTGCACACAACAGACCACATGCAGATGCACCACAGCTTTATCAGGGGCAAAATTGTGTTCTCCATTTGGTTTTCAGCTGAGCTAGAAACTTCAACAAGCTCAGGATCTCGTTTCTGCAGTAATGATCAGTCAGAGCACATTATTTCATGTGATGCTCTGAATAACATCACAGTGACATTCAGAATTGACATTCTCTCTTGTCCCGGCTGTACATCACTTTACACTGAAACCAAAATTCATTCACTGATTTATTGCCCTGACTGTCCTTTGAGTTTCTTCCTCATTTCTTCATATTTAGAGAAACAATTGGCACTGGAGAGAGAAAGCAGCAGCCTTTGGGTTCAACGCAAGAAAGTGCAGGACACAGTGGAGCTGATGAGCTGTGCCCCAATGCCGTGTGCCTCCTACAGGGACTCAGCAGCTTCTCAGAGTTTCCTTCAAACAAAGCAGTAACCATGAAACACTTGGCTAGGCTGGCCAGAGGCGACAGAAGAGCAGAGCTGGAAAAGCCCGCGACCTTGCTGGAATGTCAAGATCTATCAGGAGTGTACCCTCTGACGTGCAGACAAACAGAAGAGACAACAGTGTAGTAGACTCAGTAAGGAAGGGGCCATCACAGCCACTGTGAGCAGCATAAATCAAAGGAGAATCATCTAAGCTTTCTTGTCAGGCACCGAGAAGTCTGACAGAGATACAGGACAGCACAGGCCTACAGATGCAAGCTACACTGAAGATCGCTTTGAAGCCAGCAGTGCCCCGGTCTGCCATGGTCAGTACTCCAGATTTCTTAGTCCATCCACAGCCAAAGTGTTGCTTTAATTTCTGCCTAACACCCACAGTCTCAGCAGCTGGGCTTTGGGCTTTGCCTCCCTGCTGCACCCTCTCAGTCATGTTTTCCAGAAGGAAGAACTTTTTTAAGCAACCTCTCCCACCCTGCTCCTGCTTTTCCTGGCGCAGACGCCTTTTGCATCACCACAGATGTGATGGACACTGAGTGTCATTCGTGTGCACACCTGCACTGCTCTGCCCCTCTGAGCCACCATCCCTCATGGCCAACTGTCACCTGCCTGCCAGCTCTGCCAAGGACCACTGCAAAGGGAAACCATGACCTGAGAAGAGAAAAGGAAGCGGATTACGTGGGCTGTTGTTTTCAGTTGAGAAGGCAGGAGCACGAACATCCTGTCGTTTGGAACAGGAACTCAGGGAGAGAGTAGTCGAAGGGAAAAAAAGAAGCGAAGGAATAGAAACATGAGTCCCCATTTACGCAAAGCAAATGACATCTTCTCAGGCAGCCTCTGACCCAGCTCCTGTGGCTGACAGCCTTACTTTTGAGGAAAAACATGTACTGAAAGGGACACTTTCCTCACCCTTTAAAAACAAACAAAACTGATTAATACAGTAATCTCTAGTATATAAATATATACTTTTGAGTCTTTATCTCCGAAAGATTCTTCTGCACATATGCAAACTGAACAGCACTAACACTCAGGTAAGTGCAGTGGCTATTACATCATCTAAAATTAATTCAAAGTAAAACACAATGAGCTGACTTTTTAAGGTAGGAGGTCATCTGGCACTCAGTGAAGACCTACATCCTCTGAGATGATATGTACCCATAATTCTTAGAGTAATGAAGAATCAGAAGGAGATAAAGGAAAGTAAATAGAATTTTATAAGTTGATTAATTTACTGATTGTTTATAAATGGATTAATTTTCCTATCTACAAGGCTGAGAGAAGCAAAGTCTCATTTTTTAATGTCTAGCTTTAAGGGGAAACTTTTTTGTATTTCTTCTCAACACTTCTTTGTATTTCACTAACCTTTCTTTGTTCCCACATTACAAAAAAAAGTCAGCATTCATCTGCACTTTCTGCTAATTCCCTACCTGATGTCATTTTCTTTGGGTTATTAATATTAGTAATGATTTCCACAGCAACCCATTGTGATAGCATAAATAGAGGATTATGACTTCATGTGGGGAATAAGCAGAGGCACAAATGATGAATTCTTAAGGAAGAAGAGATAATGTTTTCATGCAAACTTGTGTATTACTAGAAAAGACAGTTGCTATACAGACAATAGGAAAAGCAGATTTAGCTGAGCCTTTTCCTGCTGCATGGCAGTACAGGCTGTTTTCCAAGAACACCAGAGAGATGAAGTTCTCCCTTAGGTGTCTGGAGGCACTTCTGTGGCAGAGCTGGGAACCCCTCTGCTTTATCCAGGCACTATAACCCTCCTGTCATGCAGGGAAACAGTACACAGCTCTTCAAAAGCTGGCACACTGCAGAGACTTCAGTTACACAAGATGGAGTAAGAACAAAAGGCATTTAATCAAAGGAACGGGGGCAACTGCCAATGCAAGAACAACTCCTTGTGCTCAAGTCTTTAAAAGCTCTGCTCTGATCGTAGCTTGGATACAGACCAAGGGCACAGTTACCCAAAAGAGACTCCCTTCTATATCATCCTTAAGATATGGTTTTGATAAGCCTCCCTTGACCACTGTCAAAACAGCTGCATTAGCAGTAGCGTCCTCCAGGGAATAATTTAGGGGAAGAATGAGCAGCTTCACTCCCAACAGAAGATATTGAATGAGAGAGTCAAGAACAAGGCATGACAATCATGTCCAAGCTTTTATTGAAAGCAGAAGGAAAAAAGAAAGGTATATTGCTAAAGTCGTGGCATTACACTATTGCAGATTTTCCAACAGAGTCCTGACCATAAAGAAATCCCATTGAATAATGAGGCTGGACTCCAAGATACCAAGGACCAGCACCAGATGTGACCACTGCTCTGGGTCCTGCTAGAACAAGTCTGTGAGGGGACATGAGAGGTTACATCATCACCTGCTCTGCCTTGAACCCTGACTGGCAATGTCACCTAGTCCTGACATCTGCCACTGCCACACTGCCTCTGTAATTAGCATACACTCCTCTCAAATGACCAACTGAAATCCCAGATTTTCCACATACCACTCTGTTATTCCAGATCTCAGAGGAAATATGCCAGACTCAGCTGACTGCAGGGCTGAGCTCAGGCCATATGGTGGGATGAGTGCCCTCCCTTCCAAGATCCATCAGCGACCCCCACGCACCCTGCATTACCCCAGATCAGTGGATTCACACCAAGTCTTTCTCTACCAGTCCTCTGGGGAGACCCCAGGGCTGGTGCGTTGGTCAATGCCTGGTATCAGAGCCTACCCAAAGGACAGACCCATTTCTCAACAGTGAGAGAACAACTCCATTAGTAGGAACTTGCCACAGATACAACCCACACTACTTGCAAGGGAATAGCTAAGCTTGTCAAAGCCGGGAGCAACATGTGCGACCCTCAGATGCTTTGGGATTACTACAGAGTTATCCAAAGGGTGACAGAGATGGTCTGATCAAGGACTGTGTCCACAATCTTCTGCTGCTGTCCAAGTCTTCACTCATCACAAAGTGGAGGGAAACTGTGCTCTGTATCAACCAATACAAACAGTCACAAATGTGGCTTTTCTGGATTTAGTATAGAGCAAGAGAATACAGAAAGGAGTGTGCAACAGATGCTGTGTCACAGTTCCCATCGTCACCGTGCCTAGCTTTTGCCTTTGCTGCTGGAACCTGAACTGGATTATGTCCTGGGCTAGTTCCTGCTCTTCTGCTGTCCCAGCAAGACCCCAGGGCTCTGTCCCTTGTTGGGGAAAAAGCAGTGCAGAGTGCTCACCTGCAACACTGCCACATCAACTCCCCACACTGGGACTGGCACTGTCACAGCCCAAATCTGTCCTCAGTCACGTTCACAGTAAAGGTCAGCAACTCTGGCAGTGCATGATCAGAGCCCAAAGGTGACATGTTTACAGGAAATCCTGGCCTCACTGAGGGAACTGAAAAGTAATCCCAGGCTTCAGCGTCTCAACAGCCATGGCTGATGTTCAAATGTGGAATTACATGTATGGAATTATAAACAGGTTTAACTACAAAAAGGAATTAAATGCATGCTGAAAACAGCAGAGGGAAGTTAAAGTTTCAGATGTGATAGTCACCAGAGGCCCCAGTACTTTCTGCACTTAATCTCTTTCTTTCACCAAGTTTCTTCAAGTGCCACTTTTTATCTGCAGTCCAAATAAATACACTCCACTTGCCAAAACCTGAAGAGGATTTAATGGTTAAAATGTCATTTCTGATTTATTATCTACTTCTAGCATGTGGTCTATTATCCTAAACTCTGTGGATTAATTTCCCAGCTCACTTGCAGAGCTTTACATTACACATACTGCACTGAACTCACGATCAATTGCACTTGGCCATATGTGAGCACCAGATGCAATTTCTTTTTCTATTTTTAAAGTATTGTAAGGATACATAAGTTGCACCAGTAAGAACAGTCAAGAAAAATCTCTATTTCAAACAAGAATGTAAGCAGCTAAATCCTGTTTTAAATGTAAAACGTTAGTGTAGCACAATGTAGCAGTTCACTAGTAGCAGTTGCCTAATGTGACACCTGAAAACAACTCAATTACCAGAAATGGTTAAAGACAGCTCAGTCATCTTGCTTGTAGGATTGCATTTCCAGTCACAAAAAATGACAACATGAAGGAGGAGTTTAAAATACCAAGCTGTTACAATAAAGGAGTGGCATGCTGGGCTGTGCCAGGCAACAGACTCAGCAGGAGCTCAGGGGACTCTGCTGGGTAACAGGAGAACAGCTGACAGCACGGCTACAGCTCAGCTGATCTGCTGAAATCCAAGGAGCAGCTTTTAATTCCAAGTGTCAGTTCCTCCAAGATCCTCTTGCACTTGCATTTCCACAAGACTGCAAGAATTTGATTGCCAACTGAACTTTTTTTGCTTTGGTGGCAAGAAAACAAATACAAAGACATTGTCAAAAAGCAAGAATTCAAATGTTAGGGGAAGCTGGTGATCAGCAGCACTGCAAATGCCATAATTTCCAAGACAGACAATTTACCCATTTGTTTGCCAATAATTTCTCAAAAGAGATTTAGACTCCTGGACAAACAGCCAGATCCAAGTCACTGGAACATGTTCTGGGTGACTCCATGTGCTGCTGTGACATGGCTGCCTGATGTAACCTGTCAGCTCTCTAGGAGCATGAGAAGAGCACATGCCATGGGACAAAACCCTGCTCCAGCCCAGACTCCCTAACCTCAGCTGGCAGGGTGTGAGCAAACATTATCCTCAGACACATGCAAATGTGCTGCTAAATGTCCAGTGCAGAGAAACACACTGAAAACTGACAGTTGATTTATTTTTAAGAATATATCCACCAACAATCAGAGACTGCTAGATTATTTTGTTAATTATCATGTTCTTTTAAAAATGTATCTGCTTATTACTTTACCTTGATTAATGCTGGTGTTTCCTTGATGGGTAGTTACCAGCAATATTTGATCAAGTTAGACAAAAAATGGTTTTGGTTACAATAGCTAAACTGATGCACTGCAACATAATTAGCCAAGCTGTGCAGAAGGGTTTAATCAAACTGATGAGTTCTCAGATTAGCCCTGGCTCAAATTCAAATTGCAGCACTGAGCAACCAGTATTGTAGTTGAATTTTGCTCATGTTTATAAACACTCTATACAAGTTTAGGGGCTCTTCCTCCTTCTTTATGATAGAACATTTACTTCCCCCCTGTGAATTCTAAAAGACAAGTTTCCTCATGGCAACATCTGAAGTAAATATCTCCACTGGTCTGATTATATCTCCTTCCCTTTTAACACCAAATTATCAGATTTTTTGTCTAAAAAGCTGTAAATAATAACCTGTATATTCTGTTTATTTCCTCAAGATAACTGAAGTTAAATCAACATCACCATTCTCTTGCCTGATATAGACATTCTTTATGGTTTGCACACGCAGGAGGCCCTAACATGAAGTCGTTGCTTCCTCTTTCACTGATCTATATGTATTTTAAAATTCCAGCATCCTTAAGCAGATATTTTTAAAAGATCAGAAAGAGATAGATATGCTGTTTAGAATGTTTTCTTAGGTGCTTTACCTTGAGGGCTTTCTGTGCAGCTTCACTTGATCCAATAGCAATCAAGTTTGGTCCAGCCATGCTGCAAAAGCTCTTCAGATGCAAAGAATCATGAACAGGGACTGTGGAGACAGCATAATCCTGTATGGGAGTAAAGAAGATGTTATAAATATTTTTAAAGTGTCCTAGTTCCATAATTATATGGAGACATTCCATAATTTTACTCTCTGCAAATTATCAACCCCAGGGCACAGTGTCAACTTAAGTATGACACTCTCCTCTAGACCAGCCTGTCTTGTCTGGAAACTAGCATAAAATCCAGAACATGTTTCAAATAGTACTATTGTTGCAGCCATAAAGAAATTCATTAAAATGCTTAATTAAACAGTAGGTACATAAAACCTCTCCAGGAACCAGCAATAACAACACAGGGCTGATACATGAGAACATGAAGAACTTGAGTGTTTATGTGCTCTCAAAAAATAACAGCCTCCCACTATCCAACTGATTTTTATGCAGCAATCTCACATTTCAGATCCAACTTCAGCATCCATCACTGTACAGGATGCTCAAACATTTCAGCAACTTGTACCTTTGGGGTTTTTTAAATTAGGTCTTAAATAAAGTACATGAGTATGACAAACATCTTGGCCAGTACAATTGTTCAATTAGTTCAGTGAATGACAGCTTTTATTTCCTGTGGCATGAAGGAATCTACAAACCTTAAATGTGTCAGCCAGAATTTCTGCACCACGTTGATTTGTCCGCCTGGAAAGACCTACGAAAAATTCTCTGCCTGGAATGAAAAAGGAGACTAGCTTTAGAGACATTCTGAAGCAATCTTTCAAGGATTTTCATGTTCTATGTTTCTTTTCTCAAGCTGAATATTTAAACTGAAAATTCAACATAGAAGAAAGGCAACCTGCAATTGTGAGCTGATGATCTAAAGCAATTAATCTTCTGCCAGAAGACATATTTAACCAGAAGCATAAATAGCTTCCTCTTCTAAATCTTTCCAGTGGTCACTGGGTCAGGAAAGACAACAGCTGGGCTGGATTAGTACACCACTGATTGACCATTTCCCTCTCCCTTTGAGATTTCCTCTAGTCTCAAGGCAGATCTGCAGTCATCAGCATCCTCCAGCACCAGAGAAAATCGGTGCTGAATCTGCAGTGCCTTAGGAAGGCCTCCCTTCCTGGTCTGCCTCTGTAGGAGACCCTTCTTTCCCTGTGGTGCTCTAAGGCAGGCAGCCAGTCTCCTGTGATGCTGATCAAAACAAACAGGCTTATTCAGCACAGGCAGGGAGCAGCCCTGTGTGCAGCTGATGTGAGAAAATGCCTAGTGGGTTTAATGGCATAAAAAACACAGGCAGTATCTTCATCTTTGAAGTCAATCATGCATGTTAGGCTCATGACATCTGACAGGCAACTCCACCACATCCTTGATAAACTAAAAATGCAATTTTGCATTTAATTCATTGAACTAGTGACAATTGTCTGCATCAAGCTTTCACAAGTCCTGAAAATGAGTCTGGTGAATGTCAGCTGCTCGTAATAAGAAATATGAAACAACCCCAGACAGCTGACTACTGAAAGCATTTTTCTTATTGGCACTTTACAAGCTAAAATAAAATCTGCATGCACAGTGCTGTTCTTTGCAGTGTGTGTTCTACTACTCCATTTATTCAGGTATTAGGCAGGACATTGAGGGCTGCACTGAGTACTCACCTCTCAGCAACCTTTGTGACATTTAGCAAACAACAGATTCAGCAAACCACAGGAATGACATTTCATTATGCTGGTATCAGACAACGTGCAGTCTTTAGGGCAGTCAGAACATGTAAATAGAAAATTCACTACCTGTAATTATTATACCTGTAAATAATACATCTCCACCATCCAAGGTTGCGTTTTCATCCACCATCTCAACTATATTAAGGTTGAGACTTTCTAGTACTCTCTTCATGGCTTCAACCTGTTTAAAAGAAAGTTATTAAGGACATATTGTACTGTTGAAAATTTCTTTTAAAACCTGCCAGAAATACATAATTATTAAGAATTAAAGCCCTTTAACACCTCTTTAGCAAGATGGATGACAGGGTCCTTTGTGGCCCTGCCCATCACAGTTCACCACCTGCCTTCAGAGGTCTCTGTGGTCTGGGGGGGATGGGTTGGCAAGTGGCAGAGATCAGGCTCTTGTCTTTGCAGAGCAGCCATGCAGCATTCAGGAGGCACAGACAAGGGGTCCAAAGCACAAGTCCAGTCCCTCTGCACAGTAATATCCTCTTGCAAACCTTGTTCCTCGGATTTGGGCCAGAAAAATCACCAGCAGAGTGTCGCCCTGATTTCTTAAGATTTTCTAAAGCCCTCTGAATTTACATTCTTGTAGAAAATTTTCTCACACAACTTTCTGTAAACAACCTATTGTTTTGCATTCTTTCATAGAGGCAGAGAAATTTGATAGACTGGTAGTTTGTCCAGTGTCGTTGGAGAGGTAACACATTCACCTTCCAATCCACTGGCACCTTTTAAAAACTATAAATAATTAGAGTCAGAAAAAATAAATTAATCTCTTCATAGTAACCAAAACTGTGGTACGTCGTTTTTCCTTGTGTCCTCTAGTAAGAGCAGAGGAGTGAGGTTCTTTCCTTCCACTCTGCTCAGACACAAGAGGTAGTTCTGCCAGCCATGGAGAGGGCAGCTCTACTGCAAGCCCCTCTTCAGCCCGCAGGAAAAAACAAATCCCCTAGTCAGTAAACGTTCAAATTCCTTATGGCTTTGCAATTTTACTAGGCACTAGTTCTTGCATGTTTGAACTACCCTGCTTCAGAATTACAAGACATTTCATCCTTATACATTGTGTGGCTTACTGCTTGCTGTGGAGAGCCACAGGCTGGAAGTCAGAGCCTGTTTCCTGCTGAAAGAAGCTTGTATTAGGAGCAGGGAATGCACCTTCAGTAGGTTCCTTCTTTCCCAGTAAGGGCTGCTGAGGATGCCTAAAGCAGAATCTGTTGCTATAGAGGCTCATATCACTTGCCATCCAGAACAGGGGCTATGTTCAAACAACATCACTGTGGCGCCTTGTAAGCCAAAAGAAGGACCTACACACAACCAACCACTCACCAAAAGCATAAACCTAAAACTTGCAGAATGTCAATAAAAATAAGAGCTCATCCACAGAAACCTGTGAACTTGATCCCACATGGCAGCATCCTCACGTTCAATGAAACTTCCTCACCATGGTCAGCTAGAGGTGCCCCGAACACATTAATAAACACAGAAAGTGCAGTGAACTCCTTTTATATTTTTGCATGTCCCACAGGTCACTCATCTATTTAAAGTGCTAAACTAAGCATTTCTAGGAAAAAACACATGAAGCTAAAACAAGTGACACCATATGAGTCTTACAGCACTATACAACAACAGAGGCAATTCTACCAGCCCTACTCCCAGCTCTGTCAAACTACACCTGCCACAGCAGAGGAAATACACATGATGGTGACAGGTCCTTCACACTCACTGTGGCAGCCTCAGCGCAAGAGCAGCACACAGTTTGGCTGACACACGTTCCTAAGAGCAGTGCTGGCTTTAGGGAATAAGGAAAGAGACAGACATGATCCACCTAAGCTACTTTTCCCTGCTCATTTCCCATGACTCAGCAATGTGGCATTTGTGAGTGAACCCATTAACCCTGAGCCCAGGCTCAAAAGGCAAGGGCAAGTCTCCATGGACTGTCAGGACAGGTGATGTTGGTCTGTGTGGGATACACTGGGGGCAGCACTTTATCCAAGCCTGATCTGCTCTCTGGAGGTTTCTCTTCTTTTCTAGCATCTTCTCACTCTCCAGTCACTTGAGAGAAAAAACCCTGGATAAACACACTGTTAAAGTAGGTGCCTCAGTTTAAACTTGTGAAGGACAGAGGCAGATCTTTGTGCCACCTGCAGAAACTCTGATGGGTTATACTGCAACTCAGAACTGTATTCAGGGGGTTTCTGACAGCAAGGGATTCATCCTTCCCACACAAAGGACCATCTAAGGCCTTGGCATGCAGCCTGGAATGAGCCTACAGCATGCCTTTTACAATTAACACTTCTTTTTTGCTCCTCTGTCTTTCACCTGATGCTAAAATAACTTCAGGCAGAAAACTGGCAGTCAAGAGTCTCCAGGCTTAGTAGAAAGGCTTAGTCTTTCTTAGTCTTGTTGTTTTACCTCCATCATTCTTTAAAATTATAATGTTTATAATGTGGATCAGACCCATGTGGTGTTTTAGAAATAAAAGGGGAACAGCTGAGGTAATATTGGAAAACTGCTGTTGTACAAACAGGACAACATCTCATAACATCCGTATGCTGATAGCAGAATGATTTCTTTTGTCTGTGAAGCCCAGTGGGTTTTACTGTGCAGATGCTACATGCGTAAGAGTCGACAGACCCCAAAGAAGAAAACAATTGTTTAATATGGAGTAGTGGGGATGCAGCATGATAAAAGCAGGGCTCCATTCCAAGAACACACAGATTCACTCTTTTGTGCTGACATGAGGCAGACAGGCAAACTCACAATTGGGACTCCAGTCATAGGCAGTTAGAATAAATAAATAAATAAAACCATCAGATGGGAGTATTTAAGGCAGAAGGCCAAATGACAAGAAAAAAAAACAGGTTCATCCAGCCTGTTGCATGGTCAGCTATATCCAAATAATCTACAACCTCCAGCAGCTTCCAAAGCCAAAACAGCAAGAAGAGAAAGCCCTTTCAGCAGATGTGCTGCTGAGCAGGTGCTCCCAACAGAAGCTATCTGGGCTTGCAGAGGAAATCAAGCCAGTGGCTGCCCCTGCCATGCACCCACTCCTGCCCTCCTCCCTGACCATGTCTCCAGAAGTAGAAGCATCAGCAGAGCTGTGGATGTTACTGTGGCAGAGGACCACCATACCCACTTTCCATGGTGAGACACAAAAGCTTCTCCAGACCACAGAACAACATCTGAGAGATGTAAGAGGTGCAAAACCTGGGCAGCCTGCAGACATTACATGAAGGTGCCTCACATAGTGAAGGCTCAAGCCTCAAGGCTTCCTGAAGACCTAATGGGACCAGGAATGTGCAACAATTGTGATGAGAGTTGCAACTGGGCATGGGCAGCAGTTGCTGTGATGAGAGACACCAGTCACCAAGTGGGTGTGAGCTCCCTTCAGCAGGTGGGAAACCTGCTTTTACCTGAGCATTGCAAACCATGCTTGGTGCTGAGAAGAGAGACCACTGCAGTGAGCAAGGGCAGCACGGAGCTCCCCAGGGAGAGGCAGGCAGGGAGGCAGCAGCACTTCACATCTCTGGCCCAGAAGGCCAACAAATAACCCTTGCACTAGAGTACCAATTAACTAAAGTGCCTAGCTAATGAGGCTAGTGGAATGTAAATGCTGACTTTGGATTTGTGATTTGAGTCATATGGATGTTTTAATCAACAGCTGCTGATTATCATTTAACTACCAGGCTAAATCAGAAATATCTTGAATTGTTTCTTTATTTAATTTACAGGGGTTGATGCAGCTGTAGAACAGACATTAAGGAAAGTTACCAGAACTAAAAGTTGTCCAAAGTCACAGAAAACTAGTTTAATTTGCTTCATGGTGTCCAAGGCTTTAAAGATATTTGTAACATCCTCACATTGTTTTCCTCCAACAGCTGGGTTCATTTTAGCGTATAAAACCAAATTTAAACAAATAAAATGACTGCCATATAAATAGCTGGATCACTTTTCCATGATGGGTGTTCATGGATTCAAGCTACAGAACACTGTTTTGTAAGGACTTCAAGCAACCAGTAGAAATTCTTAGGAGTTTTAATTGGGAAGTGCTGTTCACATGCCTGCTGACACATGCATGCTAGGAATATCTTTCAATATCCCTTGCTTGTGTAAAATAGAATTGTCAAGTTACTCTTTTTTTTCCCTACAGGCAATACTAGAAAGTTCAATCAGTTGAAGCAGAGATGAAAAAAAGCACAAGCTGAGATGAAGAAGACTGAACAGAAAACTTGACATTATTAAAAAGACAACTTAAAAAAAAAAACATAAAGAAGCACACTTGTAAATAAAGGATTCCAGAAAAACAAACTAGGACTGAATAGCCCATCTGCTGAATTTCCTGTAGAGGAGACAGCACAGATTTGCATGATCCCCACCATACCATCTCTAAAGCCATCCTGCAGCAGTCCTGAGCTGGGTCTCCAACAGCATGTCCATGGAATGTCTTTGATACAGCACCACCTTGGAAACAGCATATGCAGCATTCAGAGTTGGGTTAGCATGGGGTAAAGTCCACACAAGTAGCTTGAATCTTTATCTCATCACTGCAAAAGGGGAATATAAAGCTTGGCTCCATCCTTAAATCTTCCCACATCATGAAGAATTGTGCTACTTTCTAACAGAGCTCCTACAGAGTGGGAACAAGATACAATCTTGAGCTAAGGATGGACAGGTGATTGTTATCCTCAAGTAAGATGTTTAAAAAAACAAATGTAGGAAAGGGGGTTGAGTTTACAAAGCCCTCTATTCTGCTCCCACTTTACCCTCTCCAAATAACTGATAACCATTTTCTGAAGTGTGGTGTCTTAAAACATATTGGTGACATTTTCATTCATTATGAATGAATGACTAATTCACAGAGCTAGCTTTGATGTATAAACAAATAACCACCTCTTGCTTTTTTTCCGGGAAAGAACTAAAAAACAGTGAATAGAAAAGTCCTCTGTGAAACCACAGTTACCCAGGAGACACCAGTAAAATACACAAAATATTTGGACACTACCTGATTATAAGCATTGTCACTATGAAGACTTACACTGCTTGCTCTTTTAGAAGCAGCCAAGAGGAAAAGTCACCTTCCCTCACTTTATCTCCTTTATTTGAAAACTAAAATCCCAGGTAGTCAGAAATGTTGCACACAAAGAGAGCACTCATCTGTATCCTTTCAGATTTCTGTATCTTATTATCTCAGGTCAGCTTAAGGTTTGTAACGTGACACTGGGTTTCATTGTACATGTATCCATTAGTACATGGGTTGAGTGTTAAAGCTTGTATGCTTTGTGCAGTAATATTTTTCTAATAAGCACATTCCTGGTGTGAGACGGGATGTGTCTAATCCATAGCAAAGCTGATTGAGAGACAATGGGCTCCAGCCAGCTCAGCTCTGTTTCAAGGAAGGAGGACAATAACTGTGTTTGACATTTATAAAAATCTAATTTCCTTGTGCTTTAAAAATGGAGCTCGTTACCCTTCGGACTGGTGCCTTCCACCAATTACTGTAACTGATGTGCGGGGATTTTTTCCTTCTCTATATTAGTACTTGATGCACTCTGAACAAAGGCTGCTTCCTGAATTATTTACTGGTCTCCTGAGCACTAACCATATTATGGGATTTATGTTATTGACAGAAGAAGGAAATTATCTTTTCAAAAGACAGTGGAAACAGGGAAATAATTTTGCAAGCCACCATCTCCCACCTGCCAAGAGCAGGGCAGCTTTTCCCCTGGGTGGTGGGGCCATGGGTAAGGCGCCACTCAGGCTCCCAAAATGCCCCATGGGCAGGGGCACAGCTGGGGCTTGGCAGAAGCTGTAGATGGTATCAAATCAGGCATCTTCTAATGACTGCAATGACTGATCTGCCTTTGTGTCCAAGCTCTTGGTGAAAGGGAGAAGGTGCCTCCAGCCCTGTCTTAAAGAAAAGGATGCAGAGAGATTCTGAGGGCAGAAGACCATCCCACGACCCAGAGGTGCAATGAGGTTTCTAAGCTAGCAGAGCTCAGCTCCCTGTGCTCACAAGCTCAGCTCTCCAGAGACCAACCACAGCTCTAACAAAAAGGGCTCTCAGTCCAAGACACACTACTGCACTGTCTACTGAAAGTTTACATCCACCACCCATTTCTCCAGCTTGTTAAATCACAAATACTGCATTTCAGACTTCACTTCATTGTGTTTGAAACAGGCATTCACAGCTGTGCAAAGCAAATGTCAGACCTAACACATGCAAAAGTTAGACCATAATAATCTCAAAGGTGATTATTTCTGGAGCCATTAGCTCTGAGTTCACAAAGTGCCACTGTCAATATATAATACATTTTTCAGCAAGATTCTGAGTAAAGGCTATAAACAGAGATGGACAAATCTGGGGCCAGGATAAGGGTAGACTTCAGTTTTGCAAAACCAGATATCAATGTTGGTCACAGTCCACGTTCTTACCTGCCTGAATCTGCTCTGTTTGGACATGAGGGAAGTCTGTCTCCTTTTGATGATAAGTAAGCACTGGCTTTCTGGACTTGCACAGGCTTCAAAGAAAATAAAGCAGTGCTGTAATAGTTTTGAGGGGTTTTGAGAATAAAAACCCACTCCTGGTTGTTTTTTTGTTTTAAGTAGATCAGATGCACACTCTTGTGCACATCACAGAAATTTGTGGGATGTGGGTTGTGGCAGAGTTTCCAACTCATGCTCCCAGTTTTGATACCAGAAAGGGCCCTGGCTCTTGAAAGCTCATCAGGAAAAGAGCACGAGAACAAGACACTCCAGGACTGCTATTCAATGAAGGTCTTGCAGTAAGAGTGTGTTAAGAGCAAGACAAAAAAAGTTAGCTCTGTCCTACAAACAGCCACCAGCACACCCTGGTAAGGACATTCTGTACCTGCCATTCCCACTTCCACCAGCTGACATATTTGCTTTGGCAATTAACCTCCCTTTTCACCCACATAGGGCCTTTGGGTCCATCCCACTGCCTCTTTTGAGAAGGGTAGAAAAGGTAAAGACCAGCAGTGGCCTGGTCCCAAAGTGGATCAGCAGCTGCTCTGCAGCACACCCCAGATGACACGGGTGGATATGCTGCTCCCAGGACACCCACACAAATCACATCTGGTCTGCTCAGTTCTGAGTAATCTGAGCATGACCTCACTCAACTGGGCTGAACGTCACATGCCCAGAAGAAGTTATTTTGGCATTTCAGCTGATGATAGCCTGCCCCTCTGCCAACACGGAGGTCCAAGGCCAGGCCCTTACCCAGGTGGCTGGGTGGTTACACAGTAGCATCAATCAGCCTCTCCTGGCTCAGTGGCTGTGCCAAAATACCAGCCAGCACAGCTTGTCCTCAAGCCTCAACCATTTTTCCTCAAACAAGGCCACAGGAGGGACAAGAAGGAATACCAAGGGACTTCTGAACTGTATTCTCAAGGAGAATACAACTTGTTAGTTTCTCCTGATACACAGATCCCACACTCTAAGACAGTTTCATGCTTAACCAAAGCTTGCACCAAAAGCAGGTGCAGTTTCTAGCACAGTTTTGGAGGTTTATGAACCATGGACTTCAGAAAGTGCCACAGAGATAATGACCCCATTTGTTATTGCCCACACACTTCTAATTATGGATCCAAACCCACTTACTGCCCTACTCATGAAACAGTCTCAAGTGATTGCTGATGTACCTGGTGTAGAGTGGCCACTGCCCCAAGAGAGTGACCTGAGACTGGGGTGAGCACAATACCATACCAGGGATTAACAGGAAAGGGGAAACATGGAAAAAGCTGGACCAGGGCAGCACAGAGAGGGACTGGCCTGTGTAGGAAAACCAGAATAAGAGGTGGCCTCTAGGCTTTCTTGTCCTAGAAAAGCTTCTTGATCAAGCAAGAGGGGAGCTCCAATCTGACTGATCTCAGGAATTCAAGCAGCAACCTCCTCTTCCAGGTACATACAGTTAAAAACACAATTAATCTGGTTATCCTTTGAACATGTTGTGCTTTAATATCTAAGCAGAACTGAGGTGCATAAGAACAACTTTACACAGCCCACCAGGAGTAAAACATGCCTGGGTTTCTCCTTCCTCTCTCTCACCATTTAGCCTTTAAAATGCAAGAACACTATTTCCCATAAAGCAGGAGCCAGCAACCAGCTCACTTGCTACAAAAAGTTGGGCTGAAATTTCAACCCACAGCAAGTGGAAATAATTTCAGTCATGTTTAAAAAATTCACTGGGGAAAAAAAAGGATGTTAAAAAGATGGGAGATTTAAAGTCACTAGAAGAATAGACTCTCTAAGATCCACTAAGCATAAAATCAGGTTAGTGGAAAAGTTTAAGGAGCATGAATGCATTGCTACAGAAAAACAGAGAAGATTTTGCTGGATAAAGATGATGACATGAAATTTAAGTCGTACACAGGCATGCTGAGAAAATAATGTTCTAAATACTTTCTGCTTACAATCACAAAATGATCAATTGTTAAATGTTGGACAGAGAAATGTATTCCATTCTGTCTGGACATGCACAGCAGGCCAAGAATGCACCTGGATAAGCCAAGCATTCATTATCTCCCAGACACTCAATATCCCATAATACCCTCAGCGGCTGCCAGCTCCTTGTCCATCGTTGACCAAACGCCATGTGCCCCATTTTCCAGCTGAAAAGTATTTAAAATTCATGAAGCCTGTTGAAAGCTCAACTGTCACATTCTGCTCATTCCACAGGGTATGGGAAAACCGTGCAGAAGGGACATTTCAACCAGGGCTATTATGGCTCTTGAATAACCAATATTCCATTAAATTGCTAATAAACCCACTTGAAGATAAGTTGATCACAATCAAACCATACAGTAGCATTCCTTTCCTTTAACACCAAGTTGTCAGGTTTCACTCTGTACTGTACTACTGTTTCTGTGCCATTTGTTCGTGCCTTGACACAGAGCATTCAAGACACTCACTTTGTCCCCAGTAATCTAAATGCCCTATTCTAAAGAGGCTGAAAGATCTTTGGCAAGGATACTCTGCTTATTTTAAGGTAGGGAAGTCTTTTCAAATGAAAAATGAAAAATAATTAAATACCCTCAACAGGGAAATGTGGGGCTTTGCAGCTTCTTGAACAAGGTGCCCACAATTTAACACAGTGGTAAATGGTATGAGCACCTCCCAGCTTCACTAGTGCTCAGCCAAGCTCAGTCTGGTATGAATTTTCACTGGAGTTTGCAGTTCAACAACTCATTTCATCCTTCCTTCACTAAATCTTAGTTTTATCAATCAAATATAAAAAACTTCTGGAAAAAACTTCAAGAGCATTTGTTTTGCATTAAAATGGGTTTTGTTACATTCCTCACAGTTAGTTGTCAGGCTGCTGGCAGGTCTGCCATTGTCTGCTGATCTGCTGTATGTACATGTCCTTGTACCAAGAAGTCTCTAAGTTTTGTAATTTTTAACACTGAAAAGCATATCAGTGTCGTTCTCAGAGGGTATTTAGAAGTTTTAATTTTATCTTGACTAACCCAACTCTGCTGAAAAGAAGCTCTCACTCAGCTCCATCCCAGAAGGGAAGCATCATTACTACCCAGCTCTGACTCTTCCCATCATCTCTCTGAGGTATGTGGGAACGAACCTGCAGATTTCAGCTGCACAAATGGCCAAGAATCATCATCATGAACATCTGATCCTATTTAGTCTCTCTGGTAGGAAGCTCCAGACAAGACCCACTGGTTGCCACCACATCTCCACTGCCACATACCAAGGATGGACAGGGAGGAGAAGCAATTGCTCCAGAGGGCACCTGCCAATCCTGCCAATTCAGCTCAAGGAGAAATGGCCATCGTCAGAGGCAACAAAGAATATTTTTCTTCATATTGAATTCATTCAATAAGCAGCCTTTCACGGAGGAGCATCTGGTTGCTCCCATGTTATTTTATAACAAGGGCCCCAGGGGCAGAGGTTATACTAACCCAGCATCTTTCCCCTCTAATAATAGGTTTCATTCATGCTTTCAGAGAAGTTGACCTGTCTGTCATATTTTAGCTATGGTAACACATGCTGCAAGAGTGGCCTGAGGTGTCTAGACATATATAACAATAATAATGGCAGAAAATTTAAATTCTGACCATTTTCCTTCTCCCAGTTAGTTCTAGTAAGGTTTCCACTGGCAGGTAAGAAAAGTGTCATGCCAGCACGCCTATGGAAGTTTGCTGGTAGTCATGAAATGGAGTTAAATCCTTGAAGACACACCAATGGTTTTAAACAGTCAATAATACTTAACAATAGACAAAAAGCAAACAGATAACCATCTAATGATCAAATTTGCCATCACAGGGCTAGGTGGGACATTTCAACCTGACAGTAACCTTTACCAGCCTAATACTTATAGTGACAAGTTTTACTAAATTCTTAAAGAAAACTATGCAGTAAGTAATATGGCTATTGTTCCTTCAACTCACAGTGACAATGGAAAAGAAAGAGCCAGTTTTCCAAGTCCTGCTTTGGCACCAGCTTCCTATTTGAGGCTTACAGTCATAAGAAGGGAACAAGGATAAAACAGCAAGCAGTAAAACATGAAGATCACATGCAAGGTACAGCAGTCGGTGCAGTCTCTTTTAAGAGATGAAAACTTTAATCAATGCATTGCCCTGCATTTCCTTGCAGGCCCACCATGAGCTCAGCCCAGCCTACAGCACTGGGCTGAGAAAAGCCTCTGTCCCCCCAGAAGCTTCCTATGCACCCTGCAAATGCAGAGAGGGATTATGGCATCTCTTGGGCTGTTTTGCCAGGACATCCCTCACCCTCCTGTGCCTCTTGAGACAGAAGGTCTGCAGTACATGCTTTCTCCTCGCCTTTGCATCTTTAAGCCGTAAAACAGGAAATAATTAATTTAAACATATCAACAACTGCACACAGACTACCTTCACTGCAATGTACATGTTAATTGCATTAACACAGCACTAACAAAACTGAGCTCCTGCTTTTAGCCAGTCTGCTCAAACCCTGCCTCCCCTTCTTCCCCCACTAATGTCTCAGGGGAACTGCAACACTGTTGCTCAAAAACTTACAAGAGCAGAAAGTTACAGAACAGGGAGTTCATGGTGATTAAACCTCCGACGTGACTACATTCAGTCCTCCTGCCCAGCAGAGGACAACAACCTAGGAGATGCTGAATCACGGCCTCAGCCCTGAGGAGGGAGCACGGGAGCCTTCCCAAAGCCTCTCCAAAACCTTTCCACTAAGAGGGCCGTGAAAGGCATGTGTCTGCCCTGAGAATCACTTTGGATGTAAGTGATACACCAGCAGCAGTCCTGAAAAACTCTGGATTTCTTATTCATGACAAACATCTAAATCCTTGGAAAAGGGGAATCTTGACACGGTGATGTTTCACCCAGCCAAAAAGGGGCACACATACAAACTCTGATCTACCCAGCCCTGAGCTGTGCAACAAACACTAATGAAGCACAAGCCAAAGGAATTCTTTCAAGGCCTCCATGCATTTAAATACCTTTAAGTCTACATGAGTTTTAATGTACTGACATTTAAACAATTTGCCCAAAAAATTTCTGCAATATAGGCACATGGGTAGAGAATCTGAAACATTTTTTTTTTAAGATACATTTTACACAATAAATGCAGAATGCAAATGCCTGCATGCCTGTAAGGAAAGCACCTTCACTAACAGGTGCAGTGTGGTTCATTGTTTTGCTCCTTTCCCTGCCAAACAAGCTGCTGCACACTTTTACAGATCCTGAGACCACATTCTTTCAACAGAGCTAAATATTGCACTCAGCTACACAGTACAGAGAAATCGGGGGTGGAAACAGTGTTACATTTTAATAAACTACATTTCTGCGCAGTATTTGCAACTCAGTCTGCACTTTGCTGCTGTAGAAACATCTTCCAGTGTTCATGCATAAAATACAAGTGGATTTAAACAAAGGGAAGCTTGTAATCAGAGAGATAGAGGAAAAAAAACCCTGAAGAAAAGTAATTAAAGCTCTTGTAGTAGAAAGACACTTTAGATGTGAGACTCCTAACTCAATCATGCTCCTTTAAAAAGGTGTGCATTTGCTAACTGAGTCCTCTCTACTTCACTCACTCACCAATCCCACTCTTGGGGCACTATGGACACAGCTTCAGTATCTGCCTACTTCATTTTGTAAAGTTATTTTGGGAGGGAAGTATCTCTCTGCAGGCTTTTAAGTGCACCTTAGAAACGACGGTTTCACTTAGAGCATTCTTTAATAAGCGCTACCCTGAGGAGGAAGTAAATACAGTAAGAACTCTTCCCAGCTACACTGCACTGGGCTAACTGCTTTTGATGACCTACATTTCCTAATTCTGCCTCCTCTCTCTGAGGTAGAACATGCCCATGTTTGCTGCACCCAAGATGGTGCCCTTTGCTGAGCAGCAGCAATGATCCCAAGGGATTACACAGTGCAGCACCTGAACTCTGCCCTCCTGCCTGCTGCCAGCTCTGCTCTGGGGACATGGTGATGCCATGGGTCCCTTGTCTGGAGCGATCCTGCCATCCAGGAGCTCAGCACAAACCCTCATGGCACAGAGCAAGCTGCAGTGCCATGACTGACGGACACAGCGCAACACCAGCCCGTTTCCAGACTCACGTGGGAACAGGGAGCACATCTGCTGGAACAACAGCCAAGAGTTGATGATACATTAGACTCCAGTATTACGTTATAGTCAGTCTAATGGCTTTTCCTTTCTCCACGCAGTCCTATACAACTTCACCACCATACAGAAATAAAGAGAAACACTCGAATTCATATATTTGTAACCAAATGGAAACTACTACCTAAGCAGATGCTATCAACACCATCAGAGGCCTGGAAGAAACCTGACAGCTTGTAACTGTAGCATTCTCAGGCAAGGACAAAGCCAGAGCCTGCAAGCTACCTGCTGCAAACAGAAGGTGAGCTTGGGGCTGGAGTGACAGTCACTCATGAAAATAAGTTAAATGAAAACCACTGAATGCACTCCTGCCATGAGGAGCACCTGGCAGCTGTTTCTGATTTTGACTTCAGGGGACTCCTTGCCCCATTGGGGAAGCCATCACTACCGTATAAGGTGGCTGAGCCTCCCTGAGGACTACAGTCTGAGCCAGGCAAGCCCCAGACCCCCAGCAAAGGGACTCACTTGTGTACCTGCCCTGTCACCCAACCTAGGAGGAGGGAAACAATGCCTGCACCATGTTGCAAGCACAGGGGACATTAACGTAAACACTTGGTCCATGGACAGCTGCCTTTGACTGTGGCATTGAGCACTCAGTGCATCTCCTGCAAGCATCCTGGAGAAGAACAAATATTTTTTGAAAATAGCTTTAAAACTTGCTATTTAAGCAGCCCCAAGTAAGGAAGACAGCTCAGGAGCTCCTCAGTCACTCCTCACATTCAATGAGTTACACTTCAGAGACCAGAGACAAGCATATGCTGTACAGCAAGCTTTTTTAGCATCTTCAGTAAAAAGGATCTTCTGCTCACCAGTGTGACTCCACACTGTGCACTTTTACAGATCTGGAGGTCAAGCAATGAGGTGGAAACCTGGGAAAATAATGACTGCCATATTCTTTGCAGATGTCAGCACTACCTACTGTCTCTATCTACTGCTGAATGCTTTTCATGTCCTGCAAGTTATGAGAGCTCAAGGCAAATATAGAAATCTAGTTTTCCTACCCATTTTGGCTGGCAAAAGAAAGTTATAACTGCAGTTTTGCAACAGTGAAGAGAAGCTGAAGAAAAAAATACAGTCTGTGAGGTCAGAGCAAAAAGAACATGGTATTTTGTTTGGCCTGCTTCACATTCAGCTTCCACTTCAGCAGGTAACAGGCTGAAAAAAAGGGCAAAGGTAGGAAGCAAGCCTCCAACACATCAAGACTTCTCAATACTCCCTTGGCTTTCATGGAAGACATTCAGCTGATCCCTCAGAAACCACTTGTTACAATGACCAGAAAGATGATGCTCCTGAAAAACCTAACCCATGGTTAGAGGGCAGTATGTTACAAAGGCATGATAATTTGTTCAGAATACAGATGATACTCTACACCCTTTCTGTTTCAGACCAAGTGATGAAGTGAAAAACACACTGAACAAGTAACAGATTTAATAGACAAAATGGATGTTCCTAGTAAGTAAAAGCAGTTACATAATACAGACTTAATAACACACAGATTAATAATTTTCAAAAGCCTTATTTTCACAAAGCTGAAATAGTTGAGCTAAATCACTGAGCGGCCAATCTGCTTGCTAAAAATACGTGATGCCTAGGAGCAGTTTTAAGAAAATGTCATTAAATGACCAGAATACCCACTCTCTCATGTGAAAAATAATGCTGTACTAGATGAAGCATCAGAGATAAAGTCTAAGTTAATTGATAAAGAGATCAAATTAAATCAGATATAAACCCCCCAACAATTATGGCAAGTTTTAGTGCAATGTATCAAAAATTATGAGAATTTATACAAGTAAAAGGACCTAGCATAAATCTCTGGATATGAGAATCAATATGCATGACAACCTTTTTTTCCATTCCTTTATTTCCCTATCTTAGGAACAACAGGAAGAGTAACAGTAGTGTCGATTTATTACTACCTGGAAATTATTATTCACCTGGAAAAGGTGAAACCTTCAAAAGTTTACACCAAAAAGGAAAATATTTCTGCTCTGCATGGGTAAAAGGCCAGTTAAATATTCAGAGAGTATTACAAAAGAGTAATTTTCATCCCATCCCTTCTATAACAGAGGAAGACATTACACAGCAGTTATTAACAAGCACTTTTAAAACAGCAAGTCAGGATGATTTCTACCTATGTAAGAGCTCTGTAGCGTTCATCATCCTTACAGCCTAATGGGGATGCTAGAAAAATCTGCAACATGACTGACAGGGGAGTAATAAGGAATAGAAGGAAATAAAATAATTACTACCAATCATCATGTGTTTATAACAAGTCAATCTCATCTAGTTTAAAACAGCTTTGGATGAAACGCTGACCACCACTAGCAGTGATAGCACTGATGTACCAAGTTAAGCTGGATACAAGTGACACTGCTGCTGGTATGCCAGCAGAATGTTTTCACACATCTCAGGACCCGATGAGAATGAAAATCACTGCCGAATAGGTGCGTTTCAAACAGAAGCCCCTCAGTGCAAGGTGACTGAAGTTTCACAGAAGTAGCCTGAGGGCACACAATCATCATTGGCCAGCCACCAAGGAAGTGTTAAACTCTGAGCAAACCAGGTCACAGGCAGGGACAGCTCAGGAGGTACAAGTGACCAACCCACACTGCCATATGGCCAGGAGGTACAA
The DNA here is from genome assembly GCF_031753505.1 of Anomalospiza imberbis. Lineage (NCBI taxonomy): Eukaryota > Metazoa > Chordata > Aves > Passeriformes > Viduidae > Anomalospiza > Anomalospiza imberbis. The sequence goes on along the minus strand of NC_089689.1, from coordinate 17,051,598 downwards.
GTGACCAACCCACACTGCCATATGGCCACTGCGAAGGCTGCCTGCCGAGGGCCACAGCCAGGGGATGGGCCATCTGCTCAGAACTGTGAGCCAAGCCACCACAGAGGATCATTGTCTGCATGTGGGCTTCAACCACTGCCCTACCACCAAAGGTAGGCCATCCCAACGTGGGCCACTGCCACAGCTGCTCTCCAGTACCGCATCCAGCCCACGGAGAACATCCAACAGCCAAGCAGCTTGGACAGGAGCCACCAGAAAGAATGCATCATTTCCAAAATCCCTATCAAACAGCATTCACAGAGCTCAATCTGTTTCACAGATGATCAAAGAGAGGATTATAAAGGCCTTCAGTCATGTCTATGAAGACCTACACAAGGAAGCAAAATTCAGCAACAAGTTCTGACAAAATACAGCACCTAGAAGCACTGTATAAGCAAACCATTAGCCATGGTTGATGCAGGAATAGTGTTTTCATTTCTAAAAGGAAGATAATTTATCATTTAGATAACTAAGCAAGGATTGTGTTTAACTCTTTCCCTTCTTTAGAGCCCAAGCAGAGGGCCACCCATGGGCAGCAAGCAGCCCAACCCCAATATGACAGCATAGATCTGGGAGGTGACATGTGCAATGCTGAACCTGGGAGCACATTGCTAGTCTGGGTACCAGAAAAGACTGGCAGACACCACAACTTCATGACTTTTTCTTCTTGTTCAGTGAAGGGGTAGAAGATACAGAGCCTGATGAGAAACTAAGGCACTTTTTGCACATGGCTAATGTCAGTGAAAATTATGTAATTTTAGGAACAGATGACTCTCAAAATTTTGACTAAAGAACTTTTTTCATTTACATTTTTTTTTTAATTGCTACCACACATCCTCGCACAGGCAGGAATATGTTCACAGAAACAGACAATGTGCTCTGTTTACTGCCTACAAATGGATCCCTTTTCTCCTTGCAGGTAGTAAAAGATCTCCTGGAAAAGCTTGTGGCTATTTAGGACAGACTGTTAAGGTGGTTAAAGATACCAGACAGTACCACTTACTCAACACTTCTGCAGGTGTCCTTAGCAAAGAGGAACATTAAAGTACACTCCTAAATGAAAGCACAAGGCATCTGCAGTACGTATTGCAACACATCCAAGTGATGGGATAACTGGGGAGGAGCAGTGTGAGTGGTACAGCTCACTTGGGAGGGGGCAGGGGGCAAGGCAGCTTGGGAAACACTGACGTATTGTCTTTCCATTACTAAAAATTACACTTTGTGAAAAAGCATTAGATCATTGTAAGAGGTTTATATAAGGACACTGAAAAACAAGTTCTTTTGCAAATTCTATTTCTTTAATGTCTCCCTCCCCTTTCTATTTCCACTATGCATCAGGTTGTGAAAATCCAACATGCAATAAGTCTAGTGTTCCCAGACAGAGAGATCAACCTCAACACAAGTTAAATCTTCCAGCTGTTCCCAGCTCCTTCTCTCCATCAGACAGGCTCATAGCAGTGTCTTAATTACTTGTTTAGGAAGAATGTGACATACTCCAATTTAATACATTTAGCCCTTCTTAGAGCAAATGTAGAATTAAGCCTCAGTATGCACTTGACAGATCTCTTAGCAACTAGAGTGCAATCAGCCAACAATGGATGATTCACAGTTTTAGCAAGAGTGTGCAGAACTGCCTGCCAAAAGTCTGAATAAACTCACATTGCTAGACACTATGGTCAAATGTACCCTGATCTCTTTTAAACTATTATATCATAGAGGAAAGTTGAACTGCATGCATTCCAGCAGCTTGCCCGAGTCTGGAAATACAATTGAACTGCAACATCTCGATATTAAGAGAATTGAGACTTTTTGGTGGTTATTTTCACTTAATAGGTTAATTGTACCTTTCAAGAAGATCTGTTCAAATCCATCAGTTTGTGTAAATAAGGGATGACTTCTGTTTCCATTGCTCTGAAATAGGAAGAGTCTGGAGGATGCTAGTGGGGGTAGTCTGTCCAGAGTCACATTGATTAAAAAATGGGCTTAATCTCACGCCTACTGCTGCAGGGGCCACTGGTATGTGAAACATTTAGAGACCTCTGTGCAATCATGAGTCAGAGTGGAATAGCAGGAAGGACCTCGACAGAGTGCAAATATCTATCCTGACTCATTGCTATCCTCTTTATCACCCTCCAAAGCCCAGTTGAGAATCAGGCTGCTACAGCAGAGACAAGATTGTTTGTATTTCTACAGCCAAATTTCTGCCTTCTTTGACCAGTTTTCACTCCAAGGTTCAAATTTTCCTCTGGAAGAATTTCCTCTCTGGTCTCCATGTGGCTATCTTCCTACACAAAACTAGACTCAAGCAAATCCTTTACGAAATACTATTGAAAAAATAAACAAAACCGGAAAAGCTCTGCTGGGATTAGGCCCACACAGACAGGGCACAGAGTGACACAAGGTAAGTCACTGACTCCTTTCAGCTATAAGCATGAATCATGGGCAGAGCTTTTCCTATGGCACACCAGACACCAGAGTGAAACCCCTTGTGAGTAACAGTGCCTGGTCCCAGGAGATGAGGACAGCCCTCCACTAGCACCCAGTCTCAATGCCATTACAGCAAAGGGTCCTTAGGATCTCTGGCACAAACTTCAGCTCTGGTGATCTGAAAAGCTTTCCAGTCTGTTTTATGGTGATTTGGTCATTGCATCTGCTCATATCTCATATTTTGGACCCTATTTTTCATCACCCCTTCCTTAAGACATCAATACTGACAGCAGAAGAAAGCTGACACTGTTATCTTCCTACTTTAACTGCCGCAAGCTGCCACTCTCTTGGCACCCACCAAACAAAACCCCATTTCAAAATACAGACTTAGCCACTTTTCTCTGCCAGTTTTTTCAGTAGGCCTTGTTCTGTGGTTCTCTCTTGAGGCAGGGGACAACCTGGTGCCATTCAGTGGGAGCCCCACCCATATCTCCATCCCAGGCACCACACGAGTGCTGTGACCCCATGTTGTTCCCAGGAAAGAAAACCATGGTCCTCACAGACCAGGCACAGACCCAAGACAGCGAAACGCTGCCAGGTGCTAAACCTGTTCACCACTTGGGCAATGTGCCCTGGCAGCAGAGTGTTGCCCCAGCCACCAGCAGACTGGGGATCTGTCCTGGAGAAGGCAGGAGCCTTGTTCCGGCAGCCTTGAGCAGCCCTTTTCCAGGTACAGCAGATATGCTTGGCTAAGTAAGGAGCTTTCTTTGGCACAGTAGAGTGTGTCGCCCAAGTTGGTTGGCAGAATTCATCTCTAAAAAGAGGACTGTGGTTAGGTAAAAGAATTTGAACACATTGAGCTCCATGTTGTCTTTAATACTAGGATATTCACAAGTTTCTGCTCATATGGGCTGACAATCCTTTAAAGCAAAATGAAGGCAGCAGGGGAGGTACTGTAAGCTTTGGGAAGACGATATCAAGTGCAAAAATACCATAGCTGAGAGTTTCTGTAGATGTACAAAGACAAAAATTAGGCAGGTAAGGAGAGAAGCAAAGTAGAAGGTGCTTATCCATTTATTGCCTTTGTAAAGAGAAGTTCCTATTGACAATGCTCACTAGACAAAACAGCTTAGGAGATTTTCCCATCTATTTCCATAAGGATTAGACCAAAGGGCTGAAAAGAATGTGAGCAAGAGGGCCAGGGAGAGCTGGGGCACAGGTGCCTTGGTCAGGGAATCACAGGCAGCATTTTGATTTCAGTGGAGCAGCAACGCATGGTCTGTGCCATGGACTATCAGCACCACCACTTCCTGTCAGCTAGAAAAAGTGCTGTTATAGCTGGAAACAAAATACACCAGGGACTGATTTTGCCTCTGCTACAAGCAGACTATCATTCTTTGCCTGGATGGAGGCAGAAGGGATATAATTTCTTCAATGCCTGAGTTGCTCTGCTGTAGCTCTTTTGGGAGCTTTGCTACCAGCGTGGCCATAATATGTATGTGAGGCTATTTGTGCTTTGGGGAACTTGATGTTACTCAATGGCTGACGTAAATCCTGCGTTGTACAAGGCAGCAGAGCAGAATTCCCTCACTCCCTGTTTTACCCTATAAGGGCATTCCATGATGGCGCTGTAAACCTGCTCCTTCGCACAGATTTTCTGCAGCTGCTGCAGCACAGCAAAGCCAAGCCCAAGTTTGGATTCTTGTGTGTTGTGATAATCAGCTGGGGTTCGGAAAATCCTTAAAAAAAACCCCTAATGTTCTGGCAACTTAACAAGGCTTCTGAAAAAAACAGCAGTTTAACATCTGGAACAAAAATACTCTGAGGAAGTCCAAGACCAACACAGCACAGAACATTTTCCCCCCATAACTGTTACTGTACAGCACTTTCTTATCCCCAGCTCGGTGAAACTGGAATGTTTGCATCAAGATGCTGAAACATTTTATTGGAAGTAATGCTGCAAGGTAGAAAGATAAAGAGCTATTCATACACTTGAACATTTTTTCAATTTTCTGAGTTTTGCTTATTTTTATTCCTGAGCCATGAATTTCCTCAGTCTTTTAATGCATCTTAATCTTCATCAATATTTAACTCTGCAGCAGAAATACTGCATACTTTGTTTTTCCATTTAACTTGAGAGTAGAGGAGTAGAAAAGCATCTATGGAAAGAAGAAAAACAGCCAGTTCTAACGGAAACGACTTTTCCTTTTTCCACAAGATGTCCTGGAATAGAGTCAAGGAGAAGGATGAAAGAGAAAGGTGGGCAGAAAGAACACCATATTTCTGAGAATTAGCTACAGTCATCATTTAGCACACTCCTCTTCCTACCTTTGAGTCCCAGGTTTAAGACCTGCCTATGATCAAGAGCAAGAATATTTCTCAAAGACAGGCTTAATTCTCAGCAGACATTAGCACGTATGAGCAGTTCCCTGCAGGAAAGAACCTCTGCAGTGTCATGAAATGAAAAGAGCCCCACATATATAAAATTGCACACACTATATATACATATGTACATCTACACAAACATATGTACCTATGAGATCCTTTCAGATGGGGGTGGGAATGATAAGTGAACTTTTACAAGCCATGAGATGTCACACAATTTTCAATATGACCTGGAACAGCCAATTCCCATTGCATACAACAGACAGTCTATAAGAAACTGCCCAAGACAGAGCACAGCTGATATAACCCTATGTCAGCAGAAATGCACCACATGGCATTGTCACTGTACTATGCCAGAGCTTTCAACAGAAAACACTATTTTTGTGTTTCCTTTACCTCTAGCTGAAGTCTCTATGTTCAGATCATGCTCTGCAAAGTTTCAGATACGTAACTTTCCCACTGCCCACTCTTCCATGGAGTGGCACCTGGAGCAGCGCTTGTGCCTGGGACACCGGTAGTTTCCATTAATCTGGTTAAAAATAAAATTAATAAAATCTCAGAAAAAAATGTATGACAGGTTAAGCTTTCCAACACAGGACTTTCAGTGTTGATTATGAAATGCTACATGATCCTTCCTTGAAAAAGCCAGTGGCGCTGGTCTTTGCACAAGCTCATGCTCTACCCTCTAATCCAAATTACTGGGGGCTTGTGCTACACCAAATCAGACCCCAAATACTGTTACAGCGTTAAAAGTAACATGGAGCTCCCTGCACACTGTCACCTACCAGAATCCAAGAGATCCTAAGGCCCTGAAGAAACTGTGAACACCCTCAGCTCAGCCAGAGAAAGTGGCTGTGGGAGGCTCAGATTACAGAACCAAAATATAACTGTCTCTCCATTCCCAACTGCAGCTGAACTCCAGTGTCACATCAACAAACACTTGGCACATAAAACAGCAGCTTTCAAGTGCTCTTACAGAAATTAATGATTCCTCTGAGCTCCTCCTGAGCTCTGCAGCTCAGGAGTTTCATTATTTTGGGAGGATAGATAGAAAATGGTGCATCCCTGCCCTGCTGACTCAGTCAAGGTAAGCTACAGGTGCTCAGCTCTGCTTAAGGAGAGCTGGCAGGGGGAAGCCTGGCCACCAACTGCCTTGTGCAGGCAGAGAACCAAAGCACCTTCAAAGGTGCTAAGGAACCAAGTGAGAGCCATAAAGCTCATGTTAGAGAAGAACCTGTGCCCACTGTTTTGTTGCTCTGAATGTGGAAGGCTATTCAATTAAACAAAAAACTTCAACAGACAGAAAGAATTGGGATCAGAAGAAGTAAGTGTTGGTTTCTAGTGGGCTCCTTACTGAATGGCAGCTCCCACCAGCAATGGTAGACTTTCTGATGGTTTGTTTGTTAATACAAGATTTTCCCTCTTGATCGGAGCAAACAAGATGAACAGGCACTTCAGAAAGAGTACAAACAAGCTTTTTAATTGTAGCCTTGAATTTTTACAGGCTCATGAGATTTATAGCAAAATGTTCTTTTCCAAGTTGCTTGTTCCTCTTTTCAAATATAATTAAGACCCATACGATCTTCTTTTTCAAGCAAAGAAAAGTCCCTAACCCATGCCCCTCTGCTGCCAAGCAAGACATAACTGTTCATTGCTGTCTTGGGGCAGCAGATGGATATACAACTTAGCATGTATGGATGCTCCAGTGGCGCCACTGCCCCATCCAGGGGAACTGTATGAAGCATTTCCCCAGTGCAGAGCCCACGACCACCAAGGATCCCATCACAAAATGTTTTCAGTGTTTTTGGAAGTGTTTGTTGCTGAACAGCTAGTAGACAAACCATTCTTTTCCCCATTCACAAACACAGTTGTGATACAGGGACAAAAACTAAGCCAAGGAGCTGATGTACAACCAGTGCTTCTGCTGCAAACTCAGAGCATCATTTTATGGATTTCCATGGTCCATCTTCTGGGTTGCAAACTACAAAGGTTTGCAAAAGTCTGCTAGAGTCCATCCTCTTTCTTTTGTCTACAATAAACCTTCTTAGAAAGCAGCAGACAGCGAGAGGTCTACCCTTTATGCACAGGCAGGGAAAGTACATCCCACAGATCACACCTAACCCTCTCTCCAGCCCCAGACACACACACAGTGACACTTCACTATCCCTCCCTTTCTTCCCCAGCTTCAAACCTGCATATTGCTGCATTTTAATCCCACAGCTTCTCAGCCTATCTTAGCTACAGTTAATCCCTCCTTTTTGGCAGCTGGCAGCCCACAGGACAATTCTGTGTTTCACTGTTACACTACACAGAATGTAATGAATCTTTAATTAAATGGGCTTGATGAGGAAAGTCATTCAAATTAGGCTTCATCAGCAAGACAAAACCCCAGCTGTCTTTCTTGAAGGATATAATGAAGCACAGTTTCAGCTACCTGGAATCCAATTTTAGCACTGCAGATCAACAGTTCATAAATCCTACATTTGTTAGGTAAGCAGGGAATGGCTGACAGTGTTTAAGCTCTTGGACACTTTTTTATCACTTTAAGCCATGCAGCTTTTATGGCAATTCCTTCATAAACCAGGAGGTTCTAACAATCTAACAGGCTTAATGCAACCACAGGCAAGAGTGCAACTGTTTTCACAGGGGTTGGTTGTCACTTGATCATCCAGCAAATTACAGAAAAATGGTGCAAGCACCCTGGAAAAGGCACCTCTGGGAAGCTTATTGTAGTTGCACGGAAATGGAATAAATAAAGCACGCATCAACAGCACATCCTCAATGTGCTTCTCATCCCTTTAGCATGAAAGCAACACTGGGAGCTTCTCTTGTTTAATTTGCACAAAAGGATCCATGTGCTCAGTGCTGAATGACTCTTTACATTGACTTCAGTGGAAATAAGCTACCCTGGATTTCAGAAGAAAAAAAGCACTAACAGAAAGTTAATGAGGTACAAACCAGGTTATGAATGAACCTAAGAAAAAATTCTCCTAAAGCTATTTCCTGGCCTGCTGTGATCGAATACATGCCTTTTAAGGGCTCACCCTTACCCACCCTCCTGCCTTTTCTTAAGCAATGCTTTATTCTAGCCCAGGACTTTCTTCACTTTTCTAATCAGTTTCCATTATGTCTTTTTTCTTTAAAGTCTCCCACTGTTACAGCTCCACCAGGAGCAGTAATGTTGAAATCAGCAGCACACACTGGCTACAGTCTTTTAAATAGTCTTGAAATGGAGCCAAGGTGGAATAATTCTGCTGGTCAGGGGGTTTAAACTCTGGGACTCTTACTGCAGTGCCTGCATCCCTGCTCCTGCCAAGGCAGCTCTGCACACAACAACATGGAAAGTTTTAGAGCAGTGTCTAGCCTAGGGTAAGAAAAAAATTCCTGACCTGCAAGTTTTAAGAAGGAAGTTATGAACCAGAGAGGTGGATTTGGCCCCCTTCAAGCCAGAGGGAGACCCAAAGGCAGAGCACAGAGGCAGACCAGTTCTGGCAGAGAAGCACTCAACCCATACAAGTTTTCCCTATTTCCTCCTCCACTGGAAGAAGGAGGGTGATGCAAGTTTGCTTCATGTATTCACTTCTTGATTTTATGTTGAAAACCACCACCATGCTGCACACACATACTGTGCTATCACTTCCAATGAACCATTTTACCTACCTTCAAATATTTCTTTCAACCACATTCCCACCTCACCAACTCACACTCACAACCAGCAAGGCTCAGAGCTGGCTGGCAATCTGATGAGACAGGCTCTCACAAGAATTTCCTGCTTCTGGTTCAGCCAGACATACTGCAACAACAGACACTCTCGCAGTATTCTGGCACTTCTACTCCTCGTTCAGGCCAAGACCCAGGAATGCAAGTGAAAAAAACACTTTTTAATTTTTAGAATTTTAAAATAGCTCTTCCCTATGCTGCCGTGGGTGTCTGGTTGGCTTCCATGCTCTAAGATTGCTTCCACTGAGATTAACTGAATCTGGAAACTACAGTGCTGAAGGTATGACCAAAAAATTTGCTTCCCAGAAAACAGCTTGGGACACCACCACAGTAAGGCGGGGTAGCAGTTTGCTCCAGAGAAGCAAATACTATGGAAAGAACAAATGACTGACCCTCCAAGTACACCGAATTAGGTTTTCCACAAGCCCTGGGATACTTCCAGTAAGCATTTCAATAAAGATTACCTAGCTGGGGAAAACTGCATAGGAGCCTCAGGCAAGACCTACAGATCTGTCATGCATGTTCCTCAAAGTACTGTTCATGATGAACTAAGGCAGCCAGAGTTTCCGTATTTTCTGGTCTCTTCTATTGAATTACCATGCAAGCCTGCACCACAGCTGGACAAGGCCATTCCTCAGTGTGACTAATGTCTCACACTAAATATTTCAGACACTTGTAGGCTGCTACAGCTCACACCTGTACTTCAGAGAACGTTTTTCAATGTATCACTGCTGGACCAATATAATTCCCACTGACAGATCAGCTTGGGAAAAAAGCCTTGCTGAAAATTAAGAATTTGGGTCACATACAGATACAATCAAACAAATACCTTCTTCTCATCTCAGGTCTCACCTTGTAGGAGATAAGAGTCTGGATGTGTGCCCATGCCACTGGCATGAAGTAAAGACCACAATGGAAAGTGTGGAAGGTCCTGGCACCTGTCAAGAGGGGTGACCCTCAGACATTCTTCTAGTTTTTCCACTGAAAATGCAGCTTCCTACAGACTGTGCTAATACAAGCAGCAGTCAAGATACTTTCAAACACCTTTCCAACTTCCAGCATGTGATTGCATGCTCCTCTGCCTCATGCTTAGCTGTCTTACAGTAGCAAAAACAGGGGAAGTGGGGGCAAGAGCACTTTTTTTGAAAAGTGAAAATACCACTCCCTAGCATATAGGAAACTCATATTTTTTTAGGATGAGTTTAGAAACAGAGCCCCAAACTTCCCAATATGAAATTTTATAGTGGTTTGGGCTATAAATCCTGCACAGGGCTCAGGAGTAAAGAGCCTGACTTTCAGAGGTGCTGAGCCTGTACTTACCACTCAGGGCTCTGGCCATGGGTCAGAGGACACGTACCACCATGGTGTGAGCCGTTATTCAGGCAGGTTAAAACACTTTAAAACCACTGTGTTGATGATCTCATCAACAGGAGTTATCACTTATGCTGTGTCTGTTACTGCCTTGCACCAGACAAGGTATGCAAGACAAGGAAAGCTGATTTTAACAGCAGTCACCTCTTCATCTCCTCTGGGAGCACCTTCCCCAAAAGCTAAAGGAATGCATCCATTTTCTACCAGGTATAAAGGGGCAAACCTACAGAAAATCTCATTACTAGAGCAGTCAACACATATAGGAGACATGTCAGATGCTTGATGTATCAACAATGACGTGACAGCTTTCCCAGCCCTGGAGAGAATGCAAAAAGCAAGGGGCAAGGATTATGCGTTCTTTAAAGATCTACACTCCAAGTGGATTTAGCTTGTTCTTAAAACTAATTACAGGATATATTTCACATTGCTACATGCTCTATTTAAGATTACTATGGATGCGAGTTCAATTGTGCTGTTAACCACACGCTTTCACAGGCACCACTGCAGCCCAAAACTGCCTAGTCAATACTTAAGGGTAAGAAACACTTTAAAGCTACAGCCACATCTCAAACATCGCACTACCTCAGACTTCCCAGTAGTGAAAAATATGACCATCAGACCAGCTTAGAGAGATAAGTAAGCAGACACAAGGGAGGAAGCAGTTTAAGTGCTTTAAACCAGTAAGACTGACTACAAGCTTTACATTAATTACTGGCACCTTACAGGATTGAGCCCCATCTACTTACACACTTGCATCATAAGCACAAGCCTTACAGTTAAAAGAAAAAGTCCCTTCTCTTGAAACATAACATAACATATAGAATACACACCAATTGCCTGGTTTTATTCTTTCCCTCCTTCTGGTCTGAAAGTATTTGCTAAATCTACATCCAGCTACCCCATACTCCTTCCTACTCCAGATCAGGCAATCAGTGCTTGCACTTCTCTGATGGACACCTCTCTAGGACGATTTCCATAACCTATGCCTCCTACTAGAACCACAGCTGCAGCTCATTCCAAGCGTTATCATATTTAACATGACTGTCCATGTGTATTTTGTAGGACTAATAAAATCAAAATGGGTTTTCAGTACTTTTCATACAACTCCTGAGAAGTCCAGTTTGTGACCAGCACAGCACTTTGTGGCATATGTAGGTTAGTGGTGAATCTGCTTTCAAGAATGCAAAACAATACACTATTTTTAGACACAGTTTCAGGGTTTATATAAATCTGAATAAGACCTTACACACTGTATTATTAGCAGCCCTTGGTTTACATTCCATCCAGAAAAACACAAACCCATCTCTTAATTTTACGACTACTGCTGTATGTTAGAGGACTGGCAGACCTTTAGAAGTCTCCCATTAGGCTTCTGGTTTGCGTGCAGTAGTCTTGTATAGAGGGTAAGGAAACTAAGCAAAGTGGAAACTAGGTTAAATTCAGAGAAGCCTGGTGCAGAATTATAAGCAGTGCCTTTAGTCCTTAAGATGAAGCGTGGACAGAGCACATTTTCACTGCACAAAAGCTTTTGCCGATTTCTGGTGGCTGCTGACATCTGTGCCCAAGTTCCCTTAAGGATGGAGAAATGAGATGGATAAAGTCATGCTCAGGAAAGATCAAAGTCCGGCCATGAAACAGTAAGCCCCAGGAGACAGAGGACATGCTTGAAGCTAGCAGAGGGGATGGTCATGGGAGTATTTTCCCATCAGTGCCACAAACACCGCTGCCTTAGTTCAGAGCTTGGATAACAGCCACCTTTCTTTGCTTCACCTTCCCCTGCATTTACTTTTGCTACTCCCCAGTCAACCTGAATGGCCAGGACACAGAGCCACAGCCATGTGGGCTGCAGGGGAGCCACAGCTCCAGCTACTGGGTCAGGCAAAACCATTGGGTGGGTTACTGCAGCCAAGTGACAGGCACCAAAGCAGAGATGCAACACAAGAGTCCATCTTCCCTGCCCTGTAACACCTCTAGGACCAAGGCTGTCATGACCTCAGTTTGATTAGGGCATCACTGATGTCATTGGTCTACACCAGGCTTCAGCACAATGGGCTGATGTCTGTGAAGACATTGGAAACACAGAAAAATGCTCACCATCCAACCCTGGCCATGCCAGCTCTAGTCCTGCTCCTGCAAAATCTCTGCAGTCAGCCCTGCACAATGCACAGCTGGTTTGACGCTCTCCTGTCAGAAATGGCTTTCAGGCTGCTCATGGCATTATCTCAGATACAAGATGGATGCCACTCCTGGCAGCCTGCCATTCATCAAACCCACCTAGAAACAGCTCTGCTACTGCCATTTGCAGGCATAAAAAGACCAGCAGGTCTAGTCTAAAATATTTTGTGACTGGGTTACCTGTGAAGTCAGAGCATAAGGTCAGAAGAGAGTGGCACCTTTTCCAAATGGCTCCTTGCACTCAGAAAATGAATACTTACTTCCTATTACCAATGCTGGTGTTTTCAGGCTCATTTAATCTATAACATGCTATTCAGGAAAAACCTGTTGATCATTTCCACAGCACAAATTGGCAGATTATCAGCTGACATCAGCTGTCCCACAACAAAATAGACCCTGAAGTGCACAGGAGACTGTTCTCCCCTGGTAGCTTTCTGCAAAGGCTCTTCTAGGACACTCTCTTCCATAACATTAAGCCTTTAAGCCTGACTCTCAATATATTAAACCTCTATTTGCCAAGCATTCACTGCTAGGCCTTTCTAAGAATCATTTTGCAAAGCTTGGATGGCAGTATGTTTTCACAGCTGATGTGGAAAAGCTAGAAACAACATTTCCCAATGACAAATCTCTGCTTTACAAAGTGTGCCCTGTTTCTTTCGCTTAATCTGACTTGCTAAGGGAGGGAGGGGGCTGCAGAATTCTTTTATACTGTTGACAAAAAATATCTCTGACTGTCTTTATGGTGGAATCATTCCATTTCCTAGTATCTGCTCTAGGATGGATATCCTGAGGCAGGGAAGAAAAAATAAATCAACATCTGACCACAAACCACCCACTGCCAGTGCTAGTGATTGCCCATCTTATGCCACTGGACACCCTGATTAAGCCTGAACACAAGTTTTCCCTTGCCAGGTGGGAGGAAAACACCAGCAAGATCTGTGCAAGGTTAAGACAGGGCATCTGCCTCTCAAACAGGCAGTGCTTGGAACAACTCATGACCTTCAGGATCACAGCAAGCGACTCATTATGAGTCTGCTAAACAGCTATCAGTATTACAGCTTATTCATAATACATGAACAGCTTAAGTGGGTCACAGAGACCTGTATATCCCAGCAGCCTGCCTCCAACAGCGGCCGGTACTGGCAGCTTAAGGAAAGAATAACACAGAACAAGTACAGAGTGCTGCTGTCTCCAGTATATTTTCCCCAGCTTATTGTAAGAGGCAATGCACATATTTCCAAAGCCAGCTATTGCATCTAGATCAAAGAGTTAAAACAGCTATTGATGGATCTCTCTTTCATAGTTGACATCCAGCTGTACTTTTGCCCCCCCCACCCCCCAACATCCTGGCAATGACTCTGACAGTTCAGTTGTACAATGCATGACAAAGTACTTCCTTCTGCTGGAATCTGCTGCCCGGGTATTTCTCTGGGTGTCATTTTCATACTGTCAGTCCCAGTTCATTTACTCTGTACCATTTGAGATATTGTAGAACACTCCTATTTCTCTCCTCCCCTACTCAAAATAACTTTGAGCAGAAGGCATTTATCTAATTAGTGTCATTTCATCCAGGAACAGTCCTACACTACAGCAAGGTCTTCTCATCCATTCACACATTTCTGCTTATTCTACATTTCCAAAATGGGTAACCAGAACCTCACACAGCATTTCAGGTCCAGATGAATAATGAGTTCGAGCCAAGACAAGAAAATGGCCTTTCAGCAATATTGGAGGTATACAGTGCTCATCTAGAAGGAACTGTCCTAAGCCAGAGCTCTCTGGTCAAGGCAGGCTGGTTGGTTTATTGTGTGACAATAAGACCACATTCCAGAATAAGATAAAGTTTAACGGAAACATTTGCTTTAAGGGTCATAAAAATAAGAGATTTCTGTATGGCAGTGCAGAAGCTCCATTTTGTATGGATTAGATTTTCACAGTTGGACTTGCCAGCATTAGCGAAGATGAGACATCCTGTAAGATACATAAAGTGTTGACAAGGGCTCTCCCTCATGCAGTCAGGTCACTCCCCACCCCTTTCTCTGACAGTGTGCCTCTCCTACACTGACTTCTGCCTTGACTTCTCCTGCATTGGTGGTGGTGGGGCTACCTTTCAGTTTCCTTCCTTGCAACCAGTTCACATCAAAGGGATCAAGAATTATTAGACAAATATCAGTAAGGCCAACACCAGAGTAGTGTCTGCCTGATTTCTTTTGGAAACCTACACTAAAACCAGCTTACATTTCAAGCTGCTGCAGCTAGAAAGAATGTGGAAAAGGGTTATGAGAACCCTGTGCTGCCTTCTTCTCTAACACCCTTTACTCCAAGAAATCACCATAGTTAGAAGTTTCTGAATACATGTGGCTACAGAAGTCACCCAAAACCACCTTGCAAAAAACCTGGCAAACTTTGCAGAAGGCCTCAATGAGACCTTTCTACTGGAAAATACATGCATTCCATTCATATCATCTTCCATCACTATCTATTGCTTCTATCAGTTCATTTTTGCTTCTCAAGAGCACTGCTCACTCCAGCTCTTGCTAGCACAGGCACAAGTATTTCCATTACAGTCTTTTAGCTGGTTCAAAGACATGAACAAGTGTATTAAACTTCAGTGAATGCCTAGAGATTAACAATAGCCATGCCACCTCTCCTCTGTAAAACGTCAGAAGAATGCGAGATTCGTCACTTGCACTATTTTAAGCACAGGGATCACAGGTATACTCAGTACTTGGGTAGGTGAAATGCTCCAAAGTTTACTGTTTGCAAAATTAACTCCTATAGGGCTGCTAAATGTCTCTACTTCTACACAGAGGCATGGTCTACAGTTTACCACTAAACATTTTAATTATTTTTTAAAACATAGCTTGCTATTTCTGAGACCAGACAAAAAACTAGCTCTATCTCTAAAACACTTGTCTTTCTAGCCTGGGTTAGATGATGACCATCTCCATGCTGCTGGCCTGCAGCTCAAAGGACATCAACCACACTGAAATGCAGAGACATTTGCACAAGCAGGATTCTTATCCTGCAACATCACCCTTTCTGAGATACAGGATTCAGCTTCCTGACAGCTCTTACATTAAAAGCCTCAGAAAAAAGCAAAGAGAAATGCAAAATCAATCACAATGCTGTCAACAGTGTCCAATTACGTAGCAGTTTTGTTTTGGTTTGCTTCAGTGGCCAGCTGGGACTGAGCTGAGATAGATGACTTCATCTTGCCAGAGAACTTCAGTTGGCATCCGGAGACAGGCGTGGATAGCCAGATCCTTTACTATTAACATACATAAAGAACCCTCCAGAAACAAATTATCACAATCGTTTTTTAAAGATGATGCCAAAACTGAATCTCTATTGACATGAAAATGAGTTCTGCAAGTCTTGAACGAGCTGATTTTTATCTACTTGCTAGGTTTTAATATTGACTCTGAGACAGAAAAGCAGTACTTTAGAGTGGTATAGGTGATCACAGGCCTTGGATGAATGCAAGACCTGACTCAGGTACATCTCAGCCATAAAACATTTCACTTTTTTCTTTTTTCTGGAAAATGAACTCCTAATATTGCTATAAAAGGGGCAGCAATAAAAGATATTGTCACCTGATGCTCTGGGTACATAATTTATCTTCACCCTACAACTGTGACTGACCAGATCTGACATCAAGCGTGAAGCTCTCTTACACCATAAACTTGATTAGAGATATGCTTCTATAATAAATACAAAAGAAAAGCAGAATTATTTTTCAAAGGGATGAATGATCAGTAATTACTGACAGTAATGTCTTTCTTGGTAGGGACATATTTTCTGTATTCATGACTTCTGTTTGGTACACCTGCCATTAACAATGACTTCTACACAGATGTGTGTGAGTAACTTATGATTGATGAAGACTGTTTTGTATACATAACTTTCGTTTCAGGTCAGCACTTAATTACCAGATCTACATTTTTGATCCAGCACTATTTACTAGGAAACTTTTGACAAAGACAAGAAATCCTCTGAAAACTGATGAACACAAGCATAGACACTGCTTTCCCAGACTGAGCTGCTAAGCTCGCTAAATATTCAGCATGAAATACTGAACTTGCTATACAGTCACTTCCCACAGCATCCTCAGCAGAGTCATGCTGAGCCTGCAGCAGAGGCAGAGTACCTGCTCCAGAATCACTTCAAAATAACCAGAAACAGTGATAGAAATTAAAGTCTGCATGTGTTTATTTTAATGAAAAACATCTGTGCTAAGATCAGCCAGGCTTGCTGAAGAGTTGCATGCTCCAGTCACCTCACCAAGAGGGATGATGGGAGACAAGAAGTTTAAGTGCACAACCAATCAGGCAGAGTACACTGGGGATGTTATGAAGCCACATTTGAATCTTAAAACAAAAATTCCAGAAGTGACTGTGGTAAACTAGTTTTTGCAATGCTTTTAAGTAAAGCAGTTACAAAAAAAAACCAACAAAAACAAAACAAACAAACAAAAAAACCCCACCAAAATCCACAAACAAAAACCTACAAAACATCAACTATTTAGGTTCAATTTGAAAGCCCAAGCAGAAGGTTCTTGTGGGGGACAACAGGGTAGCTCCAAGCCATATGTATAAGTTAGAGCAGCAGCAAAGGATCTTTTTACTTGGTGGAAATGCTTATGGTTATTTGGAACCTTTAACCACTTAGCATTTGCACTGAACCATAAGCTCACCAAGGGCTATTCATCACAGCTAAAGGAACAGTGATTAACAAAGTACAGAAGCTGACATCAGGCTTGCACAATAATAGAGTGTCCACAAGAGATTAAAATACTGGCATTTAATTTGGGTTCTGACTTTTTTAAATCTTCTGGTCAGCAACTGGGATATTTCTGAGAATCTTGACATCAGAATTCAATAGCAAGGTCTAAATATGGCTTCTACTAGAAAAGCATGAAACCCAAGTTGTTCCTAGACTGTTCTTAAAGATTGTTTTACAGTTCTATAGATAGAAACCAATTATAATGAATACAGTCCACTTATATTGATCTGACTAGAAGCTACTTCCTAAGATTTTCATTAAATAGGGGATCACAGAAGCAAAATTGAAAATTAAAAAATACAGTTCATGGCATAGCCAGTTCACTCAAAGTGTTAGCCTTATTAATGTAGGGTCAGAGCTACATCAGCAATGAACTTTAAGACCAAAGAACCACCTATCCAAACCAAAAGGCATCACTTAAACTGTGAAGTAAGTGGTTTTTGAAATAGTCTGCTTTAGGAGGCTAAAAGACCCATTCTTATGTATACTGATAATTACACTGGCTCCTGGCAAAGGTCTACCTGACATTGCCTAAATGAGTGGGTTTTTTTAAACTTCTCAGTACTGTTTAAGAAACTTTCCTCCTCTACTGCATGCTTTTCATTTAGTTTATATACTAATACACAACACACTGAAAATTAAAGCTATTGATATGATAAAAGAAAACACTGAAGCAGATTCTGATATGAGTTACTTCACTGCCTTCTGTAACCCATGATGGGCATCACCCATCATCCTGGAGAAAGTCTCCAAGTGACGCTAACTTTTTAGATCATTACATTTGGTTTTGCCAATTATAGGTCCAAAGAACTACCAAATCCACATTAAAACTCAGGTATGCATCTTATCCAACATTTGGCTGGTACTTCTTAAACTGTCTTCAGAATGACAGAAAAAATGCCGACAGTATCTTGCATGTTTTCACTCTAATTGTAGGGTTAGACAGAGAACATGATGAAAAAGATAGGCTAAAGGAGTTTGCACATATGGCTCAGTACAGAATGGGAAAGGTATTAAAAACCCACTCTAACAAGAAGGTATGTAGTACCATCTCTAATTTTTGTCAGCATTCATGTGAAGTGTTTGCCCATGTTTACTTACCTGCTGTTTTAAGTACTAAGCAATTACTCTGGTAACCTCTTGCTTTCTATCATAAGTTTTCTAGGTGGAACACCAAGGTGGTCTGGGTGATCAAGCATAAAGCACAATAAGGATGTGCAAAGGGGTCAGTGAAAACATAAAGGACTGCCATAACTTTTTGTTTAAAGAACCATGAATTATTTAAAATGGTAGTGAAACATTTAACCTCTTGCTTCTCTAGTGACCAGCCAGTGCTAATCCTCTGTGAAAAGGAGATAGAATCCTGACAGTGCCAGCTCAACCAGGGAGCAAAAGACAGGCCACTGACATGAGAGAGAAGACTCCCTTCTGAAGGGAACAGAAGGTCCCCCATGCAGACCAGATCCCCTTGTTAGGGAAGCCTGCTTACCCCCAGTGGCCCTGGTTAAAGATGGAAGAGAAACTTTCCTCCTCTGATACAGCCCTCAGATTATTATCCATTACTGATTTTTCATTGTGCAGCAATGAAGTCCCAACAAGAAGTCTGAGGGCAACCAACAGACCTCAGAGCCTTGGGACAGCTGGTTAAAGGATCGGGAGCACAAGCAGTATTCCCCTCTAGTTTTTTAACTGCAGGGAGTGACGAGTTAAGAAATGAGAGAGACAGCAGATCAGTACCTGGCTCTGAGCCTGGTGTCACCAGCAGAATTTTTGGGTTTTGATAATGGGTAGGTTTACACAACAGTAGGCCTGCTGGAGACACTTGTCTTTCTCCTTGCAGAGGAGTTAGCAGGGCTCATTGAGCCCTAGAGTTTTAACTAGAGTTTTAAACTACATTTGAAGAGAAAAACAGATAAAAACCAGGCTAACTAGAGATAAGCCTGGGGCAGCACACCAATGTCTGAGAGATGGTGTGCTAGTGAGGCTGCTGAGACATTTGCTGTCACAGTGGAAGCAGGGGATGCAGATCCATGTGGCAGCAAAGGGTTACTGATGTGTTAGGTCCCTCTGGATATGGTGATTCTGAACAGAGAAGGACTGGTGAATGATCTGGTGGCTGAAGGCCACCCTAGGAACAGCAATCATGAAATAATTTTTGATTATTGGAGAAATTGGCCTGTTTAAAGGACTGGTTGACAGAATCCCTTGGGAGGCATTACTGAACTGCCTGGGGCTAGGAAGGCTCTCCAGAGGTACCTGGACGGGTTGGATCAATGAGCCAAGGACACTTCTATGAGGTTCACCAATACCAAGTGCTGGATCCTGCATTTGGGTCACAACAACCTCATGCAGCACAACAGCCTTGGGACAGAGAGTCTGGAAAGCTGCCCACTGGAGAAGGACCTGGGGACGCTAGTTAAGAGCAGCTGAACATAAATGTGACCCAGCTGTGCCCAGGTGGCCAAGAAGGCCAATGGCCTCTCCTGGCCTGTATCAGGAATAGTGTAGCAGCAGGACCAGGGCAGTGATTGCCTTCCTGTGCTCAGCACTGATGGAGCCACACCCTGAGTGCTGTGTCCAGTTCTGGGGCCCTCAGTTCAGGAAAGACATTGAGGGGCTGGAGTGAGCCCAGAGAAAGACAGTGGAATTGGGGAAAGGTCTGGAGCCCAGGTTCTGTGAGGAGCAGCTGGGGGGGGCTCAGCCTGAAGGAAAGAAGGCTCAGAGGGGACCTCATCACTTTACAAGTACCTGAAAGGGGGGTTGCAGTGAGGTGGGAATTAGTCTCACCTCCCAGATCAGAAGCAACAGGACAAGGGGGAAGGCTCTCAACTTGCACCAGGGGAGGTTTAGATTGGATGTTAGGGAAAATTTCTTCACTGAAAAAGTCGTCAAGCTTTGGGCTGCCCAGGGAAGTAGTAGAATAACCATCCCATGAGATATTTGAAGGATACATAAATGGGACACTTAGGGACATGGTTTTGTAGTGGACTCAGCAGTGCTGGCTTAATAGTTGGACTCTACAATCTTAAAGGTCTTCTCAAACCTAAAGGATTCTAAAGGCTTACATGTGTATGCCGTAACACAAAACCCCCATAACCTAATTAAGTTCAGGTGCCAGCAGAGCCTTAAATCTCTTTCTCCTGAGCCTTGTTTTTCTATTACTTTGAAACAGAAATCATTAACCTGCAGGACCATCTATACCTACAGAGAGAGTGGAAAAAGTTTCTTGCATTTAGTGGCAGCTACGCTGTATTACCTCAGTGTATACAATACATAAATAACTTAGTAAACTCTTTTTGCCTTCTGTTGTTTTAGAAACCTCTACCTCCTGGTCTGAGAACTATCCCTGCAAGCAGTAAGCTGCAGTTGGAGCAAAAGGCCAGTGTAGGCTGCAAGCTATGGCTCATACACAGCTACACAGCCATGCAGAGGCTCTACAGGGTGGGAGGGGGTGGCAGCTGAGGGTGCTCAGCACCGAGGAGCAGGTTACCTGGCCCAGCACAGGATGGGCTGCTGACAGAATCCTGCTACACAGCAAGTAGATTTGGAAGAGATACCGAGAGATGTTGAAAAAGCAATTAGGTTGTTTCCAATTAGGTGGTTTCTCCAATTCTTGTTGAGAGGATGGGATTTGACAAATGCAGTCCTTCACTGCTCATTCTGTCCCTCACTGCTGAAGGACCAGCTATCCTGCACCACATGAATGCAGTCACAAGTGTCCCCAGTGTGTCTTGGGGGTGTAGGGAATAACAAAAGTCTTGGGTAGAAGTTTCCTCTTAACCAAGGAAAGAAATA
This sequence comes from Anomalospiza imberbis, assembly GCF_031753505.1. Lineage (NCBI taxonomy): Eukaryota > Metazoa > Chordata > Aves > Passeriformes > Viduidae > Anomalospiza > Anomalospiza imberbis. The sequence continues at coordinate 17,030,901 of NC_089689.1, read as the reverse complement.
CAGTGAGCTCTTCTGCAGCAGCTCCTGTAGTTTTCCCAGCACCAACTAATTCTCCATTCCCTATTTGGCAACTGAGAAGAGGCCAGGTCACTGGTGGGTGCATTTTGCTGAGCTTTTGGATTTCCATCTGTCTGCATAAGCAGAGAAATGGTGGAAATGCTGTTTTGTGCTATCCCAAGCACATTAAGACAACTTAGGCAGCAAGAGCAATGTGCTGATGAGGGCTCTTCACAGCAACTAACCCTGCTGTATGTAGAAGGTGAGGTTGAGAGTTTATACTAGAGGAATAAACAATTGAGAGCATACTGCTGGAACAAAAGGTGCTGGAACTGGCAATCTGATCAGTGATCACAACATTTCCACTGGACTTACTCAACTTAAGCATCAAGTGCATTGGTGACTGCACACAGCTAAGCAAAACACCAGTTCGGACATATTAGCAATCTACCTTTGGCTTATTTCAAAAGCCTTTACCTTTCTGCCAAATCAAAACTCCACAGAAACTATGAATTTTAAAGTAATTTCAGAAGCTTATAACATAGAATCATAATGCCTTGAAATAAGTCTGACTTGCAAACAAATCATTAAATGCATGACTAATTTTTCTACTTTACTAAAAAAATACTGGGCTCTTTCCCAGCACTGCCTGAACATGACCAAATTTAATTCAATTCTTTTTTTTTCTCCTTACAATAACTTGGAGCAAGAACAGACATAACCGTAGATTTTATTTTGTTTTGTTCCAGACAGACAATCAGTAAAGAATCCAGTGCTGCTGGGGGGATAAGCAATAATATCTATAAAGCCTGAAAGCTCAATCAATGCTATTACAAACTACTGCAGAAATTTGTCTACTGCATAGTGTTACCATAACTGTGGTGACAAGCCTTCTTAATAAGGAGTCTAGTCAGTGAAAGAAAAAGCTGTATCCTTCTTGAATACTGCAATATAGGTTTCCAGTAGCATGAAACAGAGGAGATTAAGAGAGTACTGCTCAGTTCATGCATCTGGCAGACAGTTTATCAGAAGGCAGAACACATCTGAAACAGCACTGCTCCAGCTGTGTATGCAACCAGGCTGTTGTGTTTGGGATGCACCTCAGCCATCCCCTGTGCTCTTCAATTTTCACTGGCCTGATCAGGCTTCAGAGTTCAACCAACCACAAGCCTCTTTGGCAGGCTTCCTGGACACAAACCCTCCCTCTATTAATTACTTGCAGAAATGGTGCTCTACCACCCTGTTTCCCTCATCCTTTCCTTCCTCCTCTGCCCCTGCCTGCCCTGGACAAAAATACATCTAACAGTTAAGAGACCAGTAAGACGCATCCAGCTGAGTCCTGCCTTATAGGGAGGCTCAGGTCAGGAGTCCATGATCAGGAGTTAGGCATTACTGGGTTAAGCCAAGCATACGCCAACTGTACTGCTAAAATATTCATGGGTTTGCACTTATGTTACATAAAAAGAATAAGAGATTGCAGTTTGAGAAACCAGTGCTTACGTAGACTGCATCCACCCTCTTTCCCTGTCACCAGTACAAGTGACAGTGCACTACAACAGTCTTGGTTCACTTTCGTAACAGCCAACTGATGTAGGACCCTTCCTTTCCTGGGGCAGCACTTTGCACTTGTCTCTGTTCAACCATGAGGTCTCCATGGGTCAGCCCCTTTTTTCAGTCTGGTAAGGATCCTCTGCACAGCTGAGACCTCAATGGTATCACTCCTCACCCTTGCCCCAGTTTGGGGCCACTCACAGCTCAATAAAGATGCCTCAAACTCCTCTAGGTCACTGATAAAGGCAGATTTCACAGGACAGATGGTAGGACAGACCCTGCAGCAACATCACTTGCCACTAGACTCCAGCAACTATCTAAATGGGGAATTCAGAGACAACATAAACCTCAGAAAATTATCTTGGGAGGCTGCTAACAGACACTCACTGGGATTAGCAAGAGAGTCAAGAGCAGGTGCTGGGCTCCCACAGCACAGGGTGCCCACATGCCTCAGTGCCTGGACTTCCTGAGCACCTGTGGTTGGTACCTCCAGAACCAAAGCTGGAGGCAATAAGAGCAGAGAGGCTTTGGGTACACTAGGAAACAGCCTCTCATGCAGCTCTTTCTGGGGGCTCTACGAAAGTGACATTATCATAGATGTTTGCCAAGATGTCCAAGGCACACACCAAGCCCTCCGCCACAGCATACAGAGCTCTGGGTAGGCATGTGTGCATTCCTGCTTTCTAAAGCCTTTGCCATTTCACTGTTTTCAAAATGACATCCTGGTCACTAACTACTCAACACAGCCACCCCAGCAAAACAAAACTGACAGTAACCATGCTGGGAAGGGGAGGATGCCTTGGAGAGGAGAGGGATCAGGAATAGGCAGGTAGCATACTGTACAAATGAGCACCTTGTCCCCTTTTCTACAAGACACTGCTGTAATGATGTTACCAGGAGGAAGAATTGTTGTAAATAACAGTTAAATGTTCAGACAAGCACTACACTGCAGTGTCCTGCATTGTTATAACTTTAAAAGGATACTTGCTCAATTTTTTTCGTTTTTCCTTCATAGAAAACTCAAGGGAGGGATTGCTCCGTCATTCAAGAACATTAATAATATTCAAATGATGCCTGAAAGCTGTGTCTCTCTCTTGTTCGTGACTCTGCCTGGACAAGTCACTCATGAAAAGAAGTAAATCCCTCCTCCTGAAGGGGAAATGGTACAAATGGCAGCAGGACTTACAGAGCTACATATCAGCATGTCATAGGAAGCACCAGTGAAAACTCATTTTGATTCTCGCTAAGAAACAGCTGCTTCTGACAGTAGCGTGTGGTGAACACTCTACTTGGGTGTTGTCACCTTAAGGAGCATTCAGGGGTGTTACAAAGAGTAAATACACATGGTTATGTGTGCCTGCGGCAGTTATGCACAAGAAGTGCACGTGTACAAGTTGAATGCAGCATCTCAGATGTTACACCGTTGGGGAGAATTTAAGAAAACCTTGCAATTGATAAGAGAAAGGCACTATGTGAAAAACACCAAAACCAAGAGGAGCTATTGCTGTACTAGAGCTAGTGGCCTGTCCCACTGGCACAACAGCACAGGCCTGTGGATCTCACAATGCACTATGGTACCAAACATGGGAAATGAAAGAGACAAGAGAAGGATTATATTAAAAGATGCTTACAGAAAGGCAGGCTGTCACTGCTCATTGAGAAGATAACTGGGTGGCACTTCAATGCATGCACTGCCTAATGAAACTAGTTTATGAATGGGCTGAAGACATTAAGAAAGTACTAAGAAAAAGTAAGGCTCCTGTGGGTGTGCATCCACCACACCTCTCTCCAATGAGATGGCCTGTGTCCCCCGGACATGAAGGGGGCCTGCAACGGTTGCACGAGGAAGGTGACATCAGGTTCAAGGGCATTAAGGCTGACACCAAGTACAGCAAAACACACACCAGCTTTTGTGCACGGGCCAGCACATACAATTATTACAGGCGCCAGCGATGTACTGCCTGGGGCTGAGCTCGGGTTCAATGTGTACTAAATAAGGGGCTTGTGGACTGAGCAAGGCTGCACCGTGGACACAAACCCGCACAACCTTGCCAGCGACCCATCCCGCCGGACGGACTGGGCACGCTGACACGGAGCGAAAGCCCGCACGCCCCAGAATGGATGAGTCATAGTTTACACTGTCTATCCACTTGCCTCCAGGAGCGGAGCATCGCTCTCCAGGAAGCCCAGCACGGCGGGGCTCCGCCGCACAGCGAGCTCGGCTGCCGGTACCGGGCTGAGCCGCTGCGGGGCCGCTCCCGCCGAGCAGGGCTGCAGCTCCGAGCGCGGTCCCCTCTCCGCCGCTCCCGCCGGGGGCTGGGGAGGGCCCGGGGACACGCCCGACGGCGCGGCCGTCCCGAGCTCACCTGCGCAGGCATCGCTCCCGGCCCGGCCCGGCCCGCACCTCACCTCCTTCCGGCGGCTGGGCGCGCCCGGGCGGGTGAGCAGCGCCGTCTCCTCGCAGACCACGGCCACATCCTCCACGAAGACACAGTCGGGGAGGCTCTCGTCGGCCGGCAACTCCAGCACCTGCAGCCCCAGCTTGCCCCGCAGCACACCCACATACAGCTGATACTCCCTCTCCGCGCGGGCGAAATCCACCTCGGGGCCCGCCACGCTGCGCAGCGCTTGCCGGCACAGCGACTCGGGCAGCGCCCGCACCACGGCGTGCGTGCAGCGCCCGAAGGCGGCGAGGCCGCCGCCCAGCCCGGCCATGCTGCGCGGCGGAAGGCGGAGAGGGGCGAGGGACGGCGGAGAGGGGCGAGGGACGCGCGGCCGCCGCCGGCGCTGGCAGAGCAGAAAGCGCCGCCCGCGGCCCGGCCGCGCCCCATTGGCTCCCCACCAGGCACATTTCCATGGGGCCGCCGCCGCCGCGCCCCCATTGGCTGGCGGCGGCGGCCGGGCCGCGCCATTGGCCGCCCCCGCCCGGCGCCGCTTACCTGTGCGGGCGGGCCCGCCGGCCCCGCGTGTGGCCTGAGGGGCGGCGCGGCCGCGCAGCCCCGTTCCGCTAGTTCTGTGCGAAGGCACAGCTGTGCTGACAGCCTGCTAAACCCCGCGGCCAGGCACATTCTTACATCCATTCCAGCTGGGGTGGGCAGGGGGAAGGCTGATGAACCTCGGGCTCGAGAGTGCCTTGGCTTGGCCACCTGCGAGCCACTTGCCGCTGCCTTCTTCCCTGGTGGCACAGCTGAAGACCAGGCGGTTCATGTGAGTGACCAAAGGAAGAATATCCCATGACAAGGGCAGTTCCAAATACAAATCCTAAGGAAATAAGCCCAGCCAGCTCTCCTGTCACGGCTTTGTACAGGGCACTCACCGGCAGAGCGTGTCCGCCTGCTCCCACTCCTTTATACGATTAAGGTTCCACCTCTGCGGATTGGAGGGACACGGGTGTAGTGCTCCACCTCTGCCTCAGGGACTGAAACAATTCGGATTTCACACGCTTTTCCCTAAACAAACGCTTCCCTCTGTTTCATTTTCTCCAGTTTTAGCCTGATTGGAGGTTATCCTGGAGGAGGGCCAGCCCTTGCCAGAGCCCATCTCTGACTCCCAGGCACTGGGCCAATGAGTCTCTGTGCCACACCTCGCACCATAGGCAGCATCCACAGCACCAGTCCTCAGCTGCCCTGCTCCTGCTCCCAAGCCCCCCAGGCATCTCCAAGGTTTGTCCTCACCGGTGCAGACAGGAAAATAGAAGGAATATGAATTTTCCTTACAGCTCTGCTTTTGCAAGTGTCCCTCTGGTCATGGTGGGGACCCCACTAGCACACAGCTCTGTGTCCCCCCTTCAGAGCTCAGACAAAACCCGGGCAGCTGCCTTGGCCATGCTGTCACAGATATCTGCAGATGTTCAGCATTTGAAAATATGGTTAATGAACAGCACGAAGGAAATACCAAAGTGTGTTGCTAAAATGGCAGCTCACTAGATTTTCATCTGCATTTTCCACACGTTCTCCAAATATTCTGTAAAGGCTGCTTTTACTTAATGTGCATAGGCCCAGTTATTTGAATAACTGTCATTCACTGAATAATGTGCAAATATTACTTTGCTTAAACAAATGGACAGGTAATTGAGTTGCTATCATGTAGGACATTTCAAATTCTTGAAAAACCTCTGCAAGTAATATCATACTGTATCTGGTATATCCTTCCACCGTTGTTAAAGCCCGCTTGGACTTATTACATATTTGAGATATAGCCATTGGCAGAGTTTGGTTTTCTTTTAGTTAGCATCACATTTAGCCAGAAGAAAATGTGCTACTATCCAGTAACTTTAAAACTTGCCAGGGTTTCCAGCAGCCAATGGATTGGGAAGTTATAGTCAATACAGATGTTTTTGATATCTGCACTTTATGAATTTGTAAGTGATGACAATTTTTAGATCTCACTGAAATTACAGGCTATGAGGTGATGCTACACTGTGACCTCATACACACGACATGCTCCCTAGGACAATGAAGCTTGCCCCAGAGGCACAGTCACCAGTCCACTCAGGTGGCCACAGCTGCTCCCTGGGAGCTGGTCAGGTATCACATCTGACAGCTCCTCAATACCTTTATGAGAGACCAGGCTGGAGAATCTCTTTGTGAGACACAGTGCTATGAGACAGTGCGTGCTAGGCACACAATTGTGTGTTGGAAATACACATCGTAGCTGTTTAAACAAGGTTTCAGAACTAATGACTACAGTAAAAAAGTTGTCTATATTTCCATAAGTGTATAAAACTGTGCAGTTTAAATACAAATTGAGATCTGTTTTCTGATTGTGATTATTGTTCTATTATTTATGGTGAATAGAAAGGCATCATTAACAATCTAGGAACAGATGCACCCAGAGAAATATTGTGCATACTTATAATAAGATAATCAAAATATCAGTTTACTCACAAACTAACATTACAAAATGGGATGTGTTCACATAGTCTAATGTGGGAGTGTTGTTAAAATTCATCATATGCAGTAATGCAAAATAGGTCAGCTACAGGCACCAATATAGTATTTAAATATTCTCTACCTTGTTGAATATCCAGTATTTTCCTGTAACTATGTCCTGCTGGAGAGACTAGTAGAAAGAAACAAAGCTGCCCCCAGCAAAGAAAAAAACTGTGTCAGACTATGGAAGTAATGCCGAGCAATGAAAACTATGCTCCTGATAGAATACAGCCTGCAGACCGCTTAAGCAGTATCACAGAAGAGTGGTATTTGGAAAGGAGAAAATGCTTCATACAGAGGAGGATGCAAATCCAGGTGTTTTGTGACTGCACTGCACAAAGTCATCTGCTGGCAGTGACAGGAAGAAGAAAATTGCTTTGCAAAATGTACTTGAGGGTGCATTTGTGAACAGTGCATTCACAGAGAAAGGAATAGATACTGAAACAGGAGACATGGTTTAAAAGTTATGACAGAAAAGTGTTGATACCTAGAGTAAAATTTTATTCATTTGACAAAAAAAAAAGTAGCATATCAATAAGATTTCTTTTTTCACAGCCACAACTTGAGAACAGTCTGCAACTAGGTAAAAAGAATTACCACAAAGATGAAGGGAGTAATTTCCACAAGGCAGAAGGCAAGCAACAAGCTTAAATTGTACCAAGGAAAAGTACAGAAAACTTTCTAACAATAAAGAGCAGAGAAAAAGATTGCCTGGTAAAGATATGCAGCCTCTATACCAGGTGTTTTTTAGAAGAAGAAACATCTTCCAGGAGCAGAAAACCAGAGATGGGGGAAAAGGATGGATAAGGAGAGGTCCCTTCCAGTCCTGTGATTCAGTTATTACTTTTACACTGGATACTATTGTTTTAGTGAAAGCAGCTATGTAATGATGAGTCTAACGTGCCCAGTAGCAAATACATGACCTTTACCTGGGTCACTGAAGGTCAGAGATGGCCGCTGCTGTTGAACAGTTTGTGTGACTATGACAAAAGAGAATTTGGATCACTGCTGAATACAAATGCATACCACATAGGCAATTGCTCAGGCATGATAGGCAGCTGCAAAGCTGGAAAACATTTCCCATTGCTTGGAAATGCTGGAACATTACCACTGTCCCTAAAACCTTAATGGACGTCTCTCGTGCTATTAATGAAATGCTACTTAAAACTCCGGAGAGTGAAAAGCCAGGACAAGACAGCAACTGAACCATTCAGTCACCAGCACATCCCACTGTAACAAAGGGAGTCTGCCCCAGAAAGATGGAGAGGAACTGAATTTCACTTTGGAAAGGAAGAGAAGTTTAAGTGGCTTCTTCAGCTCGATAGAAAACTGCAACTACTGCACAGCCAAACTCCATTATTAACACTGATCTGCTGGAAAAGCTCCCATTATGATCAATGGATCATTCTCTTAGAAGAAGTACATGACAAGGTCTTATTCACAGCCATAGAAGAGAAAAATGTTACTTTAATCATGCCTTAGATACACAAACAGCAACTCAAAGGGGTTTTCACCCAGGTAGTTGTCACAAGTTTTCTCTTTCTGCTCCTCTACTGTAAAAAAACACAGTGACTCAGTGAGTCAGTATTTCTACTAAATAATTATCTGGGTTCCTCATTTAGAGAAGCTGAAGACATCGGGCAGGCAATAAGGCACTTCACCCCACTGCATGGACAAGCTCCCAAGTGCTTTTACATTTTCCAAATGCTGAACAGATTTGTTTGCTAACTATTCTTTACATAACAGATACTTCTGGAAGAAGAGACTGTTTATGCCATCCAGAACTTCTTCTGGATGGCATCAGTCAAGAGTGCAGCTGCCAGCCTGTAGAGAAAAACTTTTGGGGCAGCATTTTCCCTTGCCTGAGTTGAACCCATGCTATCTCGGTGTCTTACCAGGGTCAGATAAATTCTATATATAGCTGGTTCAGGGGAAACACAATATTTGTTTTGTCTGCTATGGGATAATGATCTTGGTGTTTCCTCAGCTGGCATTTTGCATCCAGCAGAGAAGGAGGAATTCCCATGAACTGACAGCTACACAGTTGTTGGGAGAAAAAGCTGTCAGAGGGTGATTCTTTGCAAGTCAGCTTTGGCATCACTGTTGCTGTGACACGGCCCCAAGCAGCCTGGACAACATGCAGAGGCACAGGGCATTCCTCACATTTGTAGTCTTCCCACGTGTTGTGTTACAATAGATTGCAGTTATTGTGTACAACCAGAATCAACTTGTGGATTTTCTTGGCTGAGCAAACAGATCACTGAGGCAAGAGCTGTAGGATTCTGACTGTTTACTTTCTGCGCTCCCATCTCCTCACCTTCACCATGCCTTATGACCACTTTTAGCCTTCTTTCTATGCAGAAGAAAGTCACTCCTTGAATTAAAAAAAAAAACAAAACCATCGGTTAGGTATCACAGGTATGAGATGAAAAAATGAGATTTGTAGTCTGTGGAAATTTATACTGAATTAAATTAGTTAACATATCTCTTACAGAAAATGATAGAAATGCACCATTTGTGTCCCTGATGGACAGACTTCCCAGAAATATGCCAGAAATGCTACTCCAGCTAAGAGAAGGAAGAGACAGAGCTAGGAAAAGTGTCTTGCAAATGGTTCGTGTTGTGACTGCAACATATCAATATTTCTGCTATCAACAGCATTTTTAATAAAGTATGCTATTTTATAAGCTTGGCAAGAAAGCATCAGCTCTAGCAGTAGAGGGGGAAATGGTTCATGCCATTCATACTTATGCAGCTACTGTTCAATGGGTCTCATGAATCCAAAACCAGCAGCTGTGAAGTGCTGTAGGTGCCCACTGTGGGGCTTCCTGAGAGAAGGGTGGGATAAAGCCTTTGCTAAATCACAGCTGCTAAACTGGACTGCACTGATACAAGAGGAAAAATGCATATGCTGGGTTCTTGCCTTCCCCTCATATCTACCATCAAAACTATGTCTTGATTGCCTAAAAAGGTGAATGCTTAAAAATGCTGATGGATGCAAGTTAATATTTTTGAACGGATCCAAGCCCTTTGGAATGTAACTTGAGTTACTTTTTAATGTTTACCCTAAGACTCCACTTCCTTGTTGTAGAGCAGTTGACCAGCTGGCAGCACCCTGCAGGTGTGGCACACTGTCCTTCCCTCACATTGCCTGAAAAGCCCTTGCAAGCTCAGCAGGAAGAGGCAGTGACATTTGGCTGTAGCATTTTTTGCTTTTCATGGTTTGCATTTCTCATTCCTTCTAGCAGCCAGCTGCCTGAGAATTAATTCACAGCCTTTCTTTTCAGTTAGGCATCTTTTGCCTTGATTTATAAAAGCTTTGTATATTTTTTGTGTTGACTTGGTCAATAACTTGCAAATACAACTATGAAGCTTTAAATTTATATGAAACTTGTTAAAGTGGAATTAGCTTTTATAGCCTCATGAAACAGAACATATGTGTGCATATATATAGATATACACATTCCTATATCTGTGTGTATGCACACGAGCCAACAACTTTGGGATTTTCTTTGTGTTCCTGCAAAGGGCAAGGAGTTCTTTTGCCAGCTTCCTCAGCACTGAGATTAGTGCTGGAGGCAAACAAGCAGATAAATACATCACAAATCAAGTTAAGAAAGTTAAAGATTTTCAATAGGCTTTTCTACCAAGTTTATTAATATGCTGTCCTAAGTGTCAGAGTTAAGAGGATGAAGGCTACATGGAGCAACTATAGTGTTAGCATATCCAGGTGTCAATAACTCTTGCTATCATTCACAACAGAACAGGCTTGAAATGATCTTTCTTCTTCAAAGGGGAATGTTTAGCAGCTGTTTGACCCACCAGAGGGGCCCAATGGGTAGGTGCTTCCAATGGAGGCAGATAATATACAGCGAGTTACACCGGTTGGAAGGCTTGAAGAGGCAATGGGTGATCAGTGTGTTTCATTTGAACTGCTGTTCCTCATCATTTAACCAAGAGGTTTCCAGATACCTCAAACTCACCAGCTGAAATAGGATGGAGAAATGGTGCAGTTGAGGTACAGTTCAGAAAAGGGCAAAACTCCTCCCAACAATGTCACTGGCAAGTATTGCCACCACACATGACAGAGATCAGAGGCAGCACAGGGGATGCTGCCTGCAGCAGATAAATCTGCAGGGCACTGCCTTCAGTAGATAAACCCTTGATGCACCTAATGTTTCATTCTCAGGGGTTGCTGAGCTGAAGCATCTATGGGCTTTAAAGTCTGTTTTTCAAATACCAGTAAGAAGACCAGAACTTATCTCTGTGTATTTGGTATTAGAATCATGTATCCTTGTAGTGCAAAAGCTTTGCCATGGTGTCCAATTTGAACCTTTCAAGGCATAACTTCTGCCTGATTTACCCTCAATGTCAATTGAGAAGAATTTGTCTTCAATGTGTTTTAACTGTCTTTCAAGTACCCATAGGTTGCTGCTAGTTCCTTTTTTAGCCTTCTCATTTCTTAACCAAAGAAGCCTAGCTCTCCAAATCTCTTTCCATGCCATGTTTCAGACCCCTAATTACCATGGTAGTCTTCTGCAGGGCAATCTCCAGTTTCTCAATCTCTTTTCATGGGGCAGCTCTGGACCAGAGACAGTATTCCAGATATGGCCTCACCAGTATCAAGTAGATGGGGGTAACAATTTCTCTCGGTTTACTGGCCATGATCATCCTGGTGCAGCCCAATATACTATCTGCATATTTGCACACTTTGAACCTGGAGTCCTCAGTAACCCTCAGATCTTTTTCTGCAGGGCTCCTGGTCAGTTCCTATGGTGTACGGATCTACCCATTTGCAAACCTTTGCAGTTCTCCTTGTTGATCTTCATGAAGTTGCTGTTAGCAACTCAGTTTTCACAGGGTGCATCTGAATTCTCCCACCAATCAGTACAACTCAAAAGAAAGATTTCCACCTCAAGCATATTCAAACCACAATGAGAAAAAGGTAGATTAAGCTGATTTACTGCTGTTAAAATCAACAGCAACCTTCTATACATAATACTATGTATACCCTCCTAACCTTTCAGTTGTTTAGGAAGAATTCTAGCCAAAACCAGCTCCTTCCTCTTAGTTATGGAAATACACCTGTATTCAGCTCCAGGGACCTATATCTAGTTACACGAATAAAATATCTCAATCACCTTTTCTGACCAGTTTCTTGTCTTGAAACTGATGGCTATGAGTCTTTTTTCCCCCCTGAAATCCTGAGAACTTGTGATGACCTGTAAATTACTGTTTGCTATGTGCTGCAGGTGTTCTGCACTAATGCTTAAGCTTCTGTCTGATTTGTTAATATATAGATTTTTCTGTCCTTCTACATTTGATAGCAACTTAATATTTTGTGGAAATCCAACTGCTTTAATTTTAGGTAGACATGCAAACACTGCTAACCATGTTATTGTAAAGAACTGAGTGTTGTCTTAATAAACGGCTAGGAGAAGTCGGTTCACACAGTGAATGTGTCTGCCAGTAACTTTACTGACCATGTAAATTCAGATCTGTTTGAAATGTACTTGTGAAATCAAATGCAGAGGACCAGTTATGCCTTTTACAATCTAACTGCAAAGACAAAATCAGCACTGAAAGCAGAGACCTCTCACTGATTTCTCTGAAAGCTGTAACAAAAATTTCATGCATTTTGGCAGTACTACTCCCTACTGCTATAAATACATATAGACTAGTGCCTCAAAATGCTCATATTCTTATTCCTTTGAGAATCAAGGAAGAAATACTATATGTTAATAAGTACAGTAAGTGGGGATGAAAGAAATTTTATTGTGCATCTATATAAAATATAATTATTTAATGATTATGATCATAGATTTAGAGTATGGATAGAGATTTAAAGTATAATTATGATCATAGATTTAGAGTATGGATAGAGATTTAAAGTATAATTATCTGCTCACTTTAACAGATGCATTAACAGCAGCAATGGAACTATATACTTATTCTTTTCAGTTGCAAATAATATAAACCAGCTTTTTAATAGCACAGGGGAAAGCATTCTTTCATTGATTTTTCACAGGAGAAAGACTATTTTTAAAGATAATTAATGGTTTCAGGTGATTCCACTTCTGAGTAGTCTTCTTTCAAGACCTGAAAGTCAAAGGCTTGGGGAAGCACCTTGTAAAAAGCAATGTCTGAAGTATCCTAAGTAGGACATACCACACCATGACTCATTTCTCAAATTCTCTCCAAGAAACAGTGAAGATGATAAGACAGTGTCATGTGGGAAGCATTTTTATAACCAACGGTAGGACTGCGGTGTATAAAATGAGACTATAACCCAACCCTGATAAGCAAATACATCAATAACTGATGTATTTTAACAGCTGTTTGAGGTACCAGATGACTTTTGCTGTGTATATTGTCACCTTCTGATTTGAAAGGGAGAAATACACACACACACACAAGTAACATTGTGATTCTAAAATATTCTAATATGTAAGACATAATTCAAGATCAACCAAGTGAAAATACATAATTTTCCTATTTTAAATTTGGCAAATATGAATCTAAAATTCACCAATTTAATCTCTATTCTCTTGTTCGCATATAAGGCTTTCTTTCCACTACAGGCTACTTTAATGGGATTAGTTGCCAAAGTCAACTCTTTCCAATAGGGCCTATTTGAATTTGATTCTTTTTTTTTTTTTTCTATGCATCAAGATAAATCTTTCCTAAAGAAAGAAAAAAAAAAGTATCAAGAAATGGCTAGTCAATAACCATATTAGTCCATGTTAGACATTTCATAGATTCATAGAAAGGGACCTTAAAAATCCTCTAGTTCCAACTCCCCTGCCATGGGTAGGGACACCTGCTCAAAGCCCCATCCAACTTTGAACACTGACAAGGATGAGGCATCTACAACTTCTCTGCACGACCTGTTCCAGGGCCTCGCCATCCTTCAGAAAATAATTTCTTCCAAACATCTAATCTAAATCTCTCTTAGAGAGTTTTAAGTTTTTAGCTTAAAATTATTCCTTCTTGCCTCCTATCTTGCCTATGTAAAAAATTGCTCTCTTTTTTATAAGCCCCCTTTTAGTACTGGAAGGCCATAGTGAGGTCTCCCTGGGCCTTCTGCTGGCTGAACAACCTCAGTTCTCTCAGCCCGTCTTCATAGGAAAGGTGCTCTATCCTGATAAATCATAAAAAGTTGTGCACACATCTACCCTGCACGGGCACACCGATCTCCATTACATGCACAAAGATTGAGTAGCTGTATAAAAATGTTGGTGCCTAAGAATGCTGTTTGCATATTGTAAACTGCAGCAAGTGTGGGCTTTTTGATCGCTTTGCAAAAATAATTTTACGTCCTCTCTCCTCAACATTTTCTTCCAAAATACTCCATTTATTTTTTTCCTAGTGGCATTACTACATAATAATATATAATAGTTTTCTCTTTGTTTCTTTCTTTCAAGATCATGACCCGCACCATCCCCCTGGAACAAGGGAACTGTCAAGGACAGGAAAAAAAATGTGGCATTTAGCCCATGAAATTTGGAAGCCTCCCCAAGAAATGATCATGTTGACTATGGACATCTGTGTCTTCAAAGAGAAATGCAAAATCCACTTCTTTGATCTAATCCTCTGCTCAGTAACACCACATTTATAAACAAACATGCATCATATAAAATCAACATTAACTTTCTCCTGTTGAGCAGGGAGAGAAGGCTCCCTCTGTGCCCATTTTATTTTTGGGACACAACTGGCCATTACAGCAAAGAGATGCTTTTATATAAGGACCTAGGTAGGTGGGGATTTTCAAAACTAACAGCACATTGAGCACTGCCAGTGTGGTAAGTGAGTCAGTTTTTGCCATTAATGCCTTGCAATTCTAACCACATATTCAGCAGAAATCCCACCTGAAATCTGCCTATGAAAGCAGCTTTAGCTCGATCACAGCAGTGGCAGGGAATGAAGATACACATCAGTTTGATGAGCACTAAAAAGTAAATTGTTTGTCCAAATGGAAATCAATAGCTCTCTTCACACTCTTCATTCTTTGGCAAGATCAGGAGCTTTGGATGGCAATTAAAGCTTACCCAGCTGCCAAGTGTCCTAATTATACACAAAAGAAATCCCACATTTCGCCTTTTACCTGAAACGTCCCTTGTGCCACGTTCATCAAGCTCATTACAGTCAGACCTGCTGTTGCTAGCACCGATGTATATTTTAACACAAAACTCCCAAATAAATCCTTGCTTGCGCCCAGCCCCACCAGTGAGGAATCCTCCTGAAGCACTGCAGATGCTCTGTGGTGGTCACCAGCCTCTGTGCCACACAGAGATTTTCACAAGGCCCTTCTGGGCAGTGTTTTCCCTCATCCACCATGTTTCCAGTGTTTCTGACCTCCCATTGAATTTTTCAGCCCACCCTCCCTTGTTCAGGGCACTTCTCATTCATCACTGCCCTCCTGACTACTCATGCGTTGGCCATTTGTTTCTTCTGCTCACACTGAGCTTCCCCACATCCTTTCCAGCCATCCCCTGACCACACAGGATCTGCATTGCTGCCCACGTGTGGGCTGTGTCCGAGGTGCAGTGCTGACAAACTGCACGGAGTGGGCGTGCGGGGCACCCAGCAGGACCTCACCTGCACGGGCAGGTAACCCCCAGCAGGTACGGCACGAGCTGCGTGTGGCACACAGAGCCCGCCAAAGGCAGGGCAGGCTGGCTGCACTTTGATGGACTTGTCTGATTCTCTTGGAAATGAAGCCAAATCTTTTATGTGTTTTATAATTACAGTGTTCATCTACCTTCTGTGAACTGAGGCAGGTCTGGGTTGTGAGGAAAGAGCAGATTTTACTTCCCTCATAAAGAACAATATAGCAAAAATTTCTCATAGAATTTCATAATTACTTTCATTTTACTGGCATGGTTTTGGAGCTGTATAAATAAAAGTAACTAATGGAGATCTGAGTTTGAGCAGTGCAAACAGCTTTCAGGAATTCCTCCTAAACGTCCTTGACCAAAATATGCAATTTTTCCAGAAGTTTTCAAAATGTCTGGTCTGAATCTAATGCTATTAGTGAAGCTGTGCAAAATATGATAATGAAAAGAGCCATTAAATCTTTGGCCTCTTATTTTATCATGATGATTAACATTTTATTATTAATTATATTGGGAAAACCCATTTAGAACCCATGGATTGAAGAGCAAGAGGTCTAAAAAGCTCCAAAAAACCCAAGGTAATATAGCATTCTAGTCAGCCCAACAGCTCTAGACCACATTGCCCAAAACATTCTGTTGCATAAATCACTTTGTTTATGCACAAAATGGTTAGATTATATTAAAGAAGACTAGCTGAACAGGGTTCAACAATATTCACCCAGTAACAGCTAAGCTATGGGAAACATCAAGGGAGAAAAGAAAGGGCCAGAGGGAGCCCATCAGTCCCTGTGAGCCACCCGTAACCTTTTGATTTATGTCTAAGGAAGAGGAAGGTTAAAAGAGTATTGTGAACATTATAAAGTATTTATAATGCTCATGTTACACTTTTTTTGGGACATTTTAGTAGCATTTTGGTTGCAATTTATTCTCAGCCTCTGGTGCACTGCTCTGGAAGGGCAGAGAGGCCTTATAGGCAGGTATGAAAGAATTTATACTGCCAGAGAAGCACAGGGCCACCTCAGAGCTAACAAAAATGTCTCCACTATCAGTGAAAGGTAAAATATTGAACGGCCGATACTATTGTTGATGCAAAAAGGAATCAGAAATTTCACTTCATCTCAATGTGTTATAGTTCACCAATAAATGCCATACTAATTAGCTTTTAATACAAATAATTCACATGCACATAAACCATTGCAAATAAAGCCTGAGGGGAATCCTCCTTGAAGGAGAAAAAGACCAGCTGTCCTGCATCAGTTAGGCACCAAAGGGATGCCCTGCTTTTTCATAAAAGCTCCCAGTCAGTTCTAGGTGAGGGATCATCTATCACAATAGGAAATGTGCCATCTCTCACACTGGTGAAGTGCTGTGTAATTTGCAGTGCTGTGAACATGGTTTGTAGTGATGTTTGATAGGGCCACAGGACATAAATTACATCGTTTGTACATTTAGCTGCTACTGCAAATTCTTAACTGACATGAGCGTCTAGGGGTTTTCCAGCAGTAATGAGGAAGAAGACGGGGAAAAATATATGT
Source organism: Anomalospiza imberbis (assembly GCF_031753505.1). NCBI lineage: Eukaryota > Metazoa > Chordata > Aves > Passeriformes > Viduidae > Anomalospiza > Anomalospiza imberbis. Next base: position 17,014,272 of record NC_089689.1, on the reverse strand, counting down.
TCTGACCTTCTTAGGAGACTTTATTTTTAAAAAGAGAGGTTTAGGAAAAAGCATTAATAATGTCTATATAGGAATGTTTTATTATTACTATTTTTGTTTTGTTGTCAGTTCAACTGGACAACATCCTAATAGGACTAGTGTGCCAAAAGACACAATTTTTTTTTTTAAGGTCTAAGACTGGCAGTATCTGTCAAGATATGCCACAGCAAGACCAGTTTTCTTCTCCTATTTGCAATGATTTATAAGCACTGCTGTCAGGCAATATTTGAGTCTGGAAACCAGCTCCATAAAAAACGATAGCTTATAACCTCTTATGAACATTTTGGGTGCAATATTGATCATACATGCTGACTATTGTGACAGATACTCTCCAGGACACAAAGCAAGAAGGCCCTTCCTGCAGAGACCTTCACAATGGAATTTGAGGAGAGAGACCCCAGTCACAGTGCAAGAGTACATACTCAGATTCCCTGGGGTTTACTGTCATTAAGGAACTGGAGGCTGAAATGTCGGCACACCAATGCCATCCCCAAACCCTGATCCCAGGGAAATGCTGAATGATTGAAGATTAGCAACTACTTAATCCATTTTGGCCTGGAAAGAATTTAAGAAGAATGAGAAGCTTGAATTAAAACTTGAGTAAGCCTGAAGCTATCTTGACATGTTTGTGAAATAAATTCCCTCCCGACACTTTTCTATTATTTCAGTTCTTGGATCATCATTCTTTGCATGCTGGGACCAACAATGCCTTTTATTGTAGCCTGCCCAATTTTCCTCTTGCACACAAAGGGAAAGCTCCCTTGGTGAATGCCAGAGGCAAATACTGCTTTCTCAAAAAGTTACATGGGAGAAGTATGCTTTGGCTTTTGTTTGCATACTGTAAGATTCAGCCACACTGAGAACAGTCTGAGTCATTCATAAATACGGCCTTTGGACTTTAAAGGTCAGCTGTGCTTTTCATAATAAAAACCTGTTAACATAGAATCATCCTGGCAAACACAAACAGCAGTTTTAAGTGAGGTATCACAAAGGACCCACCAGGATGAACACCCCACCCATAAACTGTTGCTCAGCAATCTACAACAAGAAGTAACAAAACAAGAAAGTTTTCAAGTGAAGGTGGTCTTGGAGAGGTCTAGGAAAGCCTACCTATATTTTTCACATACCACAGGGAAGAAGAAGTTGACAGAAATGCCTGACACAGCAAAATTTGAGAATATATAGACACCTGTATACAGGTGGCCAGCTTAGGAAAGAAGCATGCAAAGGACCAGATCATGGATGAGAAGACTTGCAGAGAAATGACAAGAGCTGGCTGCAAATAAGAGAATAACATTTGAGGCCTAGAAAAGAAGCACAAGCTATTTTCCAAACATAATGAAAACCTCAAACTCTTTCAGGGGCTTAAGGGTATTTAAATGCAAATGAACTTCCTTCACTCAACTCAGAATCAAAACCTGCTTAGAAATTGTTGCATTATTTTCTGTTGAGTAATCATAACATCTGAGCATCCAGCATAGTTTGGGAAAGGGCTGCGAGCATGGCAGCTGGGTGTGCATGGGATTATCTCCTGTTAAATAGCACAGATGTCTGCTCTAAATGTCATAGCACCTTCCCAGCTGAGCACTGTTTGCATCTGTTCAGTGGAGACCAACTCCCTTACACATGTGGCCTTTCTGAGTGCCAGTACTCGCTGGAAACCTGCTATTTTTATGGAAATGAGTTAGAAATATGTAGAAAGAGTAGCATGGAGATACTTTTATACAAGAGCCATAATATACTTTAAAATTTAAATCAGTTGATGAAAGACTGTGGGATGACAGACACCAAAGTCCTCCAAGCTCATGCAAGCAGTACTGGGAAGCAGCTGTGCCTTGTAATGCACTCTGCCTCACCTGCCGCCTAAGCCTCTTCCCTTCCATTCAAGCTCTCTGATTTGGATAATTTCCACCTCTTCTTACTCTTTTTGTCCTTCCAAAAGGTGTCTAGGCTCCCATATTTCTCTACAACTCAACTGAGAAGTCTGAGCTGACCTGGTTGTTACTGCAGCATGGCACCCCTTCTGTCACCCTTGCTCTGGGCCACCCCACTGGCTTGTAATGTTTCTTTTCAAACTGACCATCTCTGGTATTCCTCAAAGCCACAGTTCCTCATGATTCATCCAACCTTCATCAGGTTTGGGCTTCTCAGAGTAAGCCTGAGGTCAGTGGCAGCTGCCCTAGGTCCTTGTGACCTCAGTATAAATGCTTTTACCACCTTTAGATCTACTTCTTGCTTCTCCTTTGAAAAATCCAGCCCTGGCCTCATCAGACTCAAATACCATCTCTGATATACACACACCCCTGGTGCTCCTTCCAGGCTCACCTAGACTGACGTTCTCTTCTCTTTCTTCTGTGCCACCTCTCCATAAGTAAATGTTTTGCTAATTCTGCTCAGTTTATCACATCTTGTCTTTTAAATCCCCTCTCAAGCTCCCTCTCACCAGCCTGCTCACAATGCAAACACAGTAATGCCCATTTATTTGCTTCAGCTTTATGCCACATTGCAATATGCCTTAATTCTTTCCCTGGGTGCTTGCCTGGTGGGGTGCGCCAAAGGAGCAAGCTGGGGGGACAGGACTGATTCCTGAACACAGGGGAAGGCTGAGAAGGAACACTTCTCCCAGCTACCCATATCAGTTAGTGTCACCATGGTCCCCACTCCCAGGTTCTTTATCCTCTCTTCTGTCAGCTCTTGGTCATGCTTAAACTTGCATTATTAGGTTCTCTGGCCAGGAAACTTGTGCCATCTCAAAAAAGAGAATTTCTTGAAAACACCTAGCAAATTTCTGGGCACTGCCAATTTACCAAAGGGAAGGCTGCTTCTATTTCCAAATAATATGAAAATTAATTGATTTGGAAACACTTGTTTATAGTGTTTGATAAATGTTTACTCGTTCTGATTAGGAGTGACGCTATTCCTATGCCCAGTTTATTTGTGTGTGATTAGAATTATGTATCATTTCAGCTGACTGCCTTTTAGACCAATTTAAAAAGCCAGTGCTGGAAGCCTTCAAGTTAGCACGTGAAGATGGAAAATAAAACAAGAAATTAGCCACATTTTAGAATATTTGGGCTACTGGATTTCTATTGCAGATATCTAAACGTTGAAATCCCTGACATTGTATTGTTTCCCTGCTCTACACCTAAAAAGACATCAGAGATATTGTCATAGTTTCTACATTTAAACTTGTTAAGGTTTGATCCTGTAACCTCTGCAGATTATGAAAAGGTCTATCCCTAATGAAATATGTATTTAATTTGTATTTGCAGTAATTTTTTTTGAAACTAGACCCAGGTTTATTTCATACAGAAGCCTTACGGATGACATTTTCTTAAGCTTCAAATTGTACTCCAATGAGTAAGATCTTATTTTAACTTGCTTATAAGGATCTTGGCAAGAGCTGCAATGTGCTATTTTATTTGTAGTTAATGTCCTGAAAATCAAGGCATCACAGACATGTTTTCTCCTTTGCTATTAGAGCAGTAGGGAAGAGATGTGCCAGTGATGCCTGAGTGAATTTATGAGACAAGCTGTCACGAAGATGGAAAACAAGGGAAGAAGTGACTGTGGATGGATGAGTGAGTCCATGTAGGAAGAGTGCCTGGAATCCTCACAGGACACACCATGGGGTAGCTGGGACCTGTATATTGAGAGGCATTTGTTGCCTCAATAATGAAGGGGAAGATGAGTATCCCAACCAGGCAGCAAATGGGCTGAAAATGGATAGCAACAACTGGATACAAATATAATTTATAAAAGCATGCTCTAAAGCTAAGCAGAGAGAAACTGATGTCATTTAGAGTCTCAGCCTAGGCAAGTGATCCAGACTAGAAACTCCCCTGAAAGCACAGGTGTCTCTCTGTATTTTAATACACAAAGCAAAATTCTGATTTAGGCTATCATCTAAGTGTATGTGCTTGTATCTTCAAGCACTATTTTAAATTCACAAAGCAAGGGTGATAGACCAAAGATATGTCATTTGCCACAGAGAAAACTGAGCTTAGGAAGAACAGATCACCTTTCTGCCGAGCCTACACATACTGGTGCTGACTCAAGGAAGACTTTCCTAGGAAAAACAGACAAGGAGGATGAGAATAAAATAACAGGCAGAAGAAAAACTGTGGAGACAGGGTGGATATATTCTGCTTGCCATTAAGAGAAGCAGGTTAGGGATGTTATCACTCTTCTCAAGTGTTAATATCTCTGCAAGAATCTGACCTGAAACACAGGGCTCAGCATTGCAGTAACGCATTTTTTGTGTCTGGATCTAAGGAGCAAAGAAATCTATTTCTGCAACAGAGCTTGGACTTTAGCTGGGATAGTTCTCCCATCCTTCCTGCCCAGTACCCAGGCAGTCACCTCAGAGCTCACCACACACAGGTACTTGGAACTTGTTTTTAAAAGTCAGATGTCAAAAGGACACCTTTTTCCTCTCAAAATGGAAAACTTCTTGTACTAGAATCAAATAATTGAAAAGTTGCTGAAACAAGAGAGTAACAGTTAATCCTGCCCAAAGGGTAGATCTAAATTCTCCCTGGAAAGGCTACTGCATTTGGGATTATATATAGTGGTTAACCAAATATTCAAGGGACATTAGTAATTACCATAACATCCCACCACTTACTCTGTCAAATGTACAATTTATGCAACAAATCCATAACTTCAAAAGGAATTTGTTTACTTTAGAAATAGTTGGAAATACATTTCCAACCCACAGTTTTTCCCCCAATGCCTTCCTGTCCCCACCTCAAAAATGCATGAAAGGCTTCTAGGTGTTTTGTGCAAACACCTTTCCCAGGGAATTTTCCCTCAGTGCCATTCACTTCTAATGTGTGCCATGCCAGGGCACACAGCTCCTTCCTTTCCCTGCTGTCCTGGCAGAGGTGTCTGCTGGCTGCCAGTAGGAGATGGCTGCTCCTGCTGCTGGCCCCCAGGTCCAGAGCTCTCCTGCTGCCCCCTGCATCCACTATGGGGAAAGCCAATTGGCTTTCAAGCTCAATGGAGCAGGGGAAGAGGGTCACAAAGAAGGTTGCTGAACAGAAATCAAACGTTATGCTGCCATTTCTAAAAATCTAAGATTTATGAAAAATATGCATCTGGAAGGAGAAATACATCAGGGAGTTGTAGATGGGTGTCAGGAGCCAACAGTTCCCACCTTTCTGCAAAACCAGCACCAGCAGTCCAAGCACCAGAGGTGTACTGGGATGCAGGAAAGGGATGCTTCTCTTAGCTGCTTTACTCTGGACTGCAAACAAGATGCAGCCCTGGCTGGACAGCCACTACCCACAGGGAGCAGCTCCTCTCCATGGAAAACAGCCAACTCTTCCACCAGGAACCTGCAGCTGTCAATGGCAAACCAACCAGCCCTTATGGATCAACTCAGGACCCTGAAAATAAGAGCAGCTAGTGCCAACCCCTGTGCTCTTGGATCTCATAGCCCTGATGCTGAGCTGACCCACCACTCCTGGAGCACTTTGCCAGCCAGGCACTGGCCTGCCCAGACTTTCTGTAACCCATAGCTCTGCCATTTCAGTGAGGTGCCACACTGCTAACTGAACGTTTGCTCTTTAACTCTGATGCACGTTCGGTAACTTGCTTCTTACCTACACTCTGAGAACAGCAGATGATCTTAGGGACAAGGGATCAGGATTGGTCCCTAATAATGCCATGCTTTTGTAGAAGCACTTCAGTTTATGATGGCATTTATTTAAGACTGTGGAACATTTATAGACAAATGGAACAGAGCAGTGGAATAAAAATACACTTTATAACTTAGGTTTATGCTGTTAACTGACAGTACTGGTAACCAAGAAAGAAGTAGTGCTGGGTTATATAATTTTGCTCAGTCGGTCCAGCTCGACAGGTTAGGCTGAACTTAACTGGTCCCCTGAGCTTGTGCCCACTGCCTTCACCAGGGCCTAGGACAAGGTTCCCAGTCTCCCCCTTCCCTCAGCACAGGCACAGAGCTGGCTGCTCCTTGCAGCATGGCATGATGGCCAGAGAGAGCCTCGGCTGCACGGGAGGCAGCTCCACGCCTGGGCACAGCTTGTGTCCATCTGTCCGCCTGCCCTCTCCCTGGGCACAGCATCACCTGAAGAGCTCTCCTGACCACCCTTCTCCTGCCCTGCTTTCTGCTCAGTTCTGCCTCTGCCCTTGATGGCTCTGCAGCTGAGCCTGTGTTGGCAGAGGCTCATTGCTAAAATAACTCCATAAGGCTTAAAGAAAAGATCTTGCAAAGATATGGGAACTGAAAGCCCCACTTTGTTCATATTTGTCTTCCCTTGGCAGTATGCATGCCACAGGGCTATCATCTTGCTTCCAGGCTGAAATAGAAATGCAGTAATGCATACTTGGGAAGTTCTATCATTGCAGTAATCATTTAATAGTGACAAATAAGACAGGGAATAAAACAAACAGATGGAAAATGGTCACCCCCATCCATGAACACCTGCTCTGGGATGCAGTCTGTAATGATCTATATACACATTAGAGACAAAATTACTTTACCACCTGTTGGAGAGTATCTGTTCAGATCTGGGAATCAACAGTCTAAAAAGTACCTTGTAGTTTTGAAAATAACAGATTATCTCATTCACCAAAAAAGCTCTTGAACTGGGAAACAAATCAAGAGTAAACATTTTCCTTAAAGAAAAGCAGTATGAGGCCCAGCATTATTTGCCCCCCAAGACAAGTCACCATCATAAACTTCCAGGACTTTTTCAAATGTGTGTTACTGAACCTGATTTTGTTCAAAAGAGGCATTCTTCTGACTACAAACAAGGTGAAGCCTTTCATACATTTAATTGCCAGGTCTTGGGGCATTTAAGCAGAAGTCAAGAATTTTAAAGATTTTTAAGGCTTCTGAAGCCCATATTGAAACCTACCTACTCATTACTTCTGGAAGGCAAGGCCGACCTGATGGAATGGATAAGCAAGATTTTAGGAGCATAATAATACTGGCAGGCATCCCAGTCTGAGTACAGTTTACATTTAAAAAACCCTTAGCAAGAAGACCTTACATCTGTTCCCTCAGAAAAATTAGCTGTGTTTATTAGGTTTTTCCAGAGAAGCAGAGAAATGAAGCAAAGAAAGCATGCCTCTATTCAACAGCACCCTCTCAGCAAAAGCTTCCAGTCTCCATCCTTCTGCTGGAATGTATTTTCATTCCTGCATTTTGACAGTATCTCAAAATGCAGATGGACAGAGAGCTCTTATGTAAAACTAGTGTGGCTTTGTGCTATGAAGTCACTGTCTGGTAAAATTTCAGCTGTTTCTGTACATGAGGGTTTCTGGTCTTTATTTGTAAGAAGGACATAATTAGGTTTCCACAAACTGAGTAGAAATTTTTCTTTCCCCACTCTACCCTCCCTTCTGGTGTTTATGGAAGAAGCAGAATAGGTCCTGAACATGCACTGATTAATTCTCTTTTCTTTTTGAGTGCATATAAACACATTAAAGCAGCTCATTAGCTTTCCCTGAACAAAAAAGCCCAGGTAGATGGCATCATGTGACAATTAATTTACTAAGGCAGCAGTACCTGTGCACAGACAGAACAGACCTAATTGCGGCACTGGACTTTGAACTGAATCCTTGATGTCCAACAATGTGTTTGAAAAAACTTAATAATGGGAAGAAAAGAAAAGCAGATGTAAACATGGGAAGAAAATTGAAAGCAAGTGGGTTGGATTTTGGTGGTGATTCTATAAAACAAGTGTGAGCATAGAGAATATATATAAAAGCCTTACTGCATACATCAATATCAATTATAAACCATCATTCCAAAAATAACTTTCCCAGCAAAAAAACATATCCACAGGAGGAACAGAAGACTGTTATATAAAGGGATTCAGGGTCAAAAAGGAAGGTCCAAGAACAGAGATCTATTCACAAACTCTGAATTACTTCACCTCTTTGATGGAAAAATACAGGGCAATCATAAGGCTTTCTCGCTTCATGTGGTTAAAACTATAAATACATTCTCTGCTGACCTGCAGGTACTCACTGATGCCAGGCAGACTAAAAGGGAATTCTTGCCAGCCTTTCACTCCTTTTTTTTTTTGATAACAGGTACATGTTCACAGTCCTTAACCACAGCATGGTTCAAAAATTACTTTGGGACTTTTACCAGTAATAGTGGCTATTTTTACAGTCCTCTTGCCTAGATCTGTGGGATTTTCCCCATTAGATAATTGCTATTTTAAGAGTAACTTGTCAGCCAACATGAGAAAGATGAGATCCAAACTTTGCACTGTTTGTGTCACCATCTTGAGTCAGTATTTGGTAATGCTGTAAAACAAATCAGTTTAGGCATCTGAGGCACAGAAACAACCTTTGACCACACCAGGCACTGTGAGTAGACCTGGCCCCAACAGAAAACCATTCCGCGTGTTTCAGATGCTGCCTACTGCTTTTTGGCAGAGAAAACTAATTAACCCTGTATCAAGATGCTGCCAATATTGCTTCTAACCCCTGCATCAGCCACAGGGTCATGGAGAGCCTGGCAGTGTCCCACTGGATTTACCTTTCCTTGCAAAGGGCATCCCTACAGGCACATGTCCTGCTGCTGCTGGCCAGTGTCGAACTTAGAGGAACGCAGATTATGAAAGACTTCAGCTGTATGGGAAAGAAGTTGTTATTTTTCTTCCTGCACAGAAAGGAATGGATTTAGCATGTGCCAGACTTGCCTCTTTTTTTTCCCCTTGACAACTTGCAGCCCATTGTTTATCAAATGGCACCCTGACTCTTCTGTGTCACATTTGCTTTTACTAAAATACTTCACTGTAACTAATACAGTGTGTATGATGGCAAAAATTTTTTTTGAAAAGCAGGACTTCTCTGGAAACAAAGTTTAATATCTCCCACACAGATTAGATGCTAATTTTCTTAATGAAATATTTGCATATAACTCTGCTGCTCTCTATTCCAGATGAAACCAGGATGTTCATGCTGTCCAGATGTTTCATGCTGTCTCTTTTCAGTGTGACACCTGATTACACACATGGTGTAACCTCAGGTACCTGACGTGTTACTTCACCTTCTTCCCTTCTGACCTTTTTTGTTTCCTCTAACTGTTCCAAAAAACACCTGTGTCGTTCTCTGCACCAGAGAGTTTTGGGGCAGGCCAAAACAGATGATCTGTGTCTCTGGCCCACACTGAGGTGATGCTCTATTGCATGTGATCCTGTGCCTTCACCAATCAGAGAATCTGCCAGCAGCTCAGTGGTCACAAGAAGATTTTGGCTGGACCCCAGTGCACTCCAGGATGACAACTGTTCCAATTTGTTAATAGCTTGAAAAATTTAGAGCAGTCTTAGCACTGCTCCAAATCCTCTGAGGCTGCTTAACCTCCCTGCTGCACTGTTGTGGCTATCAGAATCCACCTCCTCAGTCCTCTCCAGTGAAACCGTTTTAATTTTTGCCTTCAAACAGGCAAACTAAATAAGAAATTCCACATGCAGTTCATGAGGACAGCTGGAGTCACCTGCAAGAGCCTGCCAAAGACAGGCAGCTCCACAATGCCCTGCTGGCACCACTGCCTTCTGTTCATCCTTCTCATCCAACCTCCACTCATCCTCATTTGCAATGAAAACATTTTACAAATCTCACTCCCTGAAGTCCGTGCCTATGAACTATCAGACTATCCCGAGGGGTTCCAGGTGGCTGCAGCCCTTCCAGGCTGATAGCTTTGCTGTAAAGGACTAATGCATCAAAAGGTTAAAATATTTATGACCATGAAACAAGACCAGGAGATCTGCAAAGGGTACTTGTACTGTAACACTCATTTAGCATTTTTAAATGGTACCATCTTCTCCTAAAAAACAATATTAGTGTTTGGGTTTTTTTTTTTTTAACAGACAAACAATATTGTTTTGAACTTACTTAAAATTTTCTTTGGAGATTTTCTTGTTCAAGCAGCCACATGACCTGTACTTACTTAAAGAAGGTCTACAGAGCTTTTGCTTTGGGTTTTTTTAGAGTAAGCTGTACTTGTAAATAAGGCCTCTGATGACTAAAATGGCATGGGATCAACGTGTGAAGCTTTTTCAGGCTGTTATTAGAACATCTAAGAAAACCTGGTTCATTTTTTCCTCTGCACAGGCAAGTTTCCTCTGCCTCTGTGTACAGCAACAGAAGAGAGAAAAACACTGGAAAGATGTTGGAAAATATGATAGTAAAACTGCAAACACTGACAGGTGGGCTCAGAGGAGGTAAATCTCTCCATCATTTTGTTTTTAATGGACCAGATTTGATAGTGAAGCACTGCCTTCCCCTCCTGTTTAGGAAGGAGCCTATTTATAGAGGAAGATGGAAAGGTCACAGGGCTGGACCATCAGAGAATGGCATTAGCATTTCACTCGAATTCCTTAGCTCTGCAGAGCCACTCCAGTGGCCTTTGCCCTCATGCCTCTGAAACCCTCCCAGGGACCCCTCCAGCAAGCAGGGGTGAGCTGGCTCAGCCCAGGCTGTGCATGGGCTCATCCACAGGAGCAGCTCACACGCCCTGTCCAGATGTGCCATTTCTGGGCTGCAGCTTGGCCACGAGCTGCTGGCCGCCTGCTTCATCTGGGCAGAGCACTCAGACCCGCAGCGGGGTGGCCAGCAGGCGAGGACAGCTCGGGCACGGCAAAGAGGGCACTGATGGCACCTCCCCAGCCATACCCTACCTTGTGGTGGTGCTGTGTTTGTGATGGCTGGCAGCTCCCTGTGCCCAAGGCAGGGCTGTACCCACAGCCTTGCTGTGCACCCACGCTGCTGGCGGCTGTGTGGGACCATGGGCAAAATGAGTAGCACAGTTTCTTGTGAGGAACATTTGAAAGCAGTTTTAGAGAAATGTATCACATTTGGAAAACTCCATGTCACAGAGCTGTTGTGTTTCTGGACGGCGGAGACAGGAGGTGGAAGTGCAGCTTTACACAAGCAGGAGGAAAAAGCTTGCCAGTGCTTTCAGCTCCACAAAATCTGAGCCTCTGTTAGCATGGATGGAACAGTGATTGCCCAAGCATTCAGGTAATTTTTCCCAAGCAATACTCCTGAAGTATTTTTTCCTTTTTTTTTTCTCTTTGCTGAGCAGCATCTCCCAGGTCCTGCGCTACTATCTCCCACCACTCTCCTGAGGACAGCAGGACTGAGTGGCAGGAAATGTCCCAACAGGAGCGCAACCCCAAGAGGCAGCACACCACCCACAGCACCTCTGACCCTCTTCCCTGCCGAGCTCTGCTGGCTCTATTCCCAGTGTGGATGTTCACCCTCCCACGGTGACATTGACATTCCCACAGATTCTCTGCATCACAAATGAGCTGCAAAGGTGCCAGTGAGGGAAGAGGAAAGGACACCTTTGAACTCCTGCCCTGGTCTCTCTTCTCTGGCAGCCAAAATCTGGGCAGAGCCTTCCTTCAAACTGCAGCAGCAAAGGCTCACCCAGGGGTACTGGAAGGCACAGGGGGTGGGTCCAGCCACGTCTCCATGCCCGGGTGGTTCAGCCAAGCTAACCAGCTGGAGTGTGGAGGAGCAAGGACTGCTCTGCAGTTTTAAAAGGGGAAATTATTTTTCTGCCAGACCATCCCAAGCTTCCAGCACTCGCCACACCATCTGACCATGGGCTACATTTAAAAACATGCTTTCTGGCTCTTTCTTACCCAGGAAAGGATATGAATAACAAGCTGGTACAACCTTCTTATAATGCCACATTTTTCTGGTTAGTAAAATCTCTGGCAAAAACATGAAGAAACGGATGGCTTGCTATGTGCCAGTACACCAGCTGCAGGCCGGATGCCTGTATGATGACGGACAGCTGGACATCACCTTCTCTAGCAGCACCCTGGCCTGGGAAACACCCTGACCCTGGGGAGCTAGAAAGGTAGGGTGACTCAGAGAAGACAAGTGCCCATTTTCCAATGGCCCTTCTACCAAACCAAACACTTGGAAGCACTGGTGGAGCCATGAGCAAGTTGTGGGCAGTAGAACTAATGAGACTTCATTTCCTATGGATCCGTGTCTTACGGTTGGACTTTGCAGTGTCTGAAGACCATATGAGCGCCAAGGAGACACTCCTTTGGTCAGGGTGTTCACAGCCTCTCCCTCTGCGTTCCCACCTTGGATTCCTCCTCCAGCCTCTAACTGGAGCTGGGCTCAGGCCATCAGCTCCCCAAGGGCATTGGCAACACCCTCTTTCCCCAGCTCCTCACCTTCCCTTCCTGGGCTCTGCCTCTGGCTTAATATCTCAGAAACAAATACTTTCACTGTGTGGTTGGCTGAAATAGATCCAGTGGACTCAAAAATAGAGGGCAAACTAGCAGGCAGAAGTGACTAACAAAAATGCCTATAGTAAGAAAGCCAGCATAACAACCTTACATAAACATTAAATATAAAGCAGGAGCAGCCCACATCCTTGAGACTAGAAGCCACAAATGAAAACTTTCTCAGGGCCAGGATATGCTGGGCATGTACCACACACCCCTGAGCTCTCAGGGCAGTGAGGGAGAGGGAAGGAGCACCCAGTTACCTCCCTGGATATCAGCACTGTCAGCTTCCCAAGCTCCCCCTGCTTCCCCGGAAAGCTCAGCAGTGCAGTCCCTGCTGTGGGCATGAGGATCAGCGAGCATCCCAACCACTGCACAGTCCTGCCCCAGGTCACCCAGCACAGCAGCACAGGGCTGAGCGGGAAAAGGCTGGTAAACCCATCTGTTTGGTACACAGCTGGGCAGGCACACACGGCATTTCCCACATTAAAAGTGCATTTGTTTTGCATATGGTGCTTACCCTCAGTGAAACTAATTATGTAGTGCCAACAAGGAAACACTGAGCTTTGCTGACCTGCACATGGTTCAGCGCCACGGACTGACTGTAGCTGCACTAAACACTGCCTCACATGAATCGCTTGCAAAGGCACAGAGATTAATGTTTCACCGTGAAGATACACAACAAAATAAACAGAACAGATCAGATGCAGAAATGAAAGGTTACCCAGCTCTATTTACAATGTTGGAGGTGTCATATGCCCAAAGCTATATAGTATTTAAAATAGACAGAAAATGAGGTCAGGCACGTTCTAGTGACCATGGGGCTTGCTGTCAAAGGCAGGGAGGGGCACGGTGCAGCCACAGCACAGCGTCACAGTGGCCGCTGGAGGGGACCAGCGCCTCCCCTGCCCCGGGGCTGCAGTAGGAGGGAGGAGTGATGCAGGCACAGCTCCCTGCATGCACAGTGGGCAGGAGCCAGCAGCAAACGCGGCTGGGCGGAGGGAAGGGTGCTTGTCGCCATGGAGCATCAAAGCCCACCCCCCACCCCCCGAGCAGCTCTGGCACCTCTGGAGCGTTATCCATAAGGCAGAGCTAGACTGGTCACAGTGGTGCACCCGAGAGAGACACCAGGCATGAACAGGAACGAGAGAGGTCACCCTGGGTTCGGAATTCCAGCCTGAATTATCCACTGATCTTCTATCTTCCCTATGGCTTGGCTTCCCACGTGTAAAATGCAGAGGCACATATAGATAGCGTTTCCCACTGAAAGTAGAGCACATGCACTAAGACTGTATGGCACCAGAGACCACAGAGGCTTAAAAATAAATACCTTTTTAAGACAATGAAGAATAAATACCCATCACATGAACAAGTGCAAAATTAGCTGGGACCGTGTTGTCTATGGGACAGGAATTCACATTGCTGTCAAGCTGGTTTGTGGCAGAGCTGACTGGCCACAGGGTGGGATCCAACAGCACATCCCCTGCTGCAGGAGGCCACCAGACCAGAGGGACACGGCCTTGGTCTGTACTTACAGCTTATTCCATGCATCCCACACTTACTTTCTTTGCGTGATAATTCGCTTCCCACAATATTTTTCTTCCTAAAATGAACATGAAAATGAGAGCAGGAGAAACATAGCCTCAGACTGCTGTTTGAACAGCACTGGCTTACTAAAAAGTAAAGTTAAAAAAAAAGCAGCAAGCTGAAGATGCTATCATCTGGAGTAGAAGAAGCTAGACTGAGAGTCAGCAAGAGACTACAAGACAAGCTGAGGGAAAGATGGCTGTCCTTCACATCAACAGCAAAATGTCCCTCAGCAACTGAATCAGGTCCCCTCTGCACTGGAAATCAGCTTTTGGATGGGGTCAGCCACTCTTTCATATTGACTGCCTGTGCCACTGCCACTAACACCTAATTTATTTTGTCCATTTAGGAGACATCTAGTTATCTCAATTATTTAACAATGTGTAAAATTACAAACATATTCAACTACAATATGTTCCTCTTGCGTAAACTTCTCATCTTGGCCACATACATAATGAAAACCCTGTTGAGTCAGTAATAAAATCCAGAAAGCTTTCAAGTCTCAGAACTGAATGTTCAAATTTTGTGGCTCACTTCCTTTTCTAACCAGACAGCAGGGCTGCCAAGAGAATTTCTGGGCGTTCAGCCCTTTTTGATACACATACACACACAAATATATATATATATATATATATATATATAGCACTCTGCTGGGACTGGCACAGTGCAGGCACTAATTGTTTTAAATGCAGTTATGAACAAATGCACTTTAAAACTAAATCGGAATACTGCTTGTTTTCATCTAACAGAACAGACATCTCAGACTTGGACAGGGAAAACAATCAGCTCCAGCTCTGTCAATAAATAAATATTTGCATTTCACTCCAGGAGAGCAAAAATGTAGCACTAATTTTGGGAACAAACCTCAAAAATTCCTGTGTGGAAATACCATGGCTCTTTATGCAAATAGACTGGTTACACATGCAAATACATGATTAAGGTACTGTGTGCATGTACAGGTCAGATGCACACCACAGGTTTGGAGGCCAGGCCCTGCTCCCGTGAAGAGCAGAGCATCCTGACCCTGCACTGGAGCCAAACAGTAATGAGCAAACTGGACCAATCACAACTGGGAAGGTTTTGATAGCTAAATACAAGAGCTTTAAGGTTATAATACACAGAACACTTGTGGATCCTGCCCAAAAAACTAAATAGCTTCTAAATCCTTTGCACTATTTATAACAACAACCACTACCACAATTACATTTATTTCTCTTCAGAAGCACTGCCTGGTTTTGTATTTATAGTGTAAGCAGCATATTAAAAAGGGGACCAAATAGATTTCACATATGTTGGTGCAATCCAAGAGCAGCAGCCATGTGAAGGGACGGCAAATATTCAATGAGTTTCATATGACATGGAAACACAAAGCAAAGTTCAAGTCTGAGAGTTTTCCCACACTTTGGCTAAGTACATTACCAACAGGCACTGTACAGGAGCAGGAGGATCCAGGGCACGGGGCAGCATCCCTACAACACCCAGAGGTGCCTAAACTGCTGTGAGAGCAAAGGAGCGTGGAATGGGAGATACACCGGCAAATAGGCATTGGCTGAGGAATTAGACTCTGTGCCTCTTCACGTGACAGGCGGAGCAAGGTCATCCTAACCTGCCCTGCACTCTAAACTGGGAGATTTTTACATCACTTTCATGATGAAATTTTTCCACTGTCAGTGGGCAGTGAGTCAGAGGGAGAAGGGAGGGATGATGTTTACTGAAAAGCTCTTGGCTCTAGAGAGAGTAAAAGGGAAATATATAGGAGAGGTTAAGGATGGGTTCCAAGAAGAACATAAGGAAAATAAAACACAGACAAAATATGGAAGTGAGGGTGGAGGTGGAAGCAGACATACCAGAGGAGATAAAAGGGAAGACACATCTAGAAGAACCCAGACAGAAAACTGGACACAGGCAAAGAATAACAGAAGGATGTAAACAGGAAACAGAGAGATGAAAAATGGGGAGATAAAAGGTGGTGGGTTCCTAAATGGTGCTATTGAAGTACATATGACCTTTTAAAAAAATAAATCCACAGCAAGATGAACCTGATATTATCAGGATACCATTAACTCCATCAGGACAGCCAGATTGCTCCAGCAGAGGGTACAAAATAAAGGTGCCTGACTAGTGAAAATCATGACATTGACTAAAATGATTGGAATCAAAGGGAAGACCCATTTCTCCCCACAAAAATACCGTTCCTCCTCTTGAGAGAGGTCAACCTGTGCATCATAGCTGCTCTGCATATGCTCCTAGCATTCACAAGCACTCATCATATTCTTACTTCTGCTTCAGGTACCTCATCCTTAGCACACCCTCCTGATCCCCAGGAGTCGGGCAATAACATTTATCTCCTGTCTACAGAGAGACATTGAAGCACAGGGAAATGAATGACTTGTCCAAGGCCATGCTGGCAGACTGGAAACCCAGAGCTTGAACCCAGCTCTCCCAAATTCCAGGTCAGAACTGTAGCTGCTAATGAGAACCAAGAAAATGTAAAACATGCAAACGAACCATCTTTAAAGTTTTATAAGTGAAAGTCCTGCTTCAGGCATGAATGGAGTAAGTGCAGACTCCAACAGGCAAATTCTTTGCCATCCCATCTCCTGAGTCCCAGAAATCCCGTTGATCTGGGCTAATAAATTTCCCTGAGCCCTAGACATTCTCTTGGCCCTCATCCCAAGCTCACATAAGAAGCTATTTCATAGAAGAAGTTCTTATTTACAGTTACTCAACTCCCATAATATTTTATCTGAGGTGGCATTTTTAACACTCCCCTCCCCAATACTGGATGAACTGTCTCTTTCTTTGCTTTATAGGTTTGTAGCTAATCTAGTTAAAATCCCATAAATATTGGGATGTTTCTGTGCTCCCCATTCAGTCAGGAGGCTGGCTGAGGAAAAAGTCCATTCGCATTAAAATGGTGGTGACATCCAGACTGGAGCTGACAATTAGTTCATTTTCTAAGGCTACTGTCACTGTGCCAGCTGCCCTTCAGGAGCTGACTGTGCATCAACTGTGCAGCCTCCTAAATGTGTGATACTTGGGAAAGAGTGTCCATAAAAACCCACTGAGAGTCACCAGTCCTTGCCAGGTCTCACAGAGGGTTAATGTGCTGTTTGCTACCCCTGGGGGGCCTGGACAGGAGCTTTTGCTTTACTGCAGCCCTGTGTGCCACTCCAGCATCAAGGGATATGGGGGTCATAAATGCAGGGAATGTGGCTCCAGGGAGCAGCCTGAGGCCAGCAGGACTGCTGGAATCAGCAAGTCTCAGTTTGGGTCCAGCAAGGCCAGGTTTGCTTGAGCCAGTGCTGCTCACAACTGATGCACAGCAAAGAAGTGTGAAAGGGCCATAAATGGAAAATGGGCTGTGGTTGAGCTTGCAAAGGAAAGATGGTGCTACTCTGCCCCTTCTCCTGGATGTGCGGTGGCCCCGAGTGCTGCTGCAGCAGAGCCAGTCCTCGGCCCAGGATCCCCTTTCTCCTGGCACCCTCCTTTCCTGATGCTCCCTGGGCAATGAGGTGGTCTGTGCATCGTTGTCCCAAAAGGAGCCGGCAGGCAGGGGAGCTGCAGCCAGGGAAGGTAAAGGCAGCCCCTCACCCCTGTGCTGGAAGGCCCCAAGGAGAGGTGCTGTCCTGCACTGAACCAGTACCCATGGGACAGCCCCAACCCCATGTGTCACCAGGATGGCAGATCACCTGCAGTCAGAAAAGAGGTCTTTGGCAGGTGAAGCTGGGGAGAAAGCAAAACCATCTCACCAGGACTCCTGGCTTTCTCAACATAGCTGAGATGACTTAAATTTTTTTATACATACTTATATATATTTAATCATAAAGTGCTCAGCTAGCCCTAAGACAGGCTTCTGCTTCCTAACTCTACTTTTTCTTCAACAGAAAACATTGATGAGAAGGTAATCAGCCCAAGATCTCCTTTTAAAACTTTAGGGTTTTTTTTCTTCAAAAGCTATCAACTATTTAATCAGATTACTGAAATAAACTCACTTCTCAACTAAGGATAACTTCTGAGGAAATCAGAGGGAGGCAGATGCAGCCACCCATTCTTTGGGAACTTTCCAAAACCTAAATGTCACTTGTTTCCATTAATTAATGTATGCTAATTAATTTATGCCATTAATTTTGACCAGATATATCAGCCTTAATGTCAGTATAATGAAAGAGAAGCTAGTCCTCAGAAAATACCTCAAGCAATGTCAAAACTAACATATTAAAAAATTCTTCTTGAACGTGGAAGTGGGTTCCCAACCATTCCTGTCAGCATCTCATGCGTGTGGGAGGTGTGTCCAACCTATTGGGTGGGGAGGGCTCTGCACATTTTGCTTTCCCCAGCGCATCTGGTTCCTCTCAGCTTTTAGAAACACGCCTCCTGTTAAACATCCAGAATCTCAGCCGTGGTTCTGAGCACCAGGTCCTTGTCTGTGGAAAACTATAAACACTGCATTCTGGCCTGCATCCCCACCTACCCAGGCTTCCCCATGCACGGGGTTTGCTGCCCTGCTCTGCTCACTCCTGAACTCTTCATTGCACTCCCCACCTTCATCAGGGGCATTTCAGCAACAAAGATCTTCTCCTGCCAGAAGAACTGCCCATGACTGTCCCTTTCCCTGGCTACATAAGAGAGGAAACACTTCTTACTGCACATCCCTACCACCCAGTCCTCTATTTTTGAAGTATGTAAGGCCTGAAATGTAGAGTTTGGGATTTTACACCAGCTAATATTAATAGAAACATTCTCAGGATTTTTTTCCCCCCAATGTAAATGGAACACTTTTATTTTTTTAAGCATGTCCCTGCAGAGCTCACAGGCCAAACACTGCAGCATTGTACCTGCCCGGGGAGCACGTTATAAACACATCTGTCTAGCTGCTCTGTCAGGCCCACTGAGCTTTCTATAAACCAGGAAAAGTAAACCTGTACATTAAATATTTACTGTTTTCGGTGTGTATAATCTAGACGTGTTTTTAGCAGCACAAGCGAGGCACAATTTTAATCAATGTTTTTTATTTTGTCATGGCACTGTTAAAGGCTGTTCAAGGGTACATCCTTAAAACCAGAGGCTCTCTCACAACCAGTTACAAACATTAACATGTGATAACATCATGTTGTCACACACTGCTCACCTGAAAGACCCATCCTATACACCATTTTTCTGCTCTGATTCTAAATTTTCCTGTAAGTCTGAGATCTGAGCTCATGGAGGGGTTACAGAAGCAGACTGCAGGTTAGGCAGTGAGAGAGGACAGTGGCAAACTTGTGGTTGACCACGTACAAAAGAGTAGAGATGGATGCAAAGTGTTAAAAGAATTATAATACAAAAGCAAATTTTTCTGAAAGTAAATAGTTGGTAGCCAGCGCTAATTTTCTTTTACAATTAGCACATCAGCTAGCTTTTAATGCTTGTTCCATGCTGAAGAGCTTCTGCTTTCATCTCAACACTGACACTTGGAGCCATAACTTATGTACAACAACAGGAAAAGTGATGTTAATGCAGTCATAAAAAAGTCTCTGCACCAAAGTAGTCTGCTGATAGCCTCTGCTAACCTTTTACTTCCTGAGAACACTGGTTGCTGGGAAAGGAGTGGGCAATAGACAGGCTTCCTGGCTGCCTCAGAGATGTCCTTCTCCCTGTGGCTCTGCACACAGCTGCTGGATGGAGCCCACGTGTGCACCCTTCCTCAGAGCAGTCCATCAGCTCTCACCAGATCGCTCCCTCCAGTTTTATTTTAGCCCCCAGCAGAGAGAAGGTAAAGAAAGATTCCATTCATGTAGTTTCTTCTTTGCTCACCTAGAAAAATCACCCCAACCACGTCCCCATAACAAGACAAATCTTTTGTGTTTGTATGCTAATCAAGTCTAGAGATGGTTTAGGACTTCTTCCCCATCACAGGCACGCAACACTGGGATGGGCAGCTATTTGCACATTCTTGGATCATAACTCCATCTGAAGGATGGAGCATTCTTAAGGCACATACATGATCTGCTGTCTGCCTGCAAGTCCTCCCTATCTGCAAGGATGACATCGTGTCTAATTATTCGTCTGCTATTGATTTTTCCACTGCACTATCACAGACTGGAAGCAAGAGGCAGAATCAACTAATTTCCAGCAGTGGAGTGTCCCTAGAGGAGGTGGTGGCTGGCTTCCTTGTATCACTTAGCTCATGAAACAAGCATGCCCAAGAGAAGAACACAGCTAGCTGCCACTGCAAGGTGCTCACATAACATGCCAGGGGGAAAAGCGTAGGAGTCCAGATGGAGCAGAATAGAAATGAACAGTAATGCAGCAAACACAGCTAAGGTCTCACTGTGTTTTAGTAACAGAAAATGAGTACATAGCAGAGAATGAGTAATGATTTTGGACAAAGCCAACAGGCACCTTAGTGGATTCTGAAATTAATCCTGTGACACTTCCAGCAGCTAGCCTGGAAAGCGCAGTAAGTGACAGAAAGCACTGTGTGGCAGAGCATGTTCAGCATCCTGCCAGAGCAGGCCTCTCCTCCCATTTGCATGCAAAGAAAAAAAAATAATCAACATACTCTTATTTTTTCGAGAAAACAGCTACAAAAACTTGTTAATAAAATCAAAAGCTAGGCAACTCCTTTGAATGTCCACAAATCAGTGAGAGAAAACTATTCTGTCAGGTCATAAACAGCAGGGAGGGAGAGAGGGAAAGCATCAGCAGGAAGGCAAAGGGTTCCCATACCCTTAACACAGACTAACCTTAAGGAAATGTAGTTGTGATTAATACTAATAATGAAAGAAAGCACCTTCGAGAAAAGAAGGGTTTGCAATATATTTCAAATGTAGAAAAAGGAAACAAACAAACCTGAACCTACCAAAGAGTGCATGTTCTGAGCAGACAGTCCCACGATGCAGATACAAGCAGGAGCTGATTGTCTCCAAGGTGCAGTTAGGCTGTAGACTAAGGCCAACTGCAGCTGACAACCATTACAGATCACAGCCTGGAAGTGTGCTTTGATCAAGGATTTCTCAGGCACAGCCCAATTGACTGCAATCTCAGGTTCAGCTGGCTCTAGCAACTCCTTGTGATCATAAACAACTTTGTTCTGAGCTTGGTTATTTTGTCTTAGCAGATGTCAGTGCACATGCATTGCTCCATTGGGAAATCCTGCACTCTGAAGACCAAAGTTTAATGTTAAGATGTTTCCACTGAGATCACTTGGGATGATGAATTCTCTGCAGTGAGATCTCTGCCTGAGACCTTTGTCTCAGCAGATGTTGGGAAAGAACTTGTGTACGCTCCTGACACCTCAGCCTCCTTCATGTAAGTCATGAGACACAGCTGTGAGTTCTTTTCTGGAATTTATAAAGAGATTACAGGCTATACTGCTACCTTCTGCAAGCTTCATGACTGCATGGGATGAAAACAATAGATGTAACTAAGAAATACATGTGCAGCCAGGTGTAGCTAGGACCACCTGATGATTTTTATTTTGTGGCATGGAGAGACAGAGCCCACAATAGCCTTACCATTGCAAACTTCAGCTATAGGGAGGTGCTTGGTGCAAACTGCATCTTCTGGATGTAGCCTAGTGTTGAAGTACACCTGCATGAGAGTAGGTGAACATGTGTAAGTAATTCACTCATCTCACTGAGGTAATGGTAGTCACTGGTGCTGAAGTAAAGTTAAAGTCAGATCCTTGAATGACCATGACAAAGGCATTTTGAGTCTGTGACTGGGGAGGAACTAAGCAGTAGCTGGCTGTAACTGCTGCACGTTTCTGCATCCAGCTCGGTGTGAGGAAGCCATGCAGTACAGACACACCGCCCAACAGGGGCTCAACAGGAACATGCCAACCCGTCAGCAGGGATGCTTCCAGCCTCTGTCACATTGCTGTGTCCCTTATCCACGTAAGTTGCAGGTATCCTTGTATCCATGTAAGTACAGCCATGCAGTTCACACACCAAAGTAGAAATAAGCACAACTGAATATGACATCAGATTTTCCTTCTGTTTCCCTGCTGGATGAGGAGGCTCACAAGTCCCCTTTGCATTTCCACACAGTGGGAACCTCCATGACACCTTCACAGCAGCCAGAGGAAAATGCAGCACACTTAACAAAGCACAGTGCACTCACTGCACAAATACTGCAAAGCAAACCCCCCACGTTAGAAACCACAAACAAGGCACAGACTGTACAAAAACTGACAGGCATGAGCTTAGCTGAAGGGAGGGCAGTAGGGAAGAGGAAGAAAACAAATAGGAAATGCCATACTCAAAAGAATTTAGCATAAACTCTGAGCAAATCAAAGCAAGGAAAAACTTCTGAACCCACTTGAATTTTAGCTGCCTAAGCCTCCTGGCTACTTGGCTGCTCTGCCTGTGCATTGCTATGCTTAATTTGCCCCACTGGATTTGCACCTCCTGTGAGTGACTGAGAGGAGCCATTGACTCAGGGAGGACTGATTTAGTGCAGCAGGAACCAGTGGCCTGGCAGAGGCTGCGGGAGAGGCCCAGCCCAAGGTAGGTAAACACTGTCGTGGTTTAACCCGGCAGGCAGCTGAGCACCACAGAGCTGCTCATGGACTGCAGCGGGCTGGGGGAGGGAATTGGGAACAACACTACAATCCATGGGTTTAGATAAAGACAGTTTAATAGAACAGAAAAGGATGCAAAGAAATACTAATAGTAAAAGTAAAAAGGAACATACAAAAGAAGTGATGCCCAATGCAATTTCCCACCATCCCCTGACCAGTGTCCAGCCAGGTCCCAAGCAGTGGCCCCTGGCCAGCTTCCCCCTAATTTACATCCTGACCACGTGTAATACGATACAGAATATCCCCTTTGGCCAGCTGGGATCCGCTGTCCCTGCTGTGTCTTCTCCCAGCTTCTTGAGCTTCCCAGCCTCGTTGGTGGGGTGGGGAGAGGAGCTGAAAAGTCTTCAACTTAGTCCAAGCACCGCTCAGCAACAACTGAAACAGTGTGCTATCAACAGTCTTCTCATCCTAAATCCAAAACACAGCAATGTACCGGCTACTAGGAAGAAAATTAACTTTATCCCAGCCAAAATCAGGACATAGCAGAAGAGGGAAGGATGTGGTGAAAAGACTGGAACTGCAAAAAAGAGAAGAAAGGGTAGGAGAGATGGAAGAAACACACAGCAATTGATTGGCAAAAGAGAAAGAGGAAATTAAACACAGTACAGAAGAAGAGCTGGATGCTGGATTTAGTAATATTTTTCTCCAGAGTCCACATGGTTGTAAACTTCTGGTGTGCTCCAGTTTGGAGCTGGATACTTACTGCCAGTGGGAGC
Organism: Anomalospiza imberbis; assembly: GCF_031753505.1. Taxonomy (NCBI): domain Eukaryota; kingdom Metazoa; phylum Chordata; class Aves; order Passeriformes; family Viduidae; genus Anomalospiza; species Anomalospiza imberbis. Next base: position 16,991,122 of record NC_089689.1, on the reverse strand, counting down.
ACCAGGGGAGCCTCTGTCCCACTCACCCCTTCTTGCTGCTCCCTGGTCCCTATGTACAGCTATGAAGAACTGTTGCTGGGTGGAGGGAAATTAAGCCAGTTTTTTTTTTTTCTTGATTTGTTTCTCTGGAAAGTCCTTTCCCTGGAGAGACACGGGCCTGTGAAAATGACAGGATATACTCAGTAAATCTGTAATAGCTGCTATGCAAGCCAACAGCGTCAAATTCCTGCTTTGCATTAGCCAAGGTCCCAGTGATTCCCTACAGCATCAAAAGTGAGAAAACAGTACTCTTTGTGACATGAAGCAGGGGTTATTTCCTAGTAGGCAAACAAAGTTCTGGAACATTACACTGAACAAAATCTGAAAAAGGAAGATATCCCAAACTTCTTCCTGTTTCCTGATGTACATCCAGGATATGTAGGCACAGCCTGGAGTGCAAATGCTGGGTCATGGTTTGAGACAGGCAATTGTGTGCAGGGAAGGGTCACAGTCTAACCTGAACTCCAAACAAACTCAACCTATCTCAAGTGTTGTCAACTCCTTGAAATTCGGGACAGGTATGTTAGAAGGTTCTTCAAAGCTTTTGAAGTGACCTTTTCTTGAGCAAATGTAGGTTCAGTTAGTTTCCCATCAAAGTCGTGTGAATGTGTGGTAAGACATGAAACCAAGTGAGAAAAGGCACTATTCATTGACTTTTCCTGTGGCATTTGCTGAATGTTGTGTAAGTCATAGATCAAAGAAAAATGCTCGGTGCATGTCCTTAAATTAAATGTAATTAAACAAACAAGTGTTTGCATAAATCCCTGAAAAGCAAAACTGGCCAATTTACACACGAAATAGTGTGTTAGCTTCTTCTTTTTCAAAATGTTTTAAATTTTTTGAAAATTTTCATTAATCAAGGTGGTGAATCACAAACATTTTCCTCCTCATCATAATGCTGCTGTGTAAAGAGTTATCCTGGGAAAAAAGTAGCAGTCAGATTCCCCATCTAAAAAAGCACTTTGGATTTAACTAAAGTACCACAGAAAAATTCATACAGCTGTAAAACTAAGAGAAAACCAGCATAGTGGACAGCTTGAAGTCTAGAGCCCTGCTCCTCCTTGTCACCAGCTGGGGCTCAGCTAAATCAGTAGGGATGGAGAGTCATTACTACCATAACTGGCAGGCATCAAAGCTTGCTGGTGGTCTCTCTCCAATTCTTGATGGACACACAAAATTATTTCTGTCATCAGAAATGGCACTACATGGTACATATTGGCAGTCTCCAGAGATCTGCATATCACTAAGGACCGGTTTTCCCTCTCAGCTATTGTTTTTTCTGGCCAAATTTTGAGGCATACAAGTAATGAACAAAACCACTGCCGCTTTATTAAGTTCTGGACAAAGTGTTCCTGGAGCTTTCATCCTAACACCTTTCCCAACTCCCCAAACCACCACAAAGTAAAACGTCAAGTCAAATTACTTGAATGAAAAGAAAACCTTGAAGACAAGAAATTGAGTAGGGGAAAAACGCTAAAACGGGAACTCCCTATGAGGCCTGGCCCGGGCAGGGGCCTGGCCGCGGCCGGGAGGAGGGTCTGCAGTGCTGAGGACGTGAGCCCCTCTGCCGGGCACGGCCAGGGCCACGGGGACATCCCTGAGGAGGAGGAGGAGCAGGAGGAGCCGGGCTCCGCAGCCCGGCGGGCAGCGTCATCCTGTCCCCTGCGGGACACCCATGGCACCGCCCCGTCCCCGGGGTCACGGCATCCCTCTGCGGGAGAGGCTGCCCCATGCACAGCGCCCAGCCCGCCTCGTCCTAGCCCCCATCCAGTCCGGTCCGGCCCCGCGCCGCCCGCCCCGTGCCGCCCGCGGAGCCGCTGCGGGGCCGGGGCAGAGCCGGGGCAGAGCCGGGGCAGAGCCGGGCTGTCCTCACGGCAGCGGCAGGTGCGCGGTGGCGAGGCGAGACCACCCGGCGCTGCCACCGAGCACCCGCAGCGCTCCCGCCGCCCCGGACGGGCTCCCCCGTCCTGCGGCCCCGGCAGGGTCCCACAAGGTGCCTCATCATTCCCGCTGGCGTGGGAATGCACGGGGAACAGCCAACGGGCCCGCGGCCCCGGGAGCGGCACTTACCGGAGCCCTGCGCACCGTCCTTGCTGTCACCCTTTGGGCCGTGGCACCGGGCAGGCGACGAGACGACCGGGCTCGGCTCCTCCGAGCGGCGGGGCTGCAGCTGCCTCCCCTCCCCGGCTGCCCGTCCCGCTGTACGGGAATGCCGCAACCAGGTTAATCACAGCCCTCCTCTCCGCATCCCCCTCGCCCGCTGTCCCACTCGCCCTCTCCCCCTCCACTTTTCATGGCCTTGGAGGGGTTTTTGCAAGCTTTTGCCCCTCTTTTGAATAAGCTTCTCTACCTTCCAGCCTTGAAGGCGACAAGAAAAACCCCAAACTTGTGTTGGGAACAGTAATCTAATTTGCAAAGAAAAATCCCTGGAATGGGGACTCATTGTAACGCCTTTGGGCAGCAGACCCAACTGCTGGGCTATTTCAATAAAGAAGCGAGCTGCAGCAGAACGCCAGTTGGCTCCTCCAGCAGAGTTCTCCTAAATCATGATAGACAGATTGCGTGAAAAACAGGAATTCCAAAGAATTTCCTGCCCTGGGAACAGAAGTTAAGGCTATATTTAACAACATCTGAAGCTGTCAAGAATGCTTTGTGGTTGGATAACAGAGCAGAAAAATGTGAAAAATGCGGGCTACTGCTATACCAAATATGGAAATATTGTTACGTCTGGGGTCTAAATCCCATCTGGAAGTACTTACAGCCAGGAAAAGAAAAGACGCCACAACAGAAGCCGAAACTCTCCTCCCTATCCCCAAATATTAAACTTCAACGAGGCAATACAATTCAAGGGCGCCCAACTCGAGTGGGGGACAGAGAACCCGGGGATACACAGGCTGAGGGGGGCTGTTCGCTGCGTGGTCATCCCGTTCCTGGCCTGGAAGCCGGGCCCATCGGTGCCGCCGGGCATCTCCCGGCTCCCGGGCTCCGCCGCGCCGCGAGTCGCTCGGATGCTCGCTCGCACCGCAGCAGCAGCAGCGCGGAGCGAACCCCGGCACGGCCGGGTGACCCTGCGGGCCGTGTCACAGCGCGGGGCAGCCGCGGGCGCTCACGGCGGCCCGGGGAGCTCCCCCGCCGCTGCCCGCGCAGGTGGCCGGTCGCGGGGCGCCACCGGCACAGCCCCCGCTGCGAACGGCCCCTCCCGGTGACACCCTCGCGCTCTGTGTGCGGGGAACGGGGCGCAGACCCCGCGTAACGGGGAGAGGCCTCGGCGCCCCCCGCGCGGCAGCGCCGGGCCCGCGGAGCCGGGAGCCGGGCGGGGCGGGGCGGCCGGGCGCGCGCCAGCCGCATTCCTGGGATGCCGCGAGCGCTGGACGCGGCCGCGGCCCGGAACGCGCGACGTCAGCGCCGCGGCGCACGCGGCGGCCCCGCGCCCTATATAAGGCGGTGGCGCCCGCCGCCGCCTCAGACCGCGCCGGCCGCGCTCCCGCTCCGCGCTCACACGGGCTCCCGCTGCACCGGCGCTGGACATGGGCTCCGCGGGCACCCGGCCCGCTCTGGCGGCCGCTCTCCTCTGCCTGGCCCGCCTGGTAAGTGCCGCGGGTCTTCCCGCGGTCCGGGAGAGAGGGAGGGAGAGGAGGAGAGGAGGCGGGTCGGGTGGCTCCGCTCGGCTCCCGGCGCTCACGGACGCTCCGCTCCGCTCCGCAGGCTCTGGGCTCGCCCTGCCCCGCCGTGTGCCAGTGCCCGGCGGCCACGCCGCAGTGCGCCCCGGGCGTGGGGCTGGTGCCGGACGGCTGCGGCTGCTGCAAGGTCTGCGCCAAGCAACTGAACGAGGACTGCAGCCGATCGCAGCCCTGCGACCACACCAAGGGGCTGGAGTGCAACTTCGGGGCCAGCCCCGCCGCCCTGAAGGGCATCTGCAGAGGTAAGCGGCGACCCCGCTCCCCTGGGACGGACCCCGCGCCCCGCGGTGCCGGGGTTCGGTAATTTCGAGCCCATGTATGGTTATGCTTTGTTGTCGGTAGCTTGGCAGAAAGGCACATGACTTCAGCAGTCTGGAATGCGATTCAGTATGTCTGGGCTCCGCTAAACGCACATAAGGAAAAGTGATTCCTGACTAAGTTATTGTTCTGGCCCCGCGTCCCCGGGGGGTTGTAGGGAGCTCCGCCGTACATTGAGTTTAACAGACCAGCAAATACCTGTGCTTAAACCAGCGATTCCCGCCGCTCACCCCCTTCTTTCCCTTCTTGTTGATCTCTGCAGCACAGTCAGAGGGAAGACCATGTGAATATAACTCCAAAATCTACCAGAACGGCGAGAGCTTCCAGCCGAACTGTAAACACCAGTGTACGTGCATAGATGGAGCTGTGGGCTGCATCCCGCTCTGCCCGCAGGAGCTCTCTCTTCCCAACCTGGGCTGCTCCAGCCCCAGGCTGGTCAAAGTGCCCGGGCAGTGCTGCGAGGAGTGGGTCTGCGACGAAAGCAAGGATGCACTGGAGGAGCTGGAAGGCTTTTTCAGCGAAGAGTTTGGTCTGGATGATTCCGAAGGCGAATTAACCAGGAACAATGAGCTAATTGCCATTGTGAAGGGAGGCCTGAAAATGCTACCCGGTGAGTGTGGGTTTATCTGGGTGACAGTTAAGGGGAGGAGGCTAGAGGGTGGCTAGACCTTGGACCCCTTAGACCCCACGGGAAAGAAAGAAACCTAGTGAGAGAATATATTTAGACTAACCCCTCCTTTTCTCTTCCAGTTTTTGGATCCGAGCCACAAAGCCGAACTTTTGAGAATCCCAAATGCATCGTGCAAACAACTTCTTGGTCCCAGTGCTCAAAGACGTGTGGAACTGGCATCTCCACAAGGGTGACAAATGACAATCCTGACTGCAAGCTCATCAAAGAGACCAGGATATGTGAAGTGAGGCCATGTGGCCAGCCCAGCTATGCCTCTTTAAAGGTAAATACAGACTCTTCTGGTGTTCCTCCTCTCTCTAAGCTGCTTCAGGTAGGGGATAAAGACTGGAAAAGGATCTCCTGCTAATAATGTTACTGCCTTTCCTTTGCAGAAGGGAAAGAAATGTACCAAGACAAGGAAGTCTCCCTCCCCGGTGAAGTTTACTTATGCTGGATGTTCCAGTGTGAAGAAGTACCGGCCCAAGTACTGTGGCTCCTGCGTGGATGGCAGGTGCTGCACACCCCAGCAGACCAGGACTGTCAAGGTCAGGTTCCGCTGCGATGACGGGGAAACCTTCACCAAGAGTGTCATGATGATCCAGTCCTGCCGATGCAACTACAACTGTCCGCATGCCAATGAAGCCTATCCCTACTACAGACTAGTCAACGACATTCATAAATTTAGGGACTAACTTGTGTTGGGGGTGGGATGCAAAAGAGAATTTTGAAGTACCCAGCCACGGAGAAAGGACTTTTGACGGAAGTGGTGCCTTGCCCATTTGAGGGCAACATCGAGATGTTACAGGAGTGCACTGTGCAACTGGACACTAATGCAACAGAGATTTAAGCATACTTAAAGCTTCATAATACTGGAGCAACTTTACTGCTTCTTTTTGGAGCACCTTATCTAATTATATACTGTTTTCTGTTTGTAAGTGATCAGATTAATGTTTTGTTCCGGTTATGAAAACTTTTCTATCCTGTTCAATTTAACACTATGCTTCTTCCCCTTCCTTCAATCTTTTCCCACCCTTTCCCAACTAAGTTGGAAGTTACATTCCTTCCTGAGGTGGGCACCTGTGGGGTGTTCACAGTGGCAGCTATTATGTACCAACTGTAGTTTAATGGCAAACAGAAATCAGTTGTTTTAAAGCTGAGTATTTTATTTATCAAACTGTAGCTTTTTGTTTGTTTGTTTCCTCTGAGGTTTTTTTACCCCTTTCAGCCCCTGTAATACTGGAATAAGTTGTAAATGATTTTAATTTTATATTCAATGAATTAAAAGAATTTATTTATGGAATTAATCATTTAATAAAGAAATATTTACCTAACTATTCTTAGTAGAGCATTCTGATAGGCAACTGGCTTAAATACAGCCTATTCGAGAGATTTCTGTGAAAACTTTCAATTCTGAAAGTTTGGATTCTCTGAAAGTTAAAGCAATTTCTACTGCAGATGCAGAAATGGACTAAACAGCCAAGTCTAATTCTTCGGATAAATGATGTTTTGAAGGGGTGTCTGCAGTCTGCAACCCCATGCTTTAGAAAGCATACATAGAAAGAGCTTCTTGGCACTGAATGCAAATCTTTGATAGACTGAAATGTTAATTAGACTGTCAGATTATTCAAACTGTCCTGGAATTTGCTACATAAGGCACTTCATTAGAATGCAGTGCATGCACAGTGATGTTGAACATTGGGGTGAAAATGGTCATCAGGTCTCACGTTTTTTGGTGGCTGCTTTTTGCAAATTAATACATTTCTATGGCATAGGAATGCTTCCTACAGGCTGCAGGAGGTAGTTTGCTTTCACTAAATTCAAATTAAATGAGCTTGAAGCAATGACTTTTGTTAATCCTAATAACACAGTGATGAAAAGTAAACATACTGTTAACAAGAGAAGAACGTGAGGAATTTCAAGTACTAGTCCCATAGAATAGAAAGCAAGGGAGCTACTCTTTTCCTCACTTCCCCTTCCCACTTTTTAATATGCAATTACACTTTGCATTGTGGGACACAGATGACATTTGGCTAAGCAAGGGAGCTTGCTGGCATGCAGTAAAAAAATGACATTTAAAGAAATGAACTAGAGCAGGATCTGAGAAGGCATCCAACATTGTACACTTCTGGTTAGCTTAAAGCTGTGCTACAGATAAGAGTGACAGGAAACCTGCAATAGGGTATTATTTTCTTCTCCTTGCGTGGGTATTTCTCTGTCAAAATATTCTCCCACTATCTTTAGTAAGAAAGATACTGCTTATAAAAAACAGACTGATTTTGAGGTTTTGGAATTGTGAAGGGGTGTCATTCAGTGTCATTAGTTACAAGCAGAATTGGTTAAGGCTCAATTTTTTATTAATTAGACATAAATATCTCAATAAAATAAATAGCCAAATATCTCAGAGCAGCTAATGCTTTGTCTGAGAAATTAAAGCCTTCCCTCTTTTCTGCTCAGTCAAGTTTTCTCCCTGAAGGCGTTCAAAAGTTGAGCTGTTTTGGAATTCACCACCTGGCCACCAGTCTCAGCTGTACCTAAACGTGTCTGTACAGTATTTGTTGACAGCAGAAGGGTAAATGCAAGGAAGCACTTTTGTTTGGCTTCTATGTGGATCCAGCACTGAACACAACATCAGCTGCTCGTTGGGAAACCATCAGGTTTACACACTGGGTTACTGTCGGGCGAGGAAGAGGCTACAGTGCTCCCAGACACCCAGCAGCTGCAGGGCGTTCCTCGCCATCGCCACTGTCACCTACACTTGAATGACATCCATCTTCACACCAACGTAAGTCACAGCTCCCCGAAGATCACACGTACGTGTAACTGTAGTGTACACAGAGCCCACAGCTGCGACACACACGTCACGGGCAAACAGCGGCCCTGCCGACTCCTGCCTGGAGCGTGGCTCTAGCCAGGCCCCGGCTTTACAACCTGCGCTTTGGTTTTTCCATCTTAAGGGGTGCTTCTGATCCTGCTCACTGGAAACATGTGCTGTTGGGAGAATAAGGGCTGCAGAGGCAGGTCAGATAAACATAAAATATACTAGGTGAAGTTATCCTGACATAAAAAGAGTAAAATGAATCCCACTAAAAAAAGCTGCAAGTCTTTCAAAGTGGGGCTGTCACACCAATGGGTCATCATCCATATAGTCCTCTCTTCTGTTTTGCATTTCACAATTACATGGCAAAACTAATTTTACAACACTATAAAGGGAATCACTGTCATTTTGTGTGTGCCATCTTTGTACTTGCTTTGAAACCTTTACATCCGCTGTTGTTCCAGCAGAATATAAAAAAAACCTAAGTAGTAGGTTTATATAAAGGTATATGGTAGTAGGTATATATAAAGGATTATAAACTCAGATTCCATTAAGTGAAGCAGCAGGGCTAAAGAAATGAGCACAACTATAATTCTATTTCTTGTCAAAAATATCCTGCTTCCAGAGGAATACTAGGAGATGAGTTAGGAACATGATAAATAATGTACATAACAAAAAGCTGTGCATTTGGAGCCAATTCAAACCCTGAAAGCAAAGCCACCAGCACCGTGTGGAGCTCCCTGGAGCTGGGCAGAGCCGGGGGAGTCCAGACACGCCAGGAGGGAGTGGCACTGCCTCAGCCTTCAGCGCAGGTTGCAGCACTGTCCCCTGCACAGCAGCCTTGCTCCAGCCATTCTGCCTGTCCCGGTCCTTCGGCTGCTCCCTTCCCGCCGCCGGCACTGTCACGCCGACCGGGACGGGACCGGGCTCTCGGCCGGATCCGCTGCTGCCGCCACACGGACCGTTTCCCACACTACAGGCGGAGGATCGAAGGAACGCGGAGCCTCGCGTTCCACGCACTTATTTCCTTGATGGTGGTAAGCGCTCTAATATCGAGGTTACACATAAAATCCTCCCTACTATTGAAGGCAACACAGTGAAGACAAGGTTTTAGCTTCCGTAAGTGCCCCATGACAGGAAACAAAACAAAAGCAGGAACACACAGACAGACTTCCATGACTACACGAAGTCCTTGTGGGATGCTGCCAGCTCGCTCCTGTGAAGCAGCAGCAGGTGGAGGAAAAGCTGATACTGTACTGACAGTGGGACAACCGAGCTACTACTGAACCCTCATGGGGCTGTGAGAATCTCTCTACCCACACATCAATTACCGCAGAGCCCATGGCAGATCAGCCCTGGGCTCCCTGACCCTCCAGCTGACACTGTCTGGGAACAGGCCCATCTCCCTGCTACTCATGGGCAGCCACTGGGCTATGCAGGAACAGGCAGTGACCCTGTGACCAGTGGGATTGCTGCAGGAGGATTTCCAGTCCACTGAACCTGCATGAATCCCTCACACGTATTGACAGCTGAAACAAAAAAGTTTGCAGTGGGAAGCCATTCCTGGTTGGAAGTCAAACCTACCTACCTACACAGAAGCAGTTAAATGTGTCACACCAGAGGCTTGCTCTTGCCAGATGCTTGCCCTTCTGAGCTGATCCTGCAGAAATGCATGTGCTCAATTTAGCTCACTTGTTTAATCAGTGAAACTATTTCAATGCAGGGCTCCAAGTGCTCAGCACACAGCAAGGGAAGGCTGTATAGTTTTACCAGCTGCTCTGCCTCAAGCCAGTTCCATTCATGTGGATGTATCCCTGTTTTCACCTTCAGTTTTTTCCTGCATATTACATAGCCACAATTAAACCAGCACACAGAAACAGGGAGGTGTCACAGTGAAAGCAGTAACATAAAACTAGCTCTGGAGGTACTTAGAAATGCACTCCAATGCACAGACAAATAAACTGCATTAAACTGCAGTGAGACTTGGTGTCTACAAAATATAAATCCTGCAAAAAAAACCCCTTCCAACCAACAGAATGATACAATAAGCATTTCTCTATCATGCTGTAAAGACCAAACACCAAGAAACTGAATATATAGCATCCACTATCTATGGTGGATATTGTTCCCCCCATAAAACTACACAGCTATGATTTCTATGTACACAATTTATATTGGAGAAGATCCTGAAAGACCCCAAGGCACCATTCACATAAGCAACTTCATCTGTCTTGAAGTACAACCACTTATGGGATGGAATGTAACAACCATCCAGGATGAAAACATCACACAATTTTTTGTAAGTTTTCATTTTCTAGTCAGAAGAAATTCAAAAGTGGGGTGAACACATTTGCCCAGATGGGAATCCAGCTGGGACATGCACATCAACTATTTCACCTCCTGACAAATGGCAGTTTCAGTCAGAATGAAGGGACTCAATTTAAGTGAGTGAAACAATCAGCAGTAGCCCAGCAGTGTTTTAAGACCAATGAATGTCAGATCAAAAGAAGCCCAGTATACCAGTCAACTCAAAGACACCAGTTTCTCTGAAACTACTCATTTCCTTCAGCATGTCAAAACAACAAGGTTTGAGAACAACTCCTACTTAGTCTATAAACTTGACACAATCAGACATAGAAACATCATGGCTGTAAAACCAGCAGAGTTAGGAACCTGAAACAGGAAAATGCATTTTTTTCTACAGAGACAGGTATTTGTGCTGTAGTGGAACAATGCTGCTAAAATCAATGTGGATGCCCAAGCACAGCTGAAAGTAGAGGCTGGGAAAAAAGGTCAACAAAGAGATACCACTGACAATTTAGATCACAGAATCACAGAAAGGCTAAGCTGGAAGAGACCCAACAGGATCATCAAGTCCAACTCTGGGCCCTGTGCAGGAAACCCCGGCAGTCACACCATGTGCCAGAGAGCGCTCTCCAAACACATCTTGAACCTCTCAGGCTGATGCAGTGACCACTGCCCTGGGGAGCTGTTCCAGTGCCCAGCCACCCTCTGGGTTCTCCTGATATCCAACCTAAACCTGCCCTGACTCAGCTTCAGGCCATGCCCTGGGTCCTGTCACTGGTCACTGAGCAGAGATCTGTGACTGCAGTGAGGTCTGCCCTCAGTCTCCTCCAGGCTGAACAGACCCAGTGCCCTCAGCTGCTGCTCACAGCTTCTCCTCAAGGCCCTTCACCAGCTTTGTTAACACTCCTCTGGACACTCTCTAATAGTTTAATGTCTTTCTTACACTGTGGTGCCCCAAACTGCCCCCAGCACTCGAAGTGAGGCTGCCCCAGTGCAGAGCAGAGCGGGACAATCCCCTCCCTCGCCTGGCTGGGGATGCTGGGCCTGATGTCCCCAGGACATGGTTGCCCCTGCTGGCTGTGTGAAAGTGATGGGGACTTCTTGGCAAGCTTCTAATGCCACCCATTCATTCTTTTTTGTTAGTATCTACATCTCATCCACTGACTTAATGTTTACCTCACTTTAGCACAGCTCAACTTCCTATTGGCACTCCTGGCAAAACGGACAAGTTCTGGAACTACAATACAGACCCAGTAGAGAACGTGGAAGCAAGGAATGGAAAGGCAAAAGCAGCTTTCACAGTAATTTCTTTCTTTCTCCTTGAGGCAGAACATGGATGATGGGAAGAAAGTGGCAATGCAATTTTAAAAATAGTTTTGCTTTTCCACCAGCTGAAATGATGCAGGAACCAGCTAGCTCCCAGTGTAGTCATTTATTCTCTAAAAAAAGACTCCCTCTCCCTTCTCACTTCTATTCTTCCTTCTCTGGCAGATTATTTTGACCTCATTCTGATTTGCCATGCAACCACTTGAACAGCTGTACTGATGCAGCTGATGCAAAAAGAAGTCTCATGCAAATGGATTAGATAAGTACAAGGACTACTGTGCCAGTGAAATAAAAAGGAATTAATTCCACCATTTCTATCACGAGTTCACAAAGACATTCCCTTTTCCCAAAGGTAGGCAGAGCTCTAGTGGCTTTCCATATTTTATCACCCTATCGATTTTTCCTGCCAAAAAGCCTACTATAATAAGATATCCTGAAAATGCTTTTCTGCAGGAAAAGTTGTCAGCAGTGAAATCAGGCCAGGCATGGGGAACTTTGCTTCCAAAGCAACAGCAAAAAAGCTACAATGCACAGGACCATTGAGGGAAAGGTCTCGCTACAAAAGCATGAATAGAGCAAAATCTATGGGTCTCTGAGACCTGCTGGGACATAATGAGAACACACTTCTGTTATCAAATCACAGACAGATAGAAGAACAACTACCCCTCTTTTTACCTGGTTTTACACGGTATCTGTAACTTCCCTTTCAGTTTCAGTATTTCTTTTATTTTTGCTGCCATTTCTTGTCCTGCATAATATGACTTTCCATTTCACCACAGATTTCCAGCAAATAAAACCATATGCACTACCATAGCAACATTTTAATACAAACACAGTGTAATCTTTGTTCACTGAAGTACACAGTTCATTTCTTTTTCTCTTATTAACAGAATCTGCATCTGCATACAGTTTAACTGAATGTCATAGCAACAACATAAACATCAATTCAAGATATTTTTTCCTTTGGAGGGCAGAAGAATAAATGTTTTCAGGAAAAGAGTGTGGAACTTCAAGCAGAATGAAATGTTTGTGACTAAACAGGGCCTGAAGTTACATCATCATGGCTGTATATTTACACTTGGAAAGCCTGCTCTTGCACAGTGTTGTACATTCTCAGCTCCTACAGATGTCAACAGAGAACAGCCGGCAGGGCAAGGACTGAATCCCAGCTATGCTGATACACAACACGTAGCTGGGACTTGCTATCAGCACTCCCATGAACCTAGAAATCTATGTACTGCTTCAGACTAGAGTCCACGTTCTGCACTGAGTTTTCCTCTAATGCAGAGTAAAACTGCACTGTTGACTGGAGTAACAAAAACTGGTCCAGCATGCCTCCAAGGAGCAGTGCCAGCCACACATTCTGTGGCATGACCCTCTTTTCCTCTATGGATCAACAATTCCTAATGCCAAGATAAATGTAGCAAAACTTAGAATTCAAATGTGTTCATTCAAAATGGAGCTGTTACACTGACAGGGGGTACAACGCTGTTTACCCATGACAACTCAATTATGCCTCATACCCCCAGAAAGTTATACAAAAAAGGAAAAGAAGCAAGTTCTCTCCCATGGCTGACTCAGTCCTACCTCCCAGCTATTGCTGTATGCTTAGCTATGCTCTATTTTTGTCCATTAAGGTTTGAGAAAGGGATGACATCATTAAGCTTTTAATTTTTTTAAGTAGTGTTTTCATTCAGGACAAGAGCCTTTACTCTTTGTAAGCTGATAGTCCTTCAGCTCAAGCATGCTGAAAAGTCTAAACATTAAAAGAAATGCTGTAACAACCCTACACAGAAATAGCTTGTTCCTTCTGTGACAAATAGTTTATAGAGGAAAATAAATGAGTAAGCATAGTAGGCATAAAATCAAGCATTCAATGCAAGCTGGTGTTGAATGACGAAGATTAAAACAACATCACACAGCTCTCATTCACAGACGTGATCTGTTCTGAATCAAGGCAGAATCCTGTAGGGATCTGTGTGTAATAGGACTACAATAGTATGTTTTCAAAATGGACAGAATGGAAGCCTTCTAGGAAGCCTCAACTCCATGTCTTAAATTTCTAGTTCTTGACCAGAAATTTAAAAAATACCGAAGGTGCTTTTTCTCTCTTCTGTTTATTACAAGGTGCCCGTTCCAGGTTAAGTCACTCAAAAAAAAAAAAAAATTAAGAACTTTCCTTAACTGCCTATGAAAGTGCTAAAAAAAATCTGCCTAGCACAACAGTGCATAAACTTTGATTAAATCAAGAACCTCATTATTATGAAGAATTACTACTAATATGGAGAATTTTGATTTCTTATTATAAAGAAAAATTGAAAAAGGAAAACTGAATAAAATATTTGAATTGCATTTTGGTTTGTATTTGATCAATCACCACTGTTCAAACTATTGCAACTGTAAAAATAGGTAAGCAGAACTTAGTAAAGAATGGCAAATGCTACATTTTACTCTTAGTTTGATTGAACTCTGGAAGATTATTCCCAGCTTTGTCTGGGAAATTTCAGTTCTAGTAACCACCACAGGAATGCTCCTTAATAATGTTTTAAAGCCTTCTTTAAGGTAAATCTGAAGGACTAATTTAACTGCATCTTCATTTAAAAATAAATTATGTTGTGTTTGACTCACAAGGAATCTTATACAAGGTAGATTTGTATAAGAAAAAATGCCCACAGGCAAACCCTTTTTTACAATTAATGAAAACCCCCAAGAACACTGGAAAGTAACGTAAATCGCAAATCTGTGCTCCTCAGCCAAAGACTGATCATACACACATGCAGATCAACACTACTGCTTGTAGCACTCATTTTCACTGTGCTCTGAATCCAGCAGAAGTGCCATGCTTTTACTCCAGATGAAACATTTTCTGGCAAATGAACTGTGGCAGTTTTGCTATTCGGCACTTTTATTGGTCTAAAGTAATTTGTGGCTACCAAGTCAGTGTGCAGCAATCACCGATTAGGAAAAGCTTATTCACTTTCACTGAACTGAAAAAATATGAAAGCAGCACCTATAGCTAGGAATCTTGGTCCTTTAAAAAGGGTTAAAGAAACAAATGTTGAAACAAGAGGTGGGCAGAGGACCAACAATGACTAAGAAAGAAAACAGAGCACAGGTGGTTACTGCCAGGCGAGAAGAAAAACTTTCCTGTTTCACCAGAGGTTGCAAAACACACAAGAGAAAGGACACATGATACCACTGGGAGAAAAAGTAGTATGTGACTACAAAGGTCTGACACTCTGGCCAAACTTCAGTAGTGAGCTGTCATGGTAAACAACTTATTAACTCCAATTTCTTTAAAAGGGAAAAAAAAAACCAACTTCTAAAACTTAGAACATCTCAAAAATCCTCTCCATGCAGCATGACTGGTGAGGACCCAGCAGCCTGGTGCCCTGAATCCCAGACTGAGTCCAGAAACCTAAACCCTCTCCTGTACTGCTCCCACAGCCTCCTGTTACCTCCAGAAGTTCCTTCACTGCTTTCTGTTGTGTTTCTACCCACAACATCAGCACTGGCAGAAGACGACTTATGACTGAAATACCACCTTCATGGCAATTTAGCACACACCCCAGGCCAACAACACACAAAGGTGCTTGTCTCAAGCAGGAGACAGAGTCTGGGAACTAAGGCAGCAGCAACCTCAGAGAGCTGTTCAGAGAGATTATGTCCTGAAGACAAATGCTGGCTTGGCCAGACCCTTGCAAAACTAAGGCAAAGGCTGATGCTGATTCCTGAGAATGCCCTGGTGCAGTGGGGAGAGGGGCTCACCTGGCTTGCACCACTTGTGGTATTTCTGTTCTCATCCTCCAACAGACCCCACAGGCACAGGGGACTTGGACACAGGATAGGTGGTCTGTGATCTAAGAATCTTTCCAGAAGTTAACAACTGTCAGCAGACAATACAGTACAGGAATTTTTTTTTCTTTTACGATTTATTTGTTTTTAAGTAGGTAAATTTAGCTGATATACCAGTAAGTATTTACAATAACTAACTTCAGTAGGTACTAGGAATATGAGATGCATAACACAAGCATTCTTTAGAAGTCCAGTGTTATTTGCATTAGTGCCAGTCTATGCATCCATTTCTATGCATTTAAAAACTCATGCTAATTTAGAAGACCTGGAGAGAAGACTAAACACACTTGCAACATGACACCCTGAAAACACAGTCTGACCTCTCCATTAACACATGGAAAAAGATGCAACCAAGTAAGGAACAAAAAAAAAGTATTGTATCAAGCACCCAAAATGTCACCAGAGAAGATCAAAGGTAACATAGGACCATTTTCCGTAGTTCAGTGTTACACTGAAATACTGTAAAAGGAAACTGATCTAATGAAATAACTGTACTTTTTTCCCAGTAAATTTAAGCATTAAGACTCAAATCAACATATAAATAGAAATATGTGATCAGATATTTAAACCCAAACATTTGGCACTGAGCTGGTTAGGGAAAAAGGAAAAACAATGGTGCAATTAAAGACTGCAATTAAATTAGAATATTTTTGTTTTTCTGGGACCACAATTCCCCATCTTTTTATTTACATCCCTAAATATTCATTGTTAAATCCAAAAATAGTCAAGCACTTTGAGAGTGCTACCTTTAGTAAAGGAAGTTAAGCCAAACTTCTAGGAACTTAGTTGTATCAAAAAATGTAATTAAATAATAAAAAAAATAAAAGCTCATTCCATCCTGTTCTCTCAAAGAACTGTCATGAACTGTCCCGAATTTCCCCTTCTTCCACAGATGAAAGGGATGAGCTTTCACTGTCTGAGTTCTCTGCAGGCTCACTGCCATCTGAGGATATAGAACACAAAAAAACAAACAAGCAATTAGTTTCAGCAATGTTGTTTGCTCATCAAACAGAAGCAGTTTTGTATCTTCTTTTCCTCTTAAGTACTTTTTCCTTTAGGACAGCTATTTCATAAAACATAACCAGTTTCACGACATAGGATATAGCCCTGGATAGGACCTCATTGTTGAGGGAGAAAGCAAGACAATGTTGAGAATTCCTTTTACCTTTTAAATCTTGGTCTTTCAGTCAAGTAAGAAAGCACAGTATTTATCCCCCACAAAACTCTAGATCTACTGAGATTTAAAATTATTCTTTTGGCTTGTTTTAAATCTTGTTTTCTGGGATGTCACAGACATATATCACAACTGTAATGAATTATAAATAATTTACACTTTTCTTAGCATTTCAGTTAAGATGTGGAACAGAGAAACTGGAAATGGAAAATTAAAATTCCACATGTTCCAGCATTCCAAAGATAGTTATAAGCTATGTAAGTCCATAAGCTAAGGCTGCTGAAGTTCAAGGTACACAATAACTTATGCTTTAGGGCACAGCTATTTGCTCTGCTGAGATCATATAGTGAAATTCTCATCTCCAAAACTGGTCTTCAACCTCACACCCCACAGATCTTTCTTTAACAAGCCCTGACCCTGGTCACCCTGTGCTGATGTCATCAAATACCACTTGGTTGGCGACAGTCAAGCAGCACAAAAATAAACTACAGCAAAGCAGGCCCATGATTCACACTCCACTCTCATTGTTATTTTCAGTATTTGATCTATGAATTTAAAGATTTTCTTGAGCATTTAATATCAGAGGTTTCATTAAGAGAAGGTTACCAAAAGGGAGCTGATGAAGTATAGCTGCTGTCTGGTCAAGATAAGTTCTACAGCTGGCAAACATGGATAATACACAGGACACAGTGTGCACCTGTACAGTTTCCAAGGAATTTGCTCAAGAAAATAGAAGCATTTCACCCAGAAACATCAGAGGTCACATTTTGTCTATATTAAATCTAGTGTATAATCAATTAACATTTATATGTCAGATATGTACTGAGTAATGCAAAAAGTAAGGCCTGTGAAAGCTTCCATAATCCCTTGCTATCTTCAGCCATGACTGACCTTGTATGCTGAAATCAGAGCACCTGTAGTTTTTGCTGTTAGGCAAGTCAAGCAGCAAAACATCACATAAAAGAATGTGGCAATCTTCCGACTCACAGCTATGCTCAACAGATAGATTTTACTTCTGTTACAGTAATATTTAACAAGAATTACAGATTGCCTTCACTAAAAAAAAGTATACTTGTATGGTGCTGATAGCATTGCCTATAAATTAAGATTGCCCAGTCTGTGTCACCATAAGTAAACTGTCTGCAGTTTACTTATAATGTAAAATTTAAACTCTGAGTTTAAGTTTTTCAGTGGCAGTTTCCTTCCTCAATCTTTATTTTCCTTATGTAGTTGAAAGTTTCAGCCAAAATACTTCAGCCATTTCTGAAAAGAAGAATAGGAGAAATAGGCTTTATACTCATTAAATCCTAGCAGCTTGTCTTTGAAGGTGTCCAGCTCTAGCTGTCCCCCGGCCCTTGGGGGTTACTACTTGAATCTCAGGGAGAATGGTGATGTTTCCCCAGCATGTGCCTGTTACTGTGGCCATGAAAACTTGATTCTGTTGTTCCTGGGGCAGGGGGCAGATATGAGATTGCTCAGGAAGGAAACAGTATTTTAGCAATTAAATTCACCCAAGACTTTACTTCTTGTTCTAGCCTGGGTCCCTTGCAAACAGGGTCAGCAGGGCTATGGCTGCCTGAGTCCCCAGGCTCAGCAGACACCCTGCCACATGTCCACTCATGAGTGTGGCAGCTGTTTGCCTGGAATGCAAAGGGAGGTCAGCGCCAGGCTCCGAGCAGGACAAGTGTCCCTCTGGGCATGCCAGGAGGCAGAGAGGAAAGGCAGCACTGGTAGGATCAGCAGGATGGATGGCCTGGGAGGAGAGGGCCACTGATACAGAAAGCCATACATGGCCAAGAAACTGAACTGCAACAAACACAGAAGATGCTGCAGCAGAAAGGTCACTTCTTGGGAGATGGGAAGGGGCTAAAATACTTCTCTGATTACAACAGACTTCTCCCTGGACAGTCTGGAGGTTAACATAATATTTGTACTCTTAGCAATTATCTGTGAATGCAACTGCTAAACCAAACTGAAAACTGTTTTTCCCCTCCTATATTCTGTAAAGATGACATACAAAAGAAAAGCACAATGATTGTGACACACTAACTAAAATGGCACTTTGTCTTCAGGCAGAGTAATAGTAACGAAAAAGTCCTCCAACTTTTACATTCATGTTGTGAACATGCTTTTCCTCAAAGAATCTGAAATTACTGTCACATGTTTCTACTCTGAAGAAAAAACACCAAGAACACAGGTTCCTAACCTAACTCAAGGCTGAAATTGATTATTAATATCTTAACCAAGATGACCATATGTTATGATAAAAGTTGGGAAAATCATGGTATTTTTGCCATTAGCTGTAACTTTTGCTATGTCATACCCAAGACACCTTAACTGGGAACTATTGAATTCATTTTTATGGAACCTATAGAAACAGTAAAAAAAAACAACAACAAAAATCAATGTTTCTCAAAACCTGAAATGGCTGTTAGTGTTCTCAAAACCTCTGCAGGGATGACTATTCATCAAACGATTCCTGCAGCAGAGAAAGGTTACTGTCCTCAAGACAGACACTTGCACTGCCCTGTGGCAGAGCTGTTGGCACTTCCCAGCTGTTACTGGCTCTCTCTTCCCCTCCTCTTCTGCCTTTTACAGAGTCAGGTAGGTGCTGCAGCAGCATGACCTCAAAATATTGTTGTTCAATCAACACTTACTTGAATCTATACCCTTAAAAGGATAACCTCCCTATTAACTTAGGAGACAATGACAAACCTTATACAGATTAAGTACATGAGTCAATCAATTGTAATTCCCTCCTGACCTCTAAATCATAGAGGTACGGCTGAGTACTGAAAAGCAAGGCTCCTAGACATTGAAATAATGGATAAAGAAAGAAATCTTTTATTATTTCCCAACGAAATAATGGATAAACTCAAAAGCAGCCAGTTTCATGTACTGCAGTGTCTGTATGTGCACTCCCAGGGTGTGTAACACAGGGCCCAGTTACTCAGACCTGACCCCTACCTTACCCTCTCCGAAGCCCCTGCACTGCATAGCACAAGGAATTTTTGCATGCCACATCTCTGGGTGCAGATTGCTCTCAGTGTAATCTAGCCAGAACAGCCAAGCTCCATGGAGGTCCAGCAGTACTGGTACAATATTTTAAGTCCCATATTTCATCAGTCAAATTCTATACATACAGAGCCACGACTGAGCTGCTGCAGCGAAACAGTAACTGCAAATATATCTCAAAGCTTTTCTGCAAAAATCTGTAAGAATTAGGGACTGGCCTATCACTGAAAATTATAGGATATGATAACTAAGGTGACTAGGTGGGGGACTAGGAGATGAGAACTGATTCCCTATTTCAACAGCTGAAATATCTTTTAGCTTCAGAAACAGATGCTGGGACATGAAACCTTTACAATGAGGAAAAAAATGGAAATTAACTTAAAAAACTAAAAGCAAATTCCTGCTAGATGTGGATTCCCTTCCAAATTAACTCCAAGATCAAAGTTCTCCCTTGGCAAAGTAATTTTTAAAAGATAACACTGTGCTTTTAATCCACCCAAAAAGCAACTTTCCCATTATGATTTCTAATAACTATCTAACAACTCAGAATTATTTGTCCAGTGTTAGAAGCTATGCTAGAAAATAATGGAGAATGATTCCTTTGCATGATTATCAAGTTTACTTAAAATTCATCTTCGCCAGACAGCCTGACTTTTCAGAAATAATCAACTCTGTCAAACTTTGCTACATAAAAAAATAGCACGAGTCTGAATAGTTGTTTTACCTTAGTGGTTAAAAATATATAAAAACCCCAGTAAAGCACCAGTAAACAAAGTAAGAAAAAACATATCCAATACAGCTCATGGATGTATGCCATCAGGCAGCAATTTTAAGACAAGAGCATTCATAACAGCTTTTTCTATAGCAATCTTTAAGCTTCAGAAGGAAATATAAGACATATTGCTCATTCCTGGCAATATCCTTAACTACTGTTTATATAACTAAAATATCCAAGTGTAAGATAACAGGAAATAAATATATGCTCACCTTGGCCAAGGACCACCATGTCATTCTTCAGTGTTTTCAAGACCACAAATAATGTTGGATACTCAATTATTACTTTGCCTTTCAGATTATCTAGAAGGCTCTTGCTGGCAT
Organism: Anomalospiza imberbis; assembly: GCF_031753505.1. Lineage (NCBI taxonomy): Eukaryota > Metazoa > Chordata > Aves > Passeriformes > Viduidae > Anomalospiza > Anomalospiza imberbis. Next base: position 16,970,825 of record NC_089689.1, on the reverse strand, counting down.
CCAGTTCATTGTACCTTAAAAATCATAGGAAGTTTACTTTGGATTTTAATACTAGCAAGGACATAAATGTACATTTGCTGTGTGGGGAAAAAAAAGTAAAAGGCTTTCTGACATTTCACATGATTTTCAGGTGATACTATGTCCAGAAGAACTACCTTACAACTCAAATTACAAATCCAGTCTTATTCTCCAACTGCATAATTTTTTAAAACCTTCCTAATACCTAAGCATAAAGAACAAAAGGAGAATGAAAGTCAAATTTCTCTAAGGGTTGATATATTTTATTATGTCTTAATGAATATCTTTAGCAAATCAGATAAGGACATAGGGTTATCAAAATCGATACATTTATCAAAATCTGATTCTAAGTTGAAAATAACATTTAATATTTTACTTATGGGCTTTAACACTACAGGTTTAATTTACTCGATTAGTAGTGTACCTTATTTATCACGTTTGCTTATGAATTACCAGTGAAGCCCTAGGAAGATCAAATAAAAAGCTTATCTGAACAACTACTAAAGCACAAGTATGCTGGAGCACTTAGAGCTCTGTTTTTGTAGGAGAGAGATCCTTGTTCTGATAAAGGAGCATTACAGGAGTAATTTCTAAAAGTTGGTACAACAGCCACTAGGCCAGAGCAAATCTCTGCTCACAGCACCATCAGTGAGAAGCTCCCTGCAGAAATCCCCACGTGTGTGCGTGCTCCAGAGGCATAGGACTGGATGTGCAGTCCCTTCCCAGAAAAGGGCTCCTCTTCAGCCCAGAGAGTGAAAGCAGGTACACAACAAATGATTACACAGTAATGAAAAGTAAACTGAGCATCCTCTCCACAATTACTTTCTCAAACTGTAGTGCGCTCTCCCAGCTCTTTAACTATAAACCTGGACATGGGATTTTGTGGAAAGGAAGGGAAGTATTTCAAAGGTTTCTGAAAGAGGGACCTTGTTGCCTTCACTTACCATAACTGAGGCATCCAAAGGATGCTCTGATATTATTACGCTGCAATCTGAGTTATGCAACTTTCTGTATGCAGCATTATTAAATTATCAGTAAGCTAATGTATCAGCTAAGGGCAAATGAAGTTCAAAACAAAAATATACTACAGGCAGTATGTGGGGTATTTCCCATAGCTGCTCTACCTCCTCTGATCATTAACATATTATACAGTCGTGTTTTCTTTTGCCAAAACCAACATGGGATAGGTGAAGGAAATTATATACTTCATGATTTACAATAAAGTGTTATTAAAAGCAGTACACTGAGAGTCAGCACACAAGAAGAATATTGGAGGTAAACCAGGAATTGAATTCCTGGGATTTAAGGGAAGCTTAGTTTGAGCAAAAATTCTTTCATATTCAACTTCAAATCATCATGAAAATATTTGGTTTCATGTTTCTCTCAAGCCAGAGTAATTATGACCTCTTTTTACTGAAACCCTTGAAAAGGGATAACAGTACATTACATGTCTTACTGAATGCATTCATAAGTTGTGGATTAACACACATGAACAGAAACATATTTACTGCTTTATTTACAGTACTCTAAATGCAAAGTATGGCAATACCTTTCCTTTGGCAAGGAGCTCAACACATTCCTTTCTGGTTAAGCAAACATTTACCACCAAGAGGCTAAAGTAATTCACATGCCACAATACACTTTCCATTATCTCATATTTTAGACAAAACATCTTTAGCGTCCAGCTTGGCATAAGATAAAACATTTGTACTTAAAACTATTTTATGATAGTAAATTACTGAAGTGTTAGATCACTGAGTCAGAGCTTTATCTTTTTTTGTTGAAGTAAATTTTATTGGTTGACAGTGACAGGAAAAACATCTAAATTTTTAGTCCCTAATGCGGGCCGTAAACTTCAGGAAGAATGTAACAAAGGAGCTTAATGCTTCTCTTATTTAAACTTGTCTGTTACTGTATATATTACCCAAAAGACCTAAGTCTACCACATTTTCTACTTCATACACAAGTGCAAGTTGAGGCTTTCTGCTAATCCACCTGTCAGACTCTTCCTTGACTGTGCATTCTTAACAGATCTCAAAATAAAACTATTATTCGTCGCATCAATTCCGAAGTCTGCTAAAGAACAGCTCCTGAACAAGACTGATTTTTCAGGCTATCTCAGAAAGATAAGGTCATGATAAAAACCTTCCCAATTTCATCCCAGAACTAGAACAAAGTCATACATCAGAGGGTCAGAGGGTGAACAACAGAGACCGATGGGCAAAAGAAAACTGCCCTGTAGGGTTTAACCAGAAGCCTACACACATACACACACGCACACTTCTAATTTTTACTTATGAAAAGGCTAGACCTGTTTAGAGAAAAATGAAATTAAATAGCATTTTTTACAAGTCTTGTAATTTCCTGTAGTCATTATTCACCAGGATGAGCTGAGGATGTAGAGCAACACTGGCATAGCAGGCCCTTCCACGTATGTGCAGCAAATTGGTCTCACCACAAGCAGGACATAGGATAAGGAGAACATCACAATCAGATATTACCAGATAGCCTTTTATCTCCATTTTTACCCACTAGCTTTGTACCATTGGGATTGCATAGCCTGCATGAGAAGAACCCATAAGGAGCTGTAACCTTCTTCAAACCCATCCTTCACTGTGCACTTCAACTGACAACCCAGTAAAATGAAGAACAACCAGTGTAAATCTTATCCTTTCATACTCTTCCATACTCCAGGACCACCTGCAGGAACCAACTTAACTGAGGATGTCATCCTAAATGAGCTCCTTCAGCCCTTCATGCCAGGATGGATTTGAGATAAGCCTGGCTCCAAACTAACTGACCATGCCAACAAAACCATTGCCTTAACACCCACCTTCACATGTTTCTTTTAAACTCTCCCTCTGCTTTCTCTTTTCTCCCACTGTCCCATTCATGCAAATTGTCTGCACTATGTCTTCTTGATCCCTGTATTCAGCAGGACTTCTCTTTTCATGCTCCCTCTCCATCTTCTTTCCTTCCTGGTATTTACTTTCCACATATTTTCTCTTTCCCTTCCTTATGTTCCCTCAGCCTCCCTGAACAACACCCACTATCTAATAATACACATTGCTGATTATTTTCTTGCCCCGAGCAAAGCTTTATGCCCATGTCACAAAGCAATAAATAGGCCTGGATTTTTTCTTAATAAGAAATGACTCCATTTATAAGGACCACAAAGAGATGATCTTAGACAACCGCTTTTGATTTTAGCTGGAATGAAATAACAATAACTGCTTTTTGAAGAACCAAAATTAAGTAGAATTTGCCTGCTAGCAGGCAGTTTAAAAGCCTACAAAAATTGTGACAATTGAGAAAATTTAGCAAGATTCAGCAATCCACATCAGTTCCCATACAAGCTGTTATATCTGCTCTACTAACAGTTGTTACCTTTCACAAAATACTGAAATTAATGTGTCTCTGCACTTCTGATAGCATCTGTGAGTTTCAGCAAAGGCTCATTTCACTATCTATAGTTATTCCACCACCTTCCAGGAATTCAACAATTCAGTCTCCTAATCTGTCTCCCACAGGCAGGAATGCCACATTAGGTCACTGCATCACAACAAGTTCCCCTCAAATGGAGCCTGTGGCTATAATCGCAGTGGCGTAACTTGTCTCCATGAATTCAGACAGCAGGAAATTCCCTGCTGATCAGGTTTTCCTGAATGTCATCTACAGGAATTTTTTATTATTTAATAATAATAATAATAATAATAAAAAAATCTGCAATCTGAAATTAAAGATAAATTATAGCCATGTTATTTCTTTAGTTTGGTCTTCTATACACTGAAAAGAGAACAAACAAGTTTTAGCCATCTAAATAATTGTAAATATTACCAAAATGTGGATTTGTGTAATGACATTCATGATTTCCCTGTGAGAGTGATCAACTAAACTGCTTGCACGTATTTTACACAAAGATGACTCTTCTTCCTAGAACTGAGTGGAAACATCGAGGTATTTACTTGGCATAACTCAGATACAATAAATCACACTATCTATTTTGGGCCCAGTCCTAAAAATCCACAACCAAGCTTACACTAACGTATGGGAAGAGAAAAGGATTTTTTTTCACCAGACCAAAGAGGGTAGCATTTCCTAGGTAACTGCATATGCCTAGAAGGGGGCAAAGACTGGGTACAGCATTTAAAGTCTCTCCCAAGCACTCATTCTGAAGTGCTGCAGTACTGCAAAGATAATAACTAACAGATGGACTTTCATTCCTAAGTGGTGAATAACCTCTTCGTGTGGTTATGATTTGGTGAACATCGAAGTAGGGAAATGCTCTCTTCAATTCACTCTTGTTTATACTTCTTTTCCTGGTCTGGGACATCCATAATTTGCCTCAAAAGATGTTCATTAGCTTCTCCTCCATACTCCTGATACCTGCATAACTTAATCAATACCAGTACAGACCAGATGCCTGGCCAAACCCTTTTCACGTCAAATCCCTATCTCAAGCAACATTTCCATGAAGAACGTGCTTTTTCTGGGGGAAAAAAAAAAAAAAAAAGAAAATCAGGACACAAAAGGTTCTCTTATCAATCATTTGGACTACAAGTCCTGCTAGGAACCAACTGAAAAAGTACAGGAAGAAAAGTTGCCAGCATAGCAGGAAAGCATCTTGGACATCATCACCATCTCCTAACTACTCCTACATTCACAGAGCACATAAAGGCACGGCCAATTAACGAGACAACTATGGAGCTGTTCCTTTTCCTTGTCATATTTTAGCCATAGTTCATCCTCAAACAATGACTATATTAAGACAAGCTGTAACAATCCAAGGTCTCTTCTCTTTCATGGGCTAAGAAATCTAAGAACTGTTGCAAAATTAAGTGTAAAATGAGGAAAATAAAAACTGAACTCACAATCCCCCTTTTACGACAAACATATTTCAGGCAGTTTAAACATCCTGCAAGAAAAAAAGTAACACCCAGGTGAAGATAGCAGGAACAACACTTGTCACCTAAATTGACACAGTAGTAGATGTCCAGAAAAACTCACTGGTGTGTTCACTTCTACCCTAGAAAATATACAGAACAGTTAATAGAGACAGAAGCAAAGTAAGAGTACAAGTATGTCACCATAGAAGCACAAAGGCTGTCCTTGTTTAAGCCTCTTGAGAATGAGGCAATTGCACAAAGGAAGAAAAGCACAGTAAAAGTTGTTTAATGGCAGTAATGGAAAAATATATCAATTGAAGGCAAAACCCATTAAGCAGATAAGGCAATTGCTTCAACAATTTAGTGGACTGAGCTTTAAGAGTGATGTGGTAAAAGGATTCAGGATCACAGTAATGATCTAAAGATTAACTGAAGTACAGAACATTCTGCATCTTTTAGTTATAAAACAAAGTACAATAAAACAAAAGGAAAATGTGAAACCAGCAAATGTCAGTTTCTTGCATTTGGCAGAATTTGGTGCAAAGAATACAGAAATAAAGTGATACGGAATTTCAAGAATGCAAATACTTTCCCCATCTCATAAGACATAATGAAAAAAAAGAACAAAAATCCGGCAGCAAGTGAAGATGTTATAATTCAAGTGCATCACAGCAATAGGTCTTTACACACAAGGGAATTTACTTACTTTGTGGGGCCAGGCAGCTTCATGAACTGCCCAAAAGCTCAGTGTTTACAACCCTTTAAATATTATAGAGCTGACATCTGAAAAAAATGTAAACTACAATCATGTAAGGCCACTGCATGACTTAGATAAAGAAACAAAACAGCCTGAGTTAACACTAGCCAGAAAACTTATTGTGAATATGAAATTTTCATATTTCACAAGGGAAAAGTTCTGATTAATAAGACAGCGAGTTGGCTGCTGCAGATGATTCCTTTAAGTTTCAAAAACTGAAAAGGTATCAGTGGCATATTTAGTACCAGTAAAAGCCATGCATGGTTCCCCAAAAATGCAGAGAAGTCAAAATATGAAACTTGTATCACTAATACAATACTGCATGGTCACAGGGAAAAAGCCAATGTGGTAAATCTACTTAAATGACAGCATACTGACACACAGACCCATGAAACCTAACTGTAAATAATTTTAGAGGTGTAAGGTGTACCAAGAGATGAAATGAGAAACACTTCAAGTTCAGAAAACTAATACAACAAATCTCATTTGACAAATTAATGCAAGCAAGCAGTACACTGCTAAAATAAACAAATACAAAACTGATGATGAAGCAGTCACTGTAAATTGGAAATACTTTTGTTATTATGCTTGGGTTAATCTCATGAACCTCCACTTCAAGAAGAATTGATCCTTCTCTAATTTTGAATCCCTGAATAGCAAGTATGAACTTCCAAATTTAGCTTATATGGAGAGAGTCTAAATACCTTTAACACTCTGTATTGAATGGTGGAAATATATTCACAAATTTTATACTCATTTTCATGGGAATCACAGTATCATAAACATTCCATTGAGGTAACAGGTTACCAATGCTTTACAATGAAAAGGAAAAGCTATGAAGTAAAGAAAACAAATTATTCTCTTGAGAAACAAGCAGGAAAGTCAATTCCCTACTTGGCAATGTTGAAACAATCACAGCCCTAGCTCACTTCCGTCAAAAGAGAGAGGAAAAAAAAGAGGGATTCCCTTTTGGCAGGATGAGGAGGAAATAACAGGTTTTCACCTTCCTGACAAGAACATGAAGAAGTTGTCCTCTCCTCTGTCTCTTTAAAAACATTTATGGCTATGCTGCCATGTTTTCACAGTGCTGCAGATTCCAAGTTCAGCCTATCACTTCAACAGTCCAGGGCAGAGTTTGTATCTTTGCTTGTAGAAGCCTTTTCAGCCTTTCCATGCTCCTGGTCCCTGAAATTTAGGAACTATGCTAACTTTAAGTCATCATCTCACTGTTTTTTTCTTCCAAGAAACCAGCAGCAAATCCTCTTTTTCCTTCACAAGAATATTTTAACAGCAAGTTAAATTAACAGAGTTGAATTAAGCCCCTCAATAGATCTCACAACTCTTATTCTACAGTGGAATAGGGCAGAGTTTGAATGTCACTTTGGCTCTACAGCTCATTTTCACCAGCTCCTTCCCTCAGCCAGGGAGCTACCAATTATTCAACAGGGCTTTTCCAACTATAGAATTTTCTTGAATTTCATAGCCTGTTTTCCTGCCTTCAAGTCTGCCTTATAAGTGCATGCTACACAGCAGATGAACTTGCATGAAGACTTTTTCCATACTATACATGTTACCTAGGCACATGCAAATAGGGGAGTTCCCCTCTGTTCTCCAGTAGAAATGGTAGGCTGGAGCAAACTGCAAGATTTGTTCTTGAAACAGTCTTCTCTAGCTGCACATTCTAAGAGAGGACAGAAAATCTGCCTGTGCATGTGCTGGGTAGGTTGCTCCTATGCCTTAAACCCAGACACGATGAGACAGGAGGATATTGTGTACAGTTTTTCTGTTTTAGAATTTGGGGTTTGACTACCTGCTTTGCAAGCATGAAGTGTCTGGGGTCTTCTATAAGCACCACAGGCAGACCTGAACACCACTGCATGGCTGGACAGGTCAAACAACAGCTGAAACCAACCATAATGCTTTTACTGTTCTCTCATCCTCCACCTCTTTACTTACATATTCCTGCTCTGCAAGTTGACTGGATTTAACTTGCTGTACTATAGACAGCAGAATTTTGGAGTGGTGGTTATGATTTCAAATAAATCTTTGTGCAATAAATGTCTCAGTCAGCAACTCTCTAGCTGGGACACTCAAGAAACCCTAATGCAATACCATTAATTATAAAACAGTTCATCCAAAAGAATTCAGCATGGATTACAAAACACTGGATTGTTACTTTAAAAAAAACAGGCGTCTACTGGTTCATAAAGGAATCCCTTTCAAGAAAAAATGATTGCACAAGAGAGTAAGATGGACAAATTCTGGGTTTTTTTGAAATCATCCCAAAAATCTTTGAAAGGTCAAGTAATTGTAGTCAGACATCACAAACATTTAACTATGCATGCTAAGGATTCTGACCATGCACACTTACTATACTCAGCAATGAGTAGTTTTTTTGCTTACCATCTCTGTTGTGTAACAGAGATTTCACTGAAAAATATAAGTAGCTAGGAAGGAAAGTGACTGTTTTTTACAGTAAAAGCTGTGTAACCTGGCATCTGCTGCTCTGCATTGCTTTTGTCAGCAGAGAGACTGATGTTCAGATAAAGAAGGAGCATGTGAAAAATGACACTGAAACCGCTGCAGTAACAAACTAGGAAGTCTGAAATGACCTGCAGGAAAATGTAAGGAAGTAAAGGAAGTATTCAGCAAGAAAAGCAAGAAGTTTTAATTCAAAAAATCCCACAAACCAAAATTCAGCATTCTGGGGGAAAAACAGCAGCAAATTTAAATACACAGGAGTGCTGTGTTTAAGAAACAGACTACAGACCAAATTCTATTTCCCCTTGAACAGCACGAAGTCACCGGTGCCTGACTACAGTTGTGCAGAATGTGAAGAATGACTATTGTAAGCTGGCTCCCTGCTTTTGTAAAGCTGGCAGAGCTGCTTTTGTGCCAGCTGCTGCAAGCTACAGAGAAGTAATGAATTCTACTGTCAATCTTCTGGCATAGGTTAAAGCCAGCTTGGGGTCTGTTCGAACTCATGCCAAGGCCAGCAGTTCAGCCAAGGATTTGTATCCTTAATTCCTGTCTCATGTATATTGTCTACTACACAAATGTGAAAAGAAATTGCTTCCTAAGTAAGACTAGAGAATCATAAATAAAGCACACCACTTTTCAACATTTGCAGAAAATGCAAAGAAGAAATAATGCCTGAAATGTGCTAATTCTAGCACACTTGTTCTGCAAGATGAAGTCTCTTTTTAAAAGAAACTGAGTTATGTGTGAAAAGCAGAAAGCTAAGACTGTAAGTTCTCTTGGTTTCACATGAAGTTATTTACAAATGATAATGCAGAAGGAAGTGCCCAAGAAGAGAGAATGAAAAACTAAAGAAAACTTCAACAGCTCAATACTTGAAGCTACTGTCAATGTATTTCAATAACAGGGTTTTAAAAATAATCTTAAAGTAACTGACAAAATAAGTATCTAATAGACATTTTCAAAGATAAGGAAAGAAATACTCTAAATGCTACATTAAAAAATGTGGCTCTATTACATTTCTACTACTTTATGAATTCCAAGATAATTTTCCAAAAGTCTGTTGGCTTATTTGCCCATTCTAAGACAAAACGCTTCACCTTCCTAAATCTATTACTGTGACTACTGCGACCTACTGATGTGATCTAACCCATAGTTATTTAAAAACAATAGACTACAAAAGAAAATTCTCTTGGAGCACAGAGCTAAGTCATCCAAGGAAATAACTTTCATTTCTGCCAGCTGATCTTGAGACAAGGAAGTGATCCAAAACTACTAACATCATCCAGCCTTCTGGAAAGCAACTGAATTAAATCAGTTAAAGCAAAAGAAGTGTTCACCACCATAAAACAATGGCATTTAGTAGAGGAGAACCTCTGATACTTGTTTAGCATATTTTCTTCCCTGTGGTCCACAAGAATTAAGTGCCAAACATGCCATTATTCTCATGTGCCCCAGCCAGTGCCACCACAGACAGTTAAGAAGCCTCTTGATGTTGGAACTGGCACAAAAATCCTTTTGGTATTTTTTTCTTTCTGAGTAATTGAAGCATGAGCTACACCAGTGCCACTGATACAGAAAATTCTACAACTGATTCTGTATCCATCCCTGTATGATGTGGCAGTTTTATAGCAGGAAAGTGGCACGATATAGTCCGGTACACTTCTGTACTCCAGCTCCTTCATGGATTTGGTCTACTGAAAGCAGTGGCCTTTGCAAAGCTCTTAAAGCCAACCAGAATGTATTTCCCAGGCACCTAAATATTCTGCCAGTGCATACTCCGAACTTCAAATCCCCAAAAAGATTTCTGCAACAACTTATTCTGAAACAGTGCTCACTTGCTACTCTGAATAGGCCGAAAAAGAACATTACTATATAAAAGACCTAACACTGATGTTTAAGAAAGCATTATTTTTCAATCCTATTAAATCCTGTGCATGTGATTAAAGTGTCAACTATCTAAACTAGATTCATGAAAGATGTTACTGAACCCCGTAAAAGAAATATTCAATTGTTGTGATTTAACCTCATTTAGATTTATTTGTCTCTGAAGGTATCTACTGCAAATTAAGTTTAAGTTGCAGTTATTTCTCTTATAGAGAAATAACTTATATATAATAACTCTTACATATTTCTCTTATGACAAGGCTGAGTAAATGAATTTCTCATTAAGTATCTGCAGTTACAAAACAACCTAACTCTGACTACTAATTTACTATTAAAAAAGACCAAGGATCTTTTTGAATTTGGAAGGGCTGGTTGCTGTTTTGGTTTAGTTTTTTGTTACACAAAGCCTGATAAGGCTATTCTCGGGAAAATGAGAAGGTGTATTTCCCAAACCACACTGTGTAATTTGGCTGTTGCACCTCTCCTTTCCTTACTGGAAAAAGCAATACTCTTACCATATGAAGTCACTTTGAAGGCATCCCAAATAAAGGTCTGAAGACAGTCAGGACACTAATTTATCCTGAAGAAAGAAAATACTACTTTATGAAAGAATGTAGACTATAAAAATCATCCAAGAGGCAGAAGTTAAATCTTTCTTGGAATAGTTACAGCCGAGGAGAGAATGGACACCAACACTAACTAAATATTGCATAACAGGTGATCGAAGCAAGCAGTTCCAAATGGAAAACTATTCTGACCCATTCAAAGGGTCAAAGATTTTTTTGAAACTTCATTTAAAACCAAAAGGTTTTAAACGAAGCAGAGAGTTACGTAATGCTTGTTTTTTCAAACCCTCCTTTGCAAGATTCCTCATGAAGTAAGTGTAGCAAATGAGAAGATAAACCAAGTGTAAGTAAGAGTTACAGGTAAAGCTGAGAAGACATGAGGAGAAATTATGCTTTAGGTTACTCCAATTAATTGTGGAGTGCTACCAATTCATACTGAAAGCAGTTCTTACAAGCTGCTTTTAGAGAAGACAGAAATAAGAACTTATCATGAAGTTTTCTAAGAATGGTCACCACTGATGGTGAAAGACATAGCAAGAAGAAAGCAAGGACTGTGTTAGGCAGCTATCCATGATATCTGCACACCGGTGGCTTTCTGAAGTTCCACAGAACTCCTGTGAGAAAGCAGAAATCAGTACTTCATGGCTAATTTATATTTCTGGAGAAAGAAAAAATAAAACCCCAAAAATTTAAAGCATTCTACAGAGGACCTTCAAACTAAAAGGATGAGTTGCTTTGAAACACAGAAAAGAGCCAAAACTAAACCACGAACTCCTGTTTCATAAACAGTTGCAGGAAATACTAAAATCCTTCTGTAACATACTTATCTTAAAACTAGAAGACTAACATTTCATAATCCTGCTTAGATGCTCTGTGAAACACCACTGCACTGCCTCAATAATGCAAAATTGTAACTACGAAAAGGATTTTTTCCAGAAGGTTCTGCTAAGCCTAAAACCAACATCTGACGTAATAACATATGTTTACAAGTTTTCTATAATCTAGTGCTTGTGGAGAAGAAATTTTTTTGGTGGGTACAGGAGTTGTAGATAACAAAACATTACTGTAGACTTATATGTATCAGTAGTCTACACCAATCCTACTCCTTCAGTCTGCCCACAAAGTGATGGAAGAGCATTTTGCCAACAGGAATATACAGCCTAAAATCACACAGAACGAGGAGGCACAGGAGTTAACCAGCAGTTAATGTTTCCCACTGTTAAAGAAACACAGATAAAGAAAGGTGAGAGAGCTCTGTCTTCACTCAGTTTTTGATCCATAGGGAAGAACACTAAGCAGCAAGCTGGTCCTGCTTCTACCACAAGTACTTCCACTGCAATTCCAGCTATTGATTCACAGAGTACGAACCAATACCCTCCAATTAACTTAGGGACATGGAACCAAAAGGACAAAATATCAAAACAAATTCTCTCTCTACTTATCTGTAATGCAACTACAGTAAAAATCTGAGTTCCCTCACAGAGCCTTTGTCACAACTGCTCTGAGTGCCTGCTGCCACAGACACAGCTTATGTTGACAGAAGTGACTTTATGCTGACATAGCTGTCCACCATTTCAAACAAACTTTGTTCTTTCCTTTCAGAGGAGGAACTTTTTTTCCAGTATGCTGTTTCCTTGACCTGTCTGCACCACCCCAGCTGGGCCTGCTCCACCAACTTATATGAAGAGATTCACATAATTTCCAAGTGAGGAACTGCAATTCTCAAGTCAAGATACACTTCTATTTTATCTTTCTACTGGTTTTCCTGTACATTAGACTTTACATCCACTAAGAGAGGAAAATACCAATTACTCCAAACTCATTATCAACCAACACAGGCTGATTCTGGGAATACAGATGATTCTCAGACTTGAGAATATTTAGGTTAATTTAATTTAATGAAAAAGAATTCCTGCTCAAATCTGTGACATAAGGAAACGCTACAGATACTTCAGAAAAGGAAATGGTTAAGTAATGAAAAAGTAATGAGCACATGAGACAGTCTGCTTCTATGTTAAACCGGTTTCTTTTCCAAACCTTCTACACAGCTGTTAAATAAACAACTTTTCCTTCTTTCTTAAAAAAGAAAGTGTGAAATACCACTGGTTACACTGTCAAGGTCTTTTCAGTTCCTCACACCACTCTACCAGCAAGTAGGCTGGAAGGCACAAGAAGCTGGGAAAAGACACAGCAAGGATAGCTGATCCCAACCGGCCAAAGGGATATTTGATACTGTATCACACATGGTCAATATTAAAGGCAAATAAAATAAATTAAAGGAAAAGCTGGCTGGGGGCTGCTGTTTCGGGACTGGCTGGACACTGGTCAGTGGAGGGCAAGCAACTTCACTGGGCATCACTTGTTTTGTATATTCAAATTTTTTTTATCATTGCTCATCCTTTCCTTTTTTGTCCTATTAAACCATCTTTATCTCAATACAAGAATTTCAATTTTTACTTTCTCAATCTCTTCCCCATCCCTTTCTGGGGATGTGGGGTGTTGTGTGAGTAACTGAGTTGTCTTTAGCTAGGTTAAAACATGACATCCAGTCAACAGGGACCTCCGCAGACCCTAAGGCTTTTAATACATGATCAAGAGGGGTCTTGCCATAACATCCAATATCTCTTTCAGTACTCTGGGATGAAACCCATCAGGATTCATGGGCTTCTGAATATTCAGCTGAAACAGCTGGTCCCTTACAATTTCAGTGTCCACAAATGAGAATTCACTATTCCCACACTTACAACACTCAGACACAGGGTACTGGGCAGCCCAAAGCCTTTCATATTTTCTCCCTGCATATAAGAACCAGGGCTCTGTATCTTCAAATTCACTTAAAAACAACAGGTTTCTAGCTGGCAATTCTGATGGCAAATGTTACAGCCATATATCAAATAAGGATTGCAAAGAGAAAAAAAAAATCAATCAAAATCATTAAGAATTGGCACTTGAATTTGAATTGAAAAGTACATTACACATTTTTTAATATTACTGGGAAAAATCCCCAGCATAAACTGGAAGCTAAATTACAGCTAAAATTCTTACAATATATCCTTATTTCCCCCTTAGAAATAATGTATCATATTTTAAGGAAGCATATTATTTATATTTGTTACATTTGAAGACAAGAATGTAATTTCAGATGCCTAACTGGGAACCACTGGTGAACCACAGTAAGTTGTGCTACTAAGCTGATACATATCCTTTTCAGTAACAATGACAACAGGGTGGAGTGTTCAGAATGGTATTTATACTAGCAAAAAATATTTCTTTGAAGCTCAATTTTTAAGTTCAAGATTACTGTCTGTTCTGAAAACAAAGAAAACAATTCTGCACAAGTCTGAATTCTGAAGACATAAAAGCCCACACCCAGAAATATGGTAACATGAAGAGTGATGTGCAAGTAACTTTGAGAAAAATGTGTAATTTCAAATGCAGTGACTGGATTGTGATAAACACATAATTTTTGCCGCACTAATTTAAAAAATAACTCTCCTTGATCATCACTTCAACTCCCTCTGGGAGGTTAACATATCCACAGCATAACTTCCAGAAAGAAATGGATGTATGCATTTCTGTGGGTCAATACAGTTATTTAGCATTTTAACACAAACCTGTGCCCTGTTACATTGGCATGGACTGCTGCTGAAGCAGTTTAGGTACAGGCACACTCACTCAGTAATTGCACTGAAATGTCAATGCTGACATATTAAAAGACAAAGAATCAGCATTTTTGCCAAATCCTTTTTATATCCATTTGTAATTACTCACTGAAGTTTAATCCATGAGATTATGTAATCTCCAACTGTAATATTAAGGACTAAGAAACATATTAAATCTTCTTGGTATTTTAATTAGTAAGCACATAAACTGAGAACCACCTTACCTGATAGAGTTTCGGCTCCTGTTTTCTATTTTCATTAAAATTCGTACATCTGATTGAGGAGATGCTGTATAGATTTTTAATCTGAAAAGAAAGTCGTAAAGATGCAGAAGTGATGTACAATGACTTTTCTACCTGTGATCCATATGAGACTGATCTCTTATGCATGTCAACAGCCAAAATAATGTATTTTTTTAATTAAAACAATAATTCGTCACATATTAGGTGTTTTCTATAATGAGGGTTGCAATTATTAGCATGTGTTTCTAATTATTCTGAAGGTTTACTGTCACCTCCACTGAAGTTAATTACTACATTTTTCAGAATTACAGTTGTTTTATTTAGTCTTTACGCCGTGAGTCAGTTTCCTAAATTTTTGCTGGTTTAAATTTGGTGGCTGGACACCAGGGTTAGTTGGTTGGTGAATGTTAGGATGGTTTTTGTCACAGGAATTAAAGATGTACTGCTGACTGAGAACACAGCTCTGCAAGCTGATAGTGCAGCTAATTTAAGCCATGTATTCAGAATCATTCCCTTTTATTAGTGCATTAGATCAACTAGGCAGGAAACTTACTGAATACACACCTTTGACAAACTACAGGATCTGACTCCACTGGATCAATGTATGGCTTGAGGATATCAGCAAGTGTTTTATCGTCAGGCACCCTTTCAGCAAAGATAAAAATCAAGCATGTGAGACATCCTTCATCATGTACACAAATATCTATTGTGAGTCACCTGGAGGAAGCTGGATATTAGCATGCTACAGTGGCACAGCTGAGTAGTTTATGGGAGGATCATAAATGTGTATCAATACTGCACAGATATGGGTAGCTTTATCTCAGTTTCAGCCCTGGGATTTCACAGGCACTTATGAGGAGTAAACAGATGCATATCTCTAGTTTCTAACCCTGTGAAAGAAACATGCTGTTCCTGCAGCCCTAGGAGCAGACAAGCACATAATTCTCATCTCCCTTCAGGCTAGGAAAAAAGGAGAAACATTTGTCAATAAAACTTTACTTTTTGCCTTTTCAAAACATGTTTGTGGACTTTCTTATAAAGCAAACGTTTCACCCTGTATGAAGGTCAGCGCCAGAGTGCAGGTGAGGAGGGGCTGCAAATTGTGCTGAACATCTGCTCCATGAGAAGAGAGTATGTCAGGTGGAGGGGTATTACTATTATGAATATACAGACTCTCTATTTACACAGAGAAAAGAACTAACATACATTAGGCCTGATTTGAAAAGTCTGCTAGCTTTCAGAGAGAAAAGCACTACACAATTTTCAATATTTTTTAGATTGAAATGCCCTTTTATTTAAGACTAAAATTAATACCTGAGTTTACCTTGTATAACAGAACTTGGTAAGAACTGATCAAAATATTTTGCAGTTCAACTACAGCAGATTAATTTAAACGTTATAAAAATATTTTTTACAGTTCTATACCCTTTTAAAGTGTATTCAGCATGACAGTGAGGAAATATGAGCTTCAAATGCCAGTAGAACTTGTTCTCCCTGGAAACAAAAAGAAATGCATATTCTTAGGCTTAGTTGGTAACAACTACCTTTTTTTTTCTGTGATAAAGCTTGGCAACCTACAGCATAGGTGCAGAAGAAAATACATGGCTAAGATTTTGAATGGCTTCAAAGAGTAAAAGGGGCATGCAGAGAAACTGAGATGTCCTTTGAAAGATGAAATGCTCCCACATCCTGCTCAATTTCAAATCTTCATGGAATGAAAATCTGTTCCTTACAAATATAGTAAGATATCACCAATTAACTGATCAACAGTATTTCACATTTTAAAAGTGAGTATATTCCAGCTGCCCTTTAATTTCAGAAAAGGAAACTGCTTTTTAGCATATCACCCAGGACAGATTACCAAACCTCTACAACAATAATAGCAAGAGTCCCAGGTGAGGCTAGGTCCTACAGAACACAGGGGACTCAACATTTTCCAGCAATATAGCCTCAACAGAAAATATGTCATGGCCAGGGAAGGAAGCTGCCTTCTATCCATGACATAACACGGATAGGAGAAGTTAGAAAGAACAAACATTTTACAGAAAGATCATAAAACTTCTGGTAGAGACCAAGTGATGTCACATTCCTTTCTTCTATATGTTAGTTCTTATTTTTAAGACCCACCTCCCCTTTGGTGCTAGCATAAGTAATACCTGAGAACAGAAGCTACTGAAGCATGGCTCGAGAGCAGCATCATCTCAGGCAGTACTTCTAGAGAATGCTTTGCTACATCAGGCAGTCTCTAGTTGCCTTTTTGCTCATTAGCAGAAAATCTGCAGAAACTTTTCTAAAAGAATTCCCTAAGAGAAAGCACAATCTAAAAGGTTCCTGGTCTTTTGCTCTGGTTCAAAAATTCACACTCATGACAAACAGCAAAGATTTAAAAACCAGAGCTCAAACACCTGTGAAGCACAGGGACATCTAATGATGTCTTTTTTTTAACTACTTTTTAAAACATTATTAAGATGAATCACTGCATCCAGGAAAATCATCCTCAGTTATGCAAAGACTCTGGTCTACAATTAAAAGTAAACACGGTGTTGTTCCAACACGTTGTTTAATTTGTTTATCAGGCAAATGAAACATTATCCAGCAGGTTCTAGCTGGCTGCAGAGAGGAGTGTGCATGTATCCACTAGCAAAATAGTAAACTTAGTTGCTAAGATCAATTGACTGTGATATCAATTTGTAAATGCAAGCACTTTTTATAAATTGAGCTTATTAAACAACTAATTCCCTTACCTAGTTGTTCCTAGGAGAAAAGGGAGCTTTACAGCTGAACTATACTTTCTGGAGTATAAGTAAAAACAGATGCATTAGTATTTATCAAAAAAAGAGCAAGCAGGTACCCCCATCTCCAAGAAAGTAATAATTAGAATAAAACAAATTAATGAAGTCAAGGGTCCCCAGAGCAATGTGTGCCTCAGCAGAGTTGTGCAGCATGCCTTGTGATTTCTCCCTTCTTTCTGCTTATGTTTGTTAAAGAAGAGAATGAGAATGTGGAATTAGAGAACATCAGGTCTGGAAGAGGTAAGAAGATTGTACGGCCAGAGCTGGAGTGTAACACAGAAAACATTATTAATCATATAGCATATATATAACCACAATAACCATTGTATTTGGGCCCATGAATTTTATGCTTTTCTGCAGACTGGTGTGATAGTCTTAAATTACCAAATTGCAAAATGTTTTGAAATAACTCAAAACCATTGAGTGGAATTTTGGGAGTTTTTTGCAAGGTAAGTAAAACAAGGTTTTGCAATTCTTATCTTGACAGCTGAAGGAAGCACCAATGCTACCATACACACAGAGCAAACTGGAATATCAATAAGGTTATGTAACCACTTCAGTTCCCTTGTGATGCCTCTCAGACATGTTAATATCTGCCATTTAACACGGAATGGTGTTATTTCAAAGCACTTTACCAGGGAGACTAGTAAAAGTTAGTAAGCTTTAGACACAGAAATAGGGTCACCAAAATTAGCTGAAGGAAACACTTATGATGGGCACATTTATTAAAATGTTTATACGGACTGTTCAGATGAGGTATTTGTTCTATGTTATTAACTAACAAGAGGCTTGGTAGCATGTTTTCATTTAACTCGCCATCTTCCACAATTATTTCAAACAGGCCATTGTTCATCTATTCTAAGTGACCCTTTCTGTGACACTTTGACCTTTAAATCAAGACAGCCAAATCATGAGAGAGACAAACCATGACACAGCTCACAGAAACATGTACATGGCCCACAGGACTGTCTCTAACACAGGCACTTGAAACAGAAATGCTCCAAAAAGAACTTCTAGCTATCTGCTACCTGTTGCTAGTAACACTCTACATGTGTCTTTAAACGTTTGTCACACAGCACATCCTCATTTCACATGCAAGACTGATTCCCTGTGGGCTCACTGAGGCAGACTCAGCTCATCACTGCAGCTGTAAAATCAGCTTAGAGGATTGTTCTCAGACTTCCGCCCTCCCTGCTCCTTCCAGGCACAATCTAGTCTATAGAATAGTGCACAGAAAGTGAATCAGGGAAGCTGAAGTTAAAAAGCTCATTTCTCATCAAAAAGTTCCACTCTGAAAAAACAGACATGTTAATTTTTTTTCTCAGCAAACTAATACCATAACTGGCAATTAATGACTTTATCCCTCTTCAAAGTACTGATGTCTGGAAGTAAATGGCAAGCAGAAAGAGGCAAGAGAGTTAAGGAACAGGCTAGAAGGCAAGACAGATAGGCAAGAAAAAAAAGAAGCTTGGAACAGGAATAGCCTCATACTCTTCACTATAATGAAGTCTTGAAAAACAACCTGCTGGGTGCCTGTTATTGAAGTGAAGCCTCCCTCACCATCACTGATGTGTGCCCAGAGAACTTGATGTCAGCTGTAGATGCTATCAAGGCTGCTTAACAACAAGTTCTGATCAAAGTCAGATATCCTGGCTCCAGATCTCACTGACTTAATTTTCCATTATGGCTCACTGGGGTAGTATTTCCTTCAAATGCAACGGACATGTAGTGTTTTCATTTTCTAAATGAAAATGTCTAATTGAATAAGTCATCTGCACTGGGGTAACAGCTCACTCCATGAAGCATTCCATGCCACTCTGCTGCCATGGAATGCCCCTCCAACAGTGCCCCGGTTTTTTGGATACCAAGGCACTGACTACAAAACTACCAAACAGCAGAGACCTAGGCGAAGCACAAGCACATCAGTGATGTCAGTAAAAGCAGCATCATAGCCCATCCCTGCACTGCTTGGTTTCATCTCCTATTCTGGCTACTTCAGAAGCATGGAAATGGATCAGAGGGAAAAGGGGAGCCAAGCACCCCTCTCTTTGCATGAGATGTAGATGCAAAATATATTCAGGATTGCACAGGTTGTTTCACAACTACAGTTCAACAAAAAGTGACTATCTACCTTTCAGTTCTCCTAAAACTTCCAAGAATTTCCTTTGTTATCAACTGTAGTTGCCCCAGAACTACATGTAGATAATTTAAAAACTTTTCACAGCAACAATGGAAAGATTTTTACTTCTGATGTTACAAAGACAGCAGCAGTATATACAAAGTGGATGTCTCCTCCAGCTGGCTCTCAGAACAACTGCAAAAATTCTCACCACCTTTACAGTTACAGCAGTACCTTAAAAAATGCTCAAAAAACTGCGTAGACAGTACAGCTGCTGGGAATTAAAGGACTGATCTACAAAGGATTCTGGACTTGGATATACCTGTTAAGTGCCCTGGCAGATTTCTAGAAGTGTCTAATGTTTACATATTTCTTTAAAAATATATGAAATATCTCATAAAGCTTAATTTTCTTACCTAGGCTTCCTCTGAGCATTTCCTCTCAGTTTTGTCTAGAATGCAGTAGAACTGTTTTAAACATGTTTAGAAGGTGTTTTAAAATGTGTGTGTATATATATGCAAACTAAAATATTGACAAAAATTCTAAATTCATCACATCTTAAGTTATCAACTGCAGTTCTGGCTCTACAGAAGTATTTCACTGGCAGCCTGTCAAAGATAGTGATTCACTGATGATTCTGTTTCAATTTAGCAACTAGTATTCTTAAAGTATTAGTATACAGGATGTCTTATGTCAAAAGTGCAAATACTGTAGTATTTCCTGTCTCTTTCATTTTGAATTCATACAAGTGATTAAAAGGACATGAAGTTTAATGTCAGACCAGTTATCCTTTCATCTGACAATACCCAGTACTCTCTCAGAATGCACTGAAGTTTAATTGAAGTACTGGGCATTCAGCTCGTATAGTTTTGGATAATACTGACTTCCTTGACTTCCTTTAGCAACTTTAATTTCTTCTTCATGGGTCCAAGAAAGCAAGCAAACCTATGTACTAAGTAACAACTAAATTCAAGTTTAACAACTCCAGTGGTGTTATATTAAGTCAAAACCCAGCTCAGAAAACTCCTTGCTATATTCTCAAAATCAACACTTCAAACAATAATTTTAATTATCTCTACTTAGCTAAGGATTAGAGCTGACATTTTAGAACTTTCAGGTGTACTTCAAAGTGTAACAATAATGATCTCCTAAAAGAGATTATCCTAATCCCCTATTTCCACACTGTATTTTTTCTCACAATTACATCAAAGAGATGAGGTAATGTACAACTTCCTCCTCCCACATATATCCCTCTGACCAAATGCTCCCAGGTGCAAGCATGCCTGCTACAAGAGAGGTTTGTAGACCTCTGGCCCCTCTTGGTGGGGAGAAGAGGTAAAAAGGATTTTCTCTGGGAGATATGCTGTGAACAGATTGTGGAAGAAGCTGGCTGGGGATGTCTATGACAGTGCAAGCAGCAGGCAGGGCTGGAGTAGGGCAGCACAAGCTGCAGAGCTCAGGGAACTGCACTGCCCCATTTCTGTGTCTCACTACATCATCTCCTGCCAGGGAACAGGAGCCATGGACTTGCAAGCTCATTCCCCTCTTCCCATTTGACCTGCTGGCTGGAGCTTCCCAGTTGGTGCTCCTGCCCTCAGTTTCAGCCTGGCCTCACCCTCCACCCTTTTCCAGAGGCTTTCTATCCCAGCAATTCACCTCAGCAACTCCATGGAAGAATGTATCCAGTGGGAAACTCTCAGCTGTATTGAAAATAAGGGCACCACAGGAAATGTAGGGTGAAGCAGCACTTCAAAAATAATTTATGAATAAGAAGTCAGACACACCATGAGTTCACACTCTGGACTCAGACACTACTTTCTAATGACCCTCCATTACCTAAATATTCAATATTACACATCAGTTGAATCCATGTGTTGCCCAGCATTGGCACGTATGCTTTCACAACATCAGATTTAGCAAACAAACTCATGGAATCCAGGAAATGAAGAGTCTGGCTAACACATCGAAACAACACTGATGTGTCCTCCAGCGCTGGCACGGGCAGGGGATGACACAAGAATACATCTTGTACTTCCTAGTTTTGGACTACTCTCATTCCTGCCTTGTACTGCCCAACAGCTTGGCTTGCAGGGAGAGTGTCAAGAGGACATGGGAGAAGCCTGTTCTCAGTTTTCCACGCACAGATGTTGAGCAGCTTCCAGCCTCCACCCTCTGGAGCAATCTGTCCACAAATCTGACTGACAAACAGCATGAGAAGGGGCTCACATCTACAGGAGAGGGACACACCAGACCCTGATGCTGTCAGGTGCTAAGCCCATATAATGGATATATGACTGTCAGGTGCTAAGCCCATATAATGGATATATGGTTATTTGCACAGCTTTACCTCTTTTCAATGTGATATTCAACAAAATGTTATGGCTGTCATGAAGTCCCATGACACAGGTGCTAAATGCCTGATTATCACTGGTTTGACCAAACTTGATTCCTTAGAACCCATTTAAACAGAGCAGGCAGAACATACCATTTAAAAAAACAAAACCAAACAATCAAAACACCAAAAAACAATCAAACAAACAAAATATCCCCAAAACCTGGTGTTAATTTTTAATCTGCATCACTGAATTCTAATAGCCCACTGCTGTGTGAATAACAGTAGCAGCAATAGAGAGGAAATACATCCTTTGTGCAATAATCACTGAGCATATTCCATACCCTGGGACAGCATTTGCAAGAAAAGGACAGTGATTTCCTATGTCTTCAGGACAGATAACGTTATCAAGTCCTTTCTGGTGGGATGTAAAAGTTCCAGAAAAGCTACCATTCCACAGCAACAACAAAAGTTCCCCAGGACTTTATGAATGACACCAACCAGTAAGGCATTTTACCAGAAAGCCTGTGAAATATTTCCATGCCTATTTGCCAAGAAGTCACCTTCCTTGCCCCATTCGTAATTTGTCCTCAACATAAGCTACACTTCAGTGTGTATCCAAAAAAGCTTTCTAGAGGAAAAAGGAAACCGTACACGAAGCCAAATGTCTGTCAGTAGAGCACTGTACCATGTCCAGGATCTTCCTAACAGAGTCAAAGCTGCCTGTGTCTGTGCCCCTTCTGTCCTCTCACCTACTGACCCCAGCATTCCTGGGCTTCCTGCACTTGCTCTTGAGGGCTGCTCCTTACCCTGTACTTGTCAAGTGTGTTTATGTTGTTTTATACGTAACACTGAGGAAATTCCCCAATAAAGTGAAGCTCAGCTCTAAGCCTTCTTCCAGCATGAGATTAGTAAAAGGGATCTGCATAAGGTAGAGCATGCAGCCAAAGACAGGTAAGTCAGTGCAGAGGAAGACAACCTCTGCAAAGTCTGGGACTGGCCTGGTCTCTTCTGAAAGGAGACCTATAAATCTAGGGCAGAGGGAGGAGAAAACACCTCAGATATCCTTTCTTTCCATTGGTTCAGTCTGGGTTTTCTCTAACAGAACTGGTAAAATATGTAACTTTAAATTTATGCTTCTACATCTATTTGATGCCTAACTTCTGCTAAAATCTACTCTATGTGCAAAACCAAACCTGCCTGTGTTTTTCCCTAGAGCAGCCTACACGATCCAGGTGGGTGTGTTGAGCAGTTTCCAGGTGGGTTATTGCTCTGTCAGAGACAGACCTCTGGTGGCCAGCCAGAGACCGACACTGTTGAGTGCACAGCTCCCAGAACAGAGGGAAAACACATCCTGAAAACACAAACTGCCACCAAAACTGAGACCAAGAACAAAACAAGTAAAGGAGCCATCACAGGGATATGAGCCATCAGGGATGTCACTGCTGTGAGATGCTCAGAAGGCATTTGTATTTGACCCCAGTATACCACTGAGCTGGACTGTAGACCTGATTCCTGTCACAATGAAATACTTCGTAATTTCTTTCATTTTCACTGTGAAAATACTTTAAAATACAATCTCTGGATATCAGAGAAAAATCACAGACTGGATAAGGGAAGAAATATTTAGATTTTCCTTAGCCTGCTTCCTGAATTTCTATCTATCTGTCTGCACTTGTCTAAGTTGGGCTGTATCAAACATTCCTGTCCTCCAGCACAGCAACTCCCACCACAGAACGCAACTTGGGTACTGAAGCACCTCTTCAGGTTTGAAGTCAGCCTTTTCAGAGACAGGGATTTGTGCAAGCTTTCTACATCAATCAATCCTCTATCATAAAACCTTCAAAGAAGCATTTTCTTTTTCCAGCAAAAAACCTAAGTGTTAATTAAAAGAAAAGACCACAACAGCTCTGATCCTTTGTTTCATTACCCAGTGTTAGCATTTTTCAAAATAAAGCATGAAATATGTAAGCTGTTAAACCGAGCTCAAAGAACCTAAACAAAATGAAACATGAAAACATGAAATATTAAAAAGCTTTTGCAAAAAATGTGTATCTAACAGATTTTAAAGCAAGCATATTGGTATGAACTCAAATTCTCATCATTATATGCTCAAAATATTGCTGACTGTAACCAACTGAAGACTCACACGGAATTGAAGGTGGTAGAATTTTCTCTTCTTTTTGTAAATCCAATAGGCAGTGTTTTTAGCTCAATATTACACCCTCGAGCTTTGTTCCTCAAGCAGTATAACTGGCAAAAATATAATAAAAACATTTAAAAAAATCTGAATATATAAACCCCCTGAAAATTAAACAATAGAAGGCTGACAATTATGAGAATACTACAGAAAAGGCCATATTTAATGAAATACTCTACATGATTTAAAAAACCATCCTGAGTGAAAAAAATTAACTAAGCCTAGAAACTCTCTGAAACATTTTCATAAGTTTTTTTACTATTAAAAAAGAACATGCCAACAATCTCCTCATAGGAAAAGTTCTTTAACATACCATGAAAGTCACAGTGTGACCACTGTGGGTGTAATACCACCACAAGGATGCTTTTCAGGTTACAAACCTGCTGGCAGAATGGATACACAAGCACCATCCCAGCCACTGCCAAATTCTGATTTGAAGGTAGCACAAAGGGCATCATCCCATTAACATGCCCAGTACCACACCCCTAAAACTGGTACCCACACAGCATCTCACCATCTTCAGCACATGTCTTCAGGACATCACGGTGCTAAATACACACACATGGACTATGACTCCAGCAAGAGAGGAAGCTGGAGTCTTCTGAATTTATTCTGTCATCAATGTGAGTGCTGAGTTTAGGGCTATATTTCAAGATATCTTCACAAGACTAGAAAACAAAATGGCCCTGATGCTTTTTTGTGATTTATCAATGAATCAAAATATTGTGGAGTAGAGCTGGTTGGGCTTTTTTGGGTTTTGTTTGTTCGTTCATTGTTCTTATTTTGGGGAGTGTGTTTGGTTGCTGAACGAGCTTCAGCAAAAACCCCTTCTCCCTTAGAAGGCTATTTTTTATGTTATTCTTGCTCAGATTTAATCTTCGAAGAGCTCCAGCTGTCTTAATTTGGTATATAGGGAAGCACATAACAATTTTTAGGTGATTAATAAATCCACTGTTTACCTGGGAAGTGTGTACTTAAAAATTCAAATTGTGGAGGCGTAAGGAAACAAACATTCAGACATTCTTAACACACATCTATCATCCAACAGCATCAGTGGTCATACATAAATTTTAAGAAATGTTAGTGATCTTTTCTTCCAGGCAACTGGATGTAGCCATCAATACTATTGCTGCATAACCTAGAGACTTCTACTGATTTCTGCAGGGTCATTCATACCTTCATAAGACAGGTACCAGCTCTGGAATCTGGACTGGGACTAACTCAGTGGGAATTCAAAGGTAGCCAACCCTAATTCCAACAGAGCAAAAGGAGAATCAAAAACTTACAAGTCTTTTTGTTGCTGGACTATGCACAATGCAATGTCGAGCAGCAGCATCAGCTGTCCTTCCTACATCTTCCAGGAAACGATAATCTGAAGGTTAAATAGAACAAAGAAAAATGTTGTGCCAGCCTAGTAAAACCAGGGAGTTTTAGAACACACACAGTATGTTCTTACCACTCAGAAGGTTCAAGTCAGTAAATTCATTCACAGAGACAAACGCTGTTTTATCCCTGACTCCATTACAACTCAGTGCAAGCTTATGTTTCTTTACACACAACAGGCTGAAATGACAAAAAAAAAAGAATTAACATGTTCATCACATGAATGGGGAAAATAATCGAAACTATTTAGTTCAGATAACAGATACCTGCACGAATATTTCATGCATCGTGGACATCTGTACTTAGCTTCTTCTTTGCCACAGGTTTCACACCTGAAAGAAGTAAAAAACACTTCTCAACAAGGCAGCATTTTTGCACCTGACTGGCCTGTGAAAGTGCCTGCTCAAAAACCAGGCTCTAGGCCACCAGTATTTTCAGGAGAAGCTATTTTAAGTGCACCTTGAAAGGAGAAAAAGAAAATACAAATATCCTGGATTAGGAAAGGTGGCAGACAAAACAACACAAGCTATGGGGAGTATCTTCAAACAAATGCATATTAAAACACTGTAGATGCTTGAAAGAAAAAAAACCCACATGCTAACTGAAGAGCTGGAAATACAGCAAGCCTTTATCAGCTTATGCTTTGTGGCCTGTGCTTTTCTCCTTTTGATCACCTGTACTGTGCACTCTACCATGCTGGTTTATAATACTCCCAGCTTTAGGCAGATGGAAACTAAATTTCATGGATTCACGCCAAACCCTGAACAATACATCCCATTTTTTTCACTGAAACAAAAAGAGCATGACAACATGGTCAGCCAAACAACTTCTGGCTGTCAACAGGGCAAACTCCAAAGTCAGGGAACCTTTCAGGCACAATGTGTAAGACTTCGAAATAATCATCACTCTTATTTTAAATCTGACAAACAGAAAAGAGGAATGACAGTTCCCCCACATCAGTAAAGTTTTCGAGAACAGCACAAACGCACCATTTTCAACTCCTAGGGGATAAACGCCAGCCCTAACCCATTCCTCCTCCTCTCCCCACCACGTGCTCGCTGTTTGCTGCCAGCGAGGGCCTGAAGGACAAACCCAGCGATACCATCGCCTCAAGAGCTCTGTGACTTAGCAGCACAAAGCCATTCTAAGAACCGCAAAAAAGGGCTTCAAACACTGCAAACCAGAAACGGGGCGTTATTCTGAACAGGGATTCCTTTCCTTGCTCCGCGGGATCTCCGCAGTGCCCGCTGCCCATCACCGCTCCAGGGAGGCTCAGCCCCGGGCGGAGGCAGCGCGCAGCCCCTCGCTCGGCCGGGCCTCACCCGTGCGGGAGCTGCAGAGCACAGGGCCACCCGCCGAGCCCCGGGGAAGGCGCTCCCGAAGCCCGTGCGGCCGCTGCCGCCGCCTTGCCGTACCTGTGCAGGGACATCTTCCCGCCGCCCGCCGCCCGCCCGGGCCCGTCCCGCTCCGCCATGGCCGCGCCGCGGGGCCTCACGGGGCACGCGCGGCCTGTGCTGCGCGGCGGCGCCGCCTGGCGGCCGCGAGCCCCAGCGCAGCCGCGGGATCCGGGACCCGCGGGATCCGGGACGTGCTGGACCCAGGACCCGCGGGATCCGGGGCACGCGGGATCCGGGACCCGCGGGATCCGGGACGTGCTGGACCCAGGACCCGCGGGATCCGGGGCACGCGGGATCCGGGACCCGCGGGATCCGGGACGTGCTGGACCCAGGACCCGCGGGATCCGGGACCCGCGGGATCCGGGACGGGTTCCAGCCAGGGCGGCTTTCCAGAGCGCAGAGGAGGCTTCCCAAGCCGCGCACTGCGGCGCACACCGCACGCTGCCGCCCCCCGTCGCGACGGTCCCCAGGCCGGTGACCCCGGGCAGCACTCCTTACCCGTCCGCGTCCCGCTGCACCGGCCGCCGTCCCCGCTGTCTGCGGGGATGTGCATTTTTGACTCAACTACGGAAACGCACATCCGAGCAGCCCTATAAGGCTTGAAAGCGCCTTGCTTTTTCAATAGTTATTTTCTGAAATTAAGAACTCCCAAAAATAGGGCAATGAGACGAATAAAAATATACACGAAGCAGATGTTTTCTAAAAATTTATAATCTCAGAAAATACCCCCAGCATTTGCCAAAACATCACCTCCAAAGCCAAACTCAGAGCAATTGTCAAATCATGATGGCAGTGTACTGATCTTGAAAATACAAAAAGTGATTTTCTCATCCATCTGTAATCTTGCTTTGTTTTTAGTTTTATCAGATTTTTCTCAAAGTGGTCAAAAATGGTGTTTTGATACAAAATGTAAGATGGGATGTGCATGTACATTACTTTGTAAAAGCAATCGTCCCTGTGGCAGTATTCCATGGCACAGAGCATATGCCTTTCCCATTGTGAAGAGAAACACTGCCACCTAAGAAAAGTGCCCTTCTAGAGGATTTTCATCATTTCTAAGAATGACCTATACAATATGAAAGAGAATAGTAAAAGACAAAGAGATAGCTTGGAAACTCATTTTATTATACTTTGGTGGTGTGGCTTACTGCAGATGAAGACAGGTTGTTTGAACACTCCTGGGCTCCCTCAAATACAGTCCAGTATCACCTTGCTGTGTACTGCTGAGCATACTTTGAATTGATAATAGGTCGATGTGTATCAATATAAAAGGTGTATCCTAATGGTAAAACTGTTCTTTTTTACTAAAAAAACCCAAAATTTCACTGAACATTTTAGGCTTAATTTTAAAAACCCAAAATTATCTAATAAATTTTGCAAAAAAATGGAATTTCTAAGACAATGAAATGCTGATTATAATTTAACAGTAGCCATTCAGAAGACACGCTATAGTAGATTTTTTTCAGAAGTTACAAAATATATACAGAATATATCATCTTAAGATGGCTTTGGCATTAGCAATGTTAACTGAAATACAGAATTTAAAAGTCAAAACTACTTTAGGTAGTTCTTACAACGATTTTCACAACGGCTGTAACAGAAACTGTTCTGACTATATGCATCATATACAATATGCTGTCTTATACACCATTTCCAAAGTAGTACACAAAAATATTTTAAACAAGAAATCCACATAAATAATATTTTCAATTATGTGAAGTATGTGACCAATGGTTTAAAATAAGTACCTTTAAAACAGAAACATATCCTGATGTAACCAGCACATACAGTCTGCAAGATAAAAAGGGACTCAAATAATCTCTGCTAAGACCACAAGCACCCTCTGTTATGAAGAGCACCAAGGCAACATGGGCAGGAAACACAAAGAGGTAGTGTGCCATCTGTTCAGATGTGCGTCCACAAAGGACTGGAATAAAGCAATGGTTAAGAAAAGAAGACTTACTGTACTGTGGCATGATTCACTTTTCATATAAAAGCTATTGCACATTCAGGAGCATTCGCAGGTATTGCTCCTCAGTATCATACATCTCCAGCTTTCCTCAGGATGATTTTTGTGCAGTGCTGTTAAAAAGATTGCTAAGAACACTTGATGTCCTGAAAAACTCCATGTTCAGATACTCTATTCCAGAAAATTACGCAAGAAAGCACCAAGGAATTTAAATACTTTAAGAAAATTGCTTTAGTATTTTTCTTTCTTAATTTTTTCAATGTCATTTCTCCTTTGGAGGAAGTCTTTTTCTTCCTGAGGTTCTTTAACTAACAACACTTGAAATGATTCTTCAGTTTCCTAGTAATTTTGCCTGCAATGCATCATTACTTTTGTATTCAATCTGTGCAGCAACTCCATGTTGATGCAACAAGAAACCTAGGACAGAAATCTTAAAGGAAGCATACAGAGCCACTTTCTATGAAGTGCTGCTGTCCTGGTTTGAGGTGAGGAAGTGCATTCACTTGAACAACTGGAAGCTGATTCGTGTCCTGAGTGTGAAAAAAGAACTGTGTTTTATGCCAGCTGCCATCTTCGATCTGAAACACACAGGAGAAGCATCTTAGAGTCATATAAAAGATGAGCTTCGAAACACAAATGAAAATTGTGGTTACAGAGTGAAAGAAGTAGTGCACAGAAACATTTATTCTCTCAGCAGTTCCTAAAGAAACTCTGTAATTTAACAAATGCCATTTCTGAAGCCTGAATTTTCATTTTGAGAGTAACTGCTTCTAAATTTTCCTGGAGGACCCCTCTATTTCTGTGCTGATGTGTCTGCAGTGTCTCTGTACAGTCTCAAAATCCATGAGACACAATGCAAACAGCAAGTATAGATACCCTGTATCACTGCAATTGCTTTTACCCTTGAAGAAATGATAAACTCAGTATCTAAAGGCTGGCATATGCAGAGCTATGTAAAGAAGCTTTAAGGGATGTGAATCTAAACAATTGTTATTTGTTTGCAGAAGGTTAGTAATGTCTAAACAGTACCTCTGTCATCACTTTAATAATGTGATGCTAAAAGGTATTTACCATGCATTCATCCAGAAGCACTTTAGGTTCCAGTAACGTATTTGCTTTAAATATTTGACCGTTCCATCCTTTAAAGGTAACTGATGTCTTCCGGCCACCTGCTTTAGTTAATCCCCACGTCGGTGTGTTTAGGCAATGGACTGTGATGCTGTGGGTTGCTTCTGAGCTCAGTAAATGAAGGAAATTCATCTGCACTTTTCCAACACCGAACTCCAGCTAAATTCAGAGAGAAAAGCCTTGTTAGACTTACAGCTGGACTGTGCTGAATGGCCCCAGCAACACAA
Organism: Anomalospiza imberbis; assembly: GCF_031753505.1. Lineage (NCBI taxonomy): Eukaryota > Metazoa > Chordata > Aves > Passeriformes > Viduidae > Anomalospiza > Anomalospiza imberbis. Next base: position 16,940,782 of record NC_089689.1, on the reverse strand, counting down.
AGTGCCATGGACATGCCAGTGTGCTGTTCAGGCACAGGAGCATGTACACATGTTTATATACGTTGGGGTCAATGCCGAAGAGCACGATTTGCATTCCTCAGGGAGATGTTAGGTCCTATTACAGTCATTTCTATAAACAGAAGCTTTCATAGGACATTTTCAAAGCTTAAATATAAACATTTGCTGATGCTTACAGCACTGCTGAAGCACAGCTGGTCAGAAAACAGTATTTTTAAATAAGGAAACTGAAACAAATGCTTGTGTGATTCAAACAAAGATATCAGCAGCAGTGTTTTAACTGAAGCCACATCACTCTGCTGTTTAGTCTTAGACCACAGGTTCTGGCAATACTGATAGTCCATTACAAATGCAAAAGTTCATCAGTATATTTTGATTTTAGACAGAAAATATAGTAACTCATTATACAAGAAGAATTTCTTCAGGACTATGTCATATTCAGGGATCTTCCAAACGTAGGAATGCGTATGTGAACTTCACAGTATTTCTGAAGCTCTTCAATGACTACAGTGTATATACAGAACTTCACAAACATAAAATTTCTATTCCCAAGAGTTCAAGAACTACATGTAAAGAGGAGCATGAACTAATGATGTACAGAAAACTAGTCCCTCCCTAACGGCATTTAAAAGTTCCTAAGTGTTGGAAAGCAGTAGTAATTTTCATTCTTTTATTGTAACAACCTCAGCATCTCTACACTTAGGTGTCCTGAGTGGTGAGATACTAATGTAGCTTAGAAGTATTTCAGGCTTATTTTTATGCCTTGTATAAGAAAGTATAAAGCAAAACAAAATAATTCTATCAGCATAGATAGAGTCGCACACAGTGAGAATTACTAACATAGTCTCCAGAAAATCTGTAACTTCTGTACCAGAATATATATAATGTCCTTCCACAAAGATGTACAATAATGCCCCCGTGAAATCTAACTCTTTTTAATGAGTTATGTAAATAAGCATGCATTTATTTAGAGTTCAAGCACAGACACAGGGTCTCTAGGAGCAATGCATACCTTTGTCACAGACAGTGGTGTTAAACATGTCTGACCACCTGCAGTGAAGTTGCAGAAAACTTCAATGGCATCAGAAGGACATCCAATATTTGGGTCAATCCAGTATTTTCCTATCAGTATATCATTCCAGACAGAAAATAAAACCAAAATATAATTACTGCTAAGCAATTTGCTAAAATATTCATACTTCAGGGCAAACATTACATATATTATCACTATACCTTCGCAAGGAAATGAAAGAATCATGAAAATGTTTTCACTATTAAAATTATACTAATAACAGATACTGAGAAAAATTACCACAATAAACCACTTCTGACTACAATTACACTGACAGCTTTAAATAGGAGGGGGTTTTTATTTGAAATATTGATTCAGGAACTTCTGAGATACAATAACTGTTAGTGTATCTGACAGTGGTAATGCATGGTATGCAATTTTCTCATTAGGAATCTAGAATCTGATCCACACAAAGTTCATTGCAAGATTAGCTATAAATATTTGGAAAAATTCGAATCACAAAATTGCATTCAGTTTCAAATTTTCTGGATAAACCTGTTTATCGATAGATATTTTCTGTCTAATATTTATATATTAGATTGCTACATACTTCCACTTTTAAAATTCAAAAATTTTAAGATGAAATAAATATATTAGTGACAGGCACACTGCAAGAGAATACATTAAAAGAAGAATAAAAACATTAAATCTATCAGATCAGAATTTTAATGTAGAAAGCAACATTTGGAAGCAGCACCTTTGAAGGTACTCGTGTGAAAGTGGGCACTTACCATCTGACACTTTATGTTCACAATGAAGCAAATCCCTGCAGATGCGTGCTGGGTTATCCCGTGTGCCAAGGGGGTTCTTGATGCTGTGCAGTAAATTGCTAAGGTAGTGGAGCGTTTTGAATATCTCTGTACTGTGATCTAGTAAAGTTACTTCAGTATTCTGGTATTTCTGCCAAGGGCCATTAGCAAATGTGTTACCACAAAGAAGTGTCACAACAACAGTATAAGCAGTAAGAGTCAAGTGTCAAACGGCCATTGAATAGCCAGACAGAATCAAAGTGTTGAAATGAATGCAATCAGCCGTGTAAAACAACGTAAGGCATCCCGATAAACCAATTAGGACATTTTATTACAATTGTCAGAGCAGTGATGTTAAGGAAGGGTTAGGTCATGCAAATTTGTCATTATGATCTATTGACATAAAAATACGGATACAAGGGAAAAAAGGAAAAATTGGTGCATTTTTAAAGTAAACTTAGAGGTTTCAGATTTGAAATAGTGAAATTTACTCTTAGGCTTAATCTAAAACATAGATGCAAATTTATTTGACTTCACCCACATAAGGGATTTTCATGCAACCAATGCAGCCAGACACCTATATGTTGATATTTTTTTATCAAACTCTAAATGCTGCTATTGTTATCTATGTCTGAACAGATACAGTCCACTATGTGTGATAGTCAGTAAATTTTCACTACTACCAATCATTACAAAAGGTAGAAGTCTTGCTGCTTCTCTTAATTTCATTTCAACTCTATCCTGTAAATCCTAGCATGTTTCATTACATTCTATAATTACTTGCTTTCCATAATTAATTTAAAATAAGTCTTTGAAAAGGAACCCTGTTATGTCCTCAAAAAATATAATTATAATTGCATTCCCTGTATGATAATGTAAATACATTTAAATGTATACCTCCATCTGCAAGGCAGCATTTGACTCAAACAAAGCTTGAACAGCAGCATTGAGATCCACTTGTTTCTAAAAAACAGGTATTTCAGAATATAAAAAGATGAACACGAATAGACAAAAGTGCAGGTGGTAAATTCTTTGAACTGTGGAACAAGGAGTACATTTGAAGAGGATCCTGTTATTTTCCCTTTCAATAAAGCACTGGTTAGGGTAGGTTAGGGTTGTTACAGAATTTACCCTTGGTCCTGGTGGTCCAGGTGGTCCCTGGAAAATGGGAAAAAACAGATATTAGGTGCTTCACATCTTTATTATAGTACAATCAAAATGGAAAAATACAGGCACAGTTTTTTATGCACTTACAGGTGGCCCAGGCTGGCCTGGCTGGCCCTGAGGCCCCTAGAAGAAATGGAGATAGAATGCAATGGTTACACACTAAAATCTCTGGTTTTACATTTATGTATTTATTTAATCACAAACATGTCCCAGTGGGTATAAGGAAGAAGGTGTGATATCAGCTGTGGTAAAGTTGTGGATTATTAGTTATTATTGTTAAAGCACACTGCTCCATTTACAGATGAATATTCATGTTGGAATTCCTGTGTTGTCTGGTTCCTTGTTTCTCCAATTACTTCTGATATGAAAGGAACTTTAAAAGTCACAGGAAGTATTAACATATAATGTGCTATACTTTGTGCCAGTGTTACATGTATGCTGATGAGATAAGTACTAGAAGGGGTAAATAATCACAAAAACATTGTAAATAATGTTATCAGTAACTCCAAAAAACTAACTGATCCACTTTAATCCGTGAGTATGTGCCAGGTTTTTATCAGTTTAATTTATCAGCAGTGTCAGTTTTCAGCCAGGTACGTGTTATGTTCATTGTTTTACAGTGATATAGCAGATTTCCTCTTTCTTCAAGAAGTCATGCCCTCATTTTAGTGTGTAGGATGATTGCAGAGGAGAGGAGGAGAAGGAACTGCTTTTCCCTAGGTTACAGTGCCTCCAATGCACATAAATCTGTGGTTTAGGCTGCCTTAGGATTGAATGTGGACCTTTCCTATTCAATAAACCCATCTGAATCATTCTTTCTTTATTCAGCTATTCACATTAAGCTGGAATGGTTGTGGACATGTATAAATATGCAGTGACACTTGTGTCTCTGTTAGATTCTTATCTTCAAGCTCCATATACTCAAAGGTTCTAGGAGCTATTGTAACAAACAATGGCACAAATGATCGCAAGGAAAAGAAAAGGTGGCAGTGCCTTAAGAAGAGAAAAAGAGAAGGAATGAAAGGCATGGGCTAGATCTGCACCTTAAACTACTAAAACCTTTTCAACACAGCTAAGTCAATTGAAGCAGAACATTCTTTTGTCAGTGCTGCTTGTACCAATCACTTGAGCACAATAAGCTGCTCCAACAAAAGCCCTCATACGTCAGTATGGTCATGCTAGTACAAAATCTCTGCCAAAAGAGAAATAATCTGATGTGACGTGGTCACACTGACAAATGTTGTGAAACTGATCTAGTCAAATAGGAATTAAGCTGTAAATCACTTGATAGAGTAATAACAAGTGTTTCTGCTGTGAGATTTCACAAGCAAGATCTGTGTGAGTGTTACTTCATGCTACAACTGCTGAACTTGGGTTGTGTTCAAGCTGCCAAAAGCAAGGGCAGCTGGAAATGGCTAAAGAAAGACCAGATTCAATCTAATATTAATTCATGTATATTTAAAAAAAGGGATCTCAAACCAGATAGGAGCAATGTACCTAAGTAACTGAGGCTGCAAATTTAATAATTTAGGTCCTGAGGCAGAGCATGTGGTAGTGCCAGGGAATGCATCTGCCTGGGGTTACAGTGACAGCTGCACAACTGAAATATGTCTGCACATACCTGCCCTGGCCATGCTGAGGGGTGCCGGTGCTGGATTATGAAGGATGTGGAAATTGGGGGCCATCATATTATTCCAAGCACCAGCTCTATGCAAGGCTATGTTGATGGACTGCTAATGGCTTTGAGGGAAGATCCATGTCTTGCATGTGTTCTTTGGAGAATAGAGGAAATTCAAAACTGAAGCTTTCAACTGATACATCCTGACCCTATTTATGTTTCATCCCCTTACACCTATAAAAGGGACTGGAAGCCATCTTTTAGGTAGATATTTAACAATTAACATCTTTATAAAAGATGTTACTCATTAATGTTGTCAAAAGGAAATAGAAGAACAAGTAATTTTAGCATATGTAGTATTAATAGTATGGATATTCCTATGGGTTCTTTGTGAAGTAACTAGTGTGATTTCTGAGTGCGATTATTGCCCAGCTTGAAATTTTCTTTGAAATCTGATTACTATTAAATATGCATAAAATATTGTTCTTATTCATTACTAGAAAACTGATCTGAGTTTACACAGATTACATTCACTGTTTTGGCATAGTTTCTCAGCTGTTGCAAATCAATGGGGTTTCACAGAGCTATACTGTTTTATGCCAGCTGGGAAGGCTGACTCCACATTTAATTAATCAGGTCAGGTGTTCAGGTGCTGTTAGACTTCTCCAGGACACCTTCAGTCTCATGTGAATATATTACTGGCCTGTCTGATCATGCTTTGCCAAGTATGTTTAGTATAAAATGAAAGAGAAAGTGTGAAAAAGAATCTTGAGAAACAAATTTGACATTGTAAGGATATATTTGTTTATCTTGGTTCAGGACTTGATTATGCAAATACCAAATCAAGGAAAGGTACAAAGTCTTCAACAGTTTGTCCCTAAGTAACCACTGCTCTCGGATGAATAGATGTCCTTGTTCTGAATGCTGAGATTTAGACATTCCAGTATATTTTTCAGATGACTGAATGCTTCAGTTAATGTTCTATGTTCTTGGCATATGTCACCATTTTAAGACTCAAAAAGTCTTGGGACAAGAGCAGTTCAAATTTATAGTGGCTTCTGAGATAGAACCGAATGTTTTAAAAATAAAAACCTGCACTGTTCCAATGAGTTGAAGGTATTTTGCAAAAGAGGAATGTCATTTGTCTTGATCCACTGTCTCCTTGCCAGTAAAACCCATGGGGAAAAAAAAGAGGTAAATAGTGAATGCTATTTGTGAACTACTTCGTGGAATATCACATTTCTTAAATGCATTAAAACTTCAGAGAGCTACAGATATCAGATATCTTTACAAATCTTTAAAATATAATGATACTGCACAGAGTAGGGATTTTACCAATGTTCTTTCTTTCTGCTGCAGAGCAGAAAAATGAGGCTAAATTACACTTTTCATGAACTAAGTTAATTGCTAAATGTTTTACTGGAATGTACTGGATTACTGTTACAAATCTACTTAACTTAACCTTTGGTCGCATTAGAATTTAAGTGAGAAAAGTGTAATTCCAGTCCATGGAAACAAAAGCAGAGACTAAACCAGTTAGTTTTAGTGTGTCCTTAATTCTTTAATCACTCCATTTGATTAAACAGAAGTTCAAAGGCCAAAATCCCAATCTTTTACTAATGCTGAGAGGCCCTGATTTTACATACAATAGTACATACACTTAAGGATGAAAGCATGAACAATCCCAAGGACATTCATATTTTTTAAGAATTTTTAAATTCTTGGGGAGAGTATTTTTAACAAAGAATGTGTGCTTTACCACTGGCCTCAATAAGAAGACATGATTTTGCATTCCATGTATTTCTGGGGATAAAAGGACATTTCTTTCTACAAATGAACTCTGTAACCCTGACAGACTGAAAAATATAACTAAATATACTACAAAAAGGTTAAAATCTATGTGATTCTAGGAAGAATGCCAATATAAATTTTAAAGGTATAAATTAAAGCTCCGAATACACAGTTGGATGAAAAAAATTTGGCATCCTTTCTATGTGAAAGCAGTTGGAAATAAATCCCTTTCTTAGGGGAAAGTAATGCCACTGTATATGACTTAAAATTAAACATTCTTCTTCTGAAAACAGCCTTACTAGATTAACTCATCATGATGAATTCAAGAACTTATTTAGGAAATAACTTCTTAAACACCAGCACCAATAGTGGAAACAGATGTTTCTTGTTCACCATTCTGGGTGGTTTTTTTAAGGATTACTTTTGGAATTTTTTTTTAAAGTGTCAGCATTTTTAGCTCTATGCTGTCATAATTGGTATGAACAAACAGTAGAAAAAGACAGCTAAGATGGATAACAGAAAATTGAGAAACTAGTTTTCCTCTTATTCTGAGATAGCAATTGCCTCAAGAGCATTAGAATCAAAGAGAAGAGTTCTCCAATACACAGAAAAGAAGCTTCATTCCAAGCTTTAGCTCTTTCAAATGTTTTGAATATTTCAAATTTATTTTTCAAAACTTTTACAAGGCAGTTTGAATTTTTGGAGGTGGCTGCTAAAAGCAAAATACAATAAGTGAAACTAAATAATTTTATGTGAGATGGGGTAAAAGACAGAGTAAGAGAAACAGGAACAAGATCACATCTGCTAGTTACTGGAAAATGAACTAATTTTACAACTGTAACAGAAGGTAATATCATAGTTATCAACTTTGTGTTCATAAATTTGCTGTAAATATGATAACTTAATGACTTTTCACGTAGCCATAATTAATTGAAGACTTAACTGGCTTGAAGACAAATTTAATATTAAATCCAACATTCATGAATGTACGATGACTCTTGCTGAAAAATGAAAGACAGCAAATTCACAGCCCGTCAGTGCTGCCCATAGCTCCTGCAGTGGGAATGCATTCCATGGACACCCACCTGCAGGGCTAGGCTTCTCCTGAGCTTCTCCTGTTCTAGACAAGAAGATCCAGATCTATGAACATGTGCATGCTGTGAGGCACTAGATCTTTGACAACAAATGCGACACAAGATTTTCTTTTTAGACCTGAACGTGGACAGATTTGGAGTATGCCCCAAACTGCTCTATGACCATGGCCCAGCAGCTCACACCCACTGGGCATATCTGCTTAAGTCACCTTGAACAAGAAGGTCAGACTTCTAACCCAGGCTACCAGCTTTCTTGGGCAGTGCTCTCCAGGAGCACAACATGACTGCCTGGCAGGCAAAGCACACATGAGTACATTCAGCCTGACACAGGAATAGATTTTACACAGCCAAAAGAATGAAAGCACAAAAGTTGTTTCATCTTACCATTTCACCCCTCGTGCCCTTTTCACCTCTTGGTCCCTGTAAGAGAGGGCAGCTGTTAATCTGATATGCTTTCTAGCTGCCTAGGACTGAAATAAGCAGATTAATATCCATGAGAATTATACTGCTCACATGAAAAGTCCAGTCTCATCTGTGGAAATATTTACAGCTCTGGGGGTTTAATTTTCCTGTACTACTAGAAAATGAAATTAGTTGAAAACATCTTGTGATTCCTATATGTGGAAAGCTGTGTTCTTCAGCTTGTATGTTTTCTCTCAGTAATCTTAACTGTTGTCTGTCGATCAGCTGTGTTCTCCACAATTTCATCCACATTCAACACATCAGTGCTTCACCATCTTTAGAGAGGAAAATTCAACACTCTCGATCACTGAAGAAATCCATTCACCACCTATATTTTTTATTGTGTTATTAGTTCTACTCTCATAACCAGATTAGACACTATTTTTCTGTCCCTATTTTTGGCTGGTTTTGCACTTGAATTGTGTTACCAACAATATTAAAATTCTTCTCTGGAAAAATTTTGCATCTTAATGGCTGTGCTTCATAACATGTAGATGTAATCTTCAACTAAAATGCTTTCTTGATGATAATGGCAAACTTTTACATTCAATATGAAGTCTATTAAAAGCCTTCATACAAGGGCACACAACTGTAAAGTTTTTCTCCTCAGGGCAATTGAAAAGAATGGAGCAAGACAAAGCACTGATTTTTCCAACAAGTGGAAAGAATTATAGAAGGGACATTCCCCTTCTTTCTATTGCACTTGTAAATATTTGCAATTATTACTTTTATTGTATATTTACTATTTTTATGATTATTTTGATTTTTAGACATTCTCATTTACTCCAAGTCTACTTGGTCAGGCAAAGGATCCTTCATGGAACAAAGTGTTTCTAAAACTGCCTTACATGGTTGGGTGGTCTGGAGACATGAACCATGGGGTTCCCTTGCAAAACAAATCTGGCTCTGGTACTGTGAGTGTGACAAGAGATGGAAACAGGGATGAAGGCAGAGGTCCCCCAGTGCAGGGAGCTTGGGGTGCATTGGAAGTTGTCAGAGAGGCCACAAGGATGTTTGAGTTGTAACAGGGACCTCATCAGCACCTGGAACAGCCTTACAAGGGCTCACAGGCACTCCCAGAGCATCTAGGGGGCCACTCTGGACAGTTCAGCCCACAAGAAATAAAAAATAAACTATATTGATACTGCGTGTGCATACTCTGTAGATATATCTCAGACCAAAGGCTGAGAAAGAATATCCAGGTGGTAATTACTGTGTGCTGTTTTACACCTTGGCTTGCCCACGGCCCTGTACCCATGCTGTCCTTGGGCAGAAGGCCATTGCAATTACTTTCTTGTCACTGGTTTTGGTAATTTTTTTTTTTTTTTTTTTTTTTTTTTTTTTTTTGTACTACAGATGCTGGAGTCACATACATTAATCTACCAGCATGGTATAACAAGGAAGATCCTGTTAGCTGCTATTTGCAGACAGAAAAATAGGAAGATTGCCAGTTGAAAAACAAGATGATTAAACCAAAGGATAATGAAATAAACAAATTATACAAAAGTGAAGGGAAACTTACAGGCCTGCCAGTTGGGCCTGCTATGCCTTCTTGACCAACAGGGCCAATATATCCCTGTAAACAAGCAAAGAATTTATTAGTTCATCGTGTTTCCAAAATGAAGAAAATCCTCATGACATGTCCTGATTTAAAGTTGCTCAGATAAATATCAAAAGATATCAAAAGATCATGTCAAATATCAAAAGATCATGGTGATACTCTCTAAATATTGAGTGCACATTACAACAAAATCAGTAAGGCGAGTATTTTAGTAATTTGTAATACTTGTGCTTGGAAAGCCCCAGCACAGTCTTTAATGTGAAAAGCGATGCACTAAAAACAGTGAAAACTTAAGTACTCTGATTACAAAATCCACATATTTATTGAGCTACAACCAACTATCTTGAGCTATATTACTGCCCACAGGGACTCTTGTAAGGTTGCCAGTAAGTGCTGCTAAAATGCCACTTTTCAGTTCCATTTCACTTAGAGCTAACTGCTCGTGTCCAGTGTTTATCTCATATAGGAATGTTTAGAAAAATAAAGTAGCTATTAGAACAGTCCCCTAGAGCTGCTGCTCTGCATCTGGTTAACTGAACAAATTCAGTTCTGTGATGGCAAAGGCGGCAATGAGAGAACATGTTGTAGTAAGGCCTCCCATGCTTCAACCTTTCACACTTGATGCCACACTGGATGCAAAAAATGCTAACGATGTTTCCATGGTTTTTGGTGAGTAGTGAAGCAGAATGTCATGAAAAATGAGCTAATGAAAGTTAGGAACATTTTAGATAAAAAGAAAATCTTCAATTAAAAAAGACTGCCTATTAATCAATAGTGCCTGAGCATTGTTGCCTGTGTCTTACTGCAGGCAGAGTTTGAGCCCTATTTTCTTCTGCTGTAGAACACAGTTACACAATCAGCAGTTTTGCCAGTTAGAAGAATGTTCAACTCCAATAGACAAAGAAATACCAAGTCATAAAATTACACTAGGGATCCACACTTAGCAGAGCTTGCTTTTTTCTTTCAAGATTAAGGGCCCAGCTCAGTTTGTGTGTCTGTATGCGTGATGTAACCAGAGCAGTGCTGCATCTAGACTCAGACAGAAAGGTTTGGGTAGAGGCTTCTGGCCTTGTTAATAAGAAAAAAGATTATTCTCTATGTTAACATGTGCCATTTTCAAACCATCCTAACAATCTCTTTCATGTAGTGAAACACTTACAACTTGGCCCGTTGGACCTTTTGGGCCCAGAATTCCAACTAAGCCAATGTCCCCTGCAGGACCCTGAAAATGCAAAGGAACAATTTAATCAAACATGGACATTAGCTATCCACCTGTCTCAAACTCTTGTAATCAATGAAACTAAGATAATTTCTAAGAGCAGTAAGAGTGAAAATATCAAGTGCACTGACCCAGAATGTTTGTCCTTAGACAGGGCAAACATTCTCTGCCACAGCTCTGCCAACCATGTTCCAACAATTCAGAGCTATTTTGAACAAATCAGTGTTAAAGCTGATTAATTCTATGCTTTCATAATGTTCTCACTCTGTAAACAGCTTACAATCTAAAAGAAAAGAATGAGCACATACTTTTGGACCTGGGAATCCTTGAAACCCCATTAAACCTTGATCTCCATCTTCTCCCTGTAATAGGAGCAGGCATCCTTACCATTAGTTCACGTTGCTAACTCTTGGACTACTTGTTTTGCATCAACCACTGTGATTACGTACAATCTGTCCTTTCAGTCCGGTGCCTCCTGCTGGTCCTTGGTCACCTGGTGCTCCTGGAAGGCCTCTTTTGCCTCGCTTTCCTGGATGACCTAGAAGCCCTTTCTCACCCTGTCAATAAGAAGAAAATATATCTTTTAATAGAATTATGGAAGTTACAGATGCAAATACAAGTTTTCTGTCAGAAGCATGGAACTTGCTTTCTCCTTAAGAAATAGACTTATTCCATTCATTTTATTTCCCACAGGAAAATAATGAAATTAATATACTAAGTATACAATATACTAAAATGCAAATGTGATTTGACTGCTCCTTGAATTGGAAACATAAAAACCATACATGTTGGATCAATTCTAGTATGGTATCTCTCTGTGTAAGCAGTAAAATTCACAAAATTAAATACAGAACAAACAGATTAAAAGTAAATTTTGAAAATATTCCTCTGAGCAAGATGGAGTGTACTTGTTGAACTCCCTGCTGTTTGACTAAAAATACACATTGATTCAAATGGAAAGTTCCTGCAAGAGAAATCCTCTGAGGACTATCAAATACACAGAAGACATATCTAGCTCAGGAGGTTATTGAGGTGCAATAAAGGCTGTAAATATCCAGGTTTCATGCTTTGTGCTTATGCTCTTTCCCAGGTTTTACCTTTGTGTTATTTGCCTTGAGTCAGTATGTGCATTATTAATGTTTATTCCATAGTCTATGGGGCAACAGTTTCCCCATAACTCATCTATTCCTTGCCTTTCTCAGATTACAGGCACTTCTGAGCAGGAGCTACCTCCTACAGCTCATTGTCTAGGCAAAGAAGTAAAATTCAGACTGGAGACACTGGCAATAAACACTGCAAATACTGAATACAGTTTATATGAAATAAAATTATAACAAAGACAATATTTCCAGTTTCCGAGTAACTTAAGGTTTTAAAGAATGGCTTACTAATAAAATCTAACAAAGAAAATGAGTTTAGATAAAAAGAATTAATTTAGATTTAAAAATCTACCCTAAATAAAGAAAATTCTATTCAAAATGAAGAAAATTATCAGTAATTGTTATTTGCTTTCTTGTTTTAAAATTGAAATGAGTCTAATTTATATGAGGATATGCTGATATCAGGTACCTGGAGCTGCCTGGAAAATGGAGCACACTCAGATTTCTTTCTTTCTGAAAGGGCTAAACAAAAACAATAAATGTCTTGCGATAAATAATGTACTTATTAGCCCCCAAACCTGCAGCTTAGGCTTGAAGTTATGATAATTATTTATATTAGATTGCTTGGATGTTTATATCATCCTGACTGTTCTAGTAGCTACAGAAGTTTAGAAATAAGTCAGGAAACATCTGACCCTAAAGCTGGAGTGAATAAATACAAAGTGTTTTGATGGCTTCTGGAGTTGGGAATAGCATTCAGATGGATGAGATCTCTATTTTTAAATTACAGTTTATAGAAATGTGGTAAACACAACTTGTAATTTTACCCTTCCAATAAGACTTGATGTCTTTTACTCACCTAAAAGTAGTATGGTGATTCCACAGCCACCATATGCAGCATGAAGAATAAGCAGTATCAGCAAAACTGTGCTTAAACAACCAGGTCCCAATGTATGCACCTACCTTTAGTCCAGGTGCTCCCATGGGCCCTGGCATGCCTGGCAATCCCTTGGGACCTCGAGCTCCAGGATAACCTGCTAGTCCTGGTAAGCCAGAGTTTCCTTTATTGCCCTTAACAAATCAAAAATAATGGTTTACAAGTAGAACAGCCAAGCAAGCTTTTTCATTGTATGCTGAAACAGGCAAATAACATAAAATCAGCCAAAACCACTTAATGCTGTCTGTATATATGGACACACAATGAGAGAACATCAAATTATATAGAAAGACAATGATCAGCAGTATTGTGGATTTCTGCTAATATTCCAAAAGTAAAAGGCTGAAAATTGTTTGAACTTCACAGTATTCATCTTTCAAGAAAAGGTAACTCCACATGGAACAGAATGAGACTACCTTCCCAAAGAAATATTCAAAATTCAGCATGTTTATTTCTAAGGATCAGGCATACTTGGTAATACTACTATGGCTGTGTACACTCTGTAAAGATTCACACACAATTACATTACCAGATGAAGAAAGATCAGAATATTTGTTATGAAAATGTATGAGAACATCAACCTATCAACAAAAGCAACTATTTTAAATGAAAAGACATGTTAGTGAGTACATGGGGTTAAGCCACTTTTGACACGCTACAAAATGGAAATTTGCTAGCATGTAAATTAATATTTCTGTGATGTAGTTTAATATAAATATAAGCATATATAAATAGTCCTTATTTCCTATGACATTCAGATAAGCGCTCATGGAAATAAAGGGTTGTAGAAAACATGATTTTTGTATTAAATGTCATTTTCTGGGCTTTTGAATATGGTGATGTGGCTTATAGATTGATGGACTGATAAACTTACATAGCAAAAGTTCTGCTCTTTTTATTCATTGTGGCAAAAATCAGTTATAAGCTTCCCTTTATTACAAACTGTAATGGGGTAATGGAGTAGTCTTTACTATGATTGTATGACATTTTCAGTGGAAAGGCAAAAATGTAAAAATTCTTTGGGGCGATTCTCCTGAACTGAGCTCCAAAGAATTTTATGAACTTGGATGAGGTTCATGACCTGAGACTGGAGAGGCTTGAATAGGGTGCACCTGCCCCCTACGGGTAACTTGTTTAATTTTCTCTTTGTTCAACTAGACTGGAAATTTATACCTGAAACAACAGTGCCTCATCCAGCACCTTGGCTAATTCCTAACACCAAATCTAACTTGTTCATCTTTTATAACAATGACTGGTCTCTCTGGGTAGAACTACTGAGAAATTCATACTGGAAATCAAATTAATCAGACTTTCAATGATGAGAACTACTCAAGGAATCTTCTCCCCTCTCTGGAGGGACTAATTGAAGAGCTGTGTCACTGCTCCCAGTGGCAGCAGGTCACCACCTTTGGCCCACAGCAAAGAACAGTCAGACAAAAAACCCATTTCCAAGAATGCTTTTAGATACCTCACATACCTAATGCTCTATTTCACTGGTTTTGAACAAAGCTTCATAATTACTTATGTAGAGAGACATAGGTTACAAATACAAAGTCAATGAGGAAAATGGGGGATTATCTCAGACCCTAAGAGGAAATAGTTTCAGGCTAATTTTCAGGACCAGAATTGTGCAGCCTCTCTAAGAAATGACTTTCACTTAGCTGTAGTTAGTACTGTCATGTACCAATGAAATTGTTCTCACAGCAAAGTTCCCTTATGCTGACTTTGTATCTTGGCTGGAATATCAGGAGCAAAAGAGGAGGAAAAGAAAAAAATTGGTCTAATTTTCAAGATATTCAGGGAACTGAGAATGGTCTCTTCCTTTTAAATACCTTAACCCTAGAAAATCTGTAATGCAAAATGACATAGAGGAAATGTGGAAAGCAATTTACCTTAGGGCCAGGCTTCCCCGACAGCCCAGTCTTTCCAGGGTTCCCAGGAATGCCTTCTGGTCCAGGGTACCCCACTATTCCTTTCTGCCCTGGTGGCCCTGGTTTTCCCTAGGAAAAAATTCAAATCAAATATAGCACTGTTTGCTGTCTTCATCTTCATTCTCCCATAACTGGATTTCAGTCGCAGTATTTCCTAAACCCTACATAACAAAAGACCCAGTGATATGAGTGAATAGTTGCAGAGGGAGCTTTGAGTTAGGATGTTTGGTTTAGAATTCTCCTTGTTTAACCTTAGACTTGCCCTGCCATGGGATCTGAGCAACTTCAGCTGAAATCATGGGACTGACCCCTGTGTGTGCCAGGCCTGGAAGATGCCTGAGAGTGTCAATTCTTAAATTGAAGTAAGGAATCCTGATAAAGTCATCTATTTATCCCTGGAAAAAACCCAACCATATACATTTTCAGCCTTTATTTTACTAAATGCTCAGTACTGAACTTCCACAAATTTATGCTGTTCAAATTTGAACATATCAAAAATACAAATTAATAATATGGCAAGTTTGTGGCAACTGTTGCTGTACTTGCACAAAAAAGGCCTCATATCACATCCAACAGAGGAACATTGATTTATTTCCTTACAATTATTTCCCTTTAGACTGACATACACTGTCTTAAAAAGCTTGGAGTGCTCCACTAATCTCTCTATAAATGCTATTTCTCAGAAATCTAAAATGTTCTAACTACAACACATGTTGTCTGAAATAGTATTGGTAACAGCAGCCATATAGAATATAGGAAGTGTGCCATCCTAATCTTATTTCTAACTTCTGTTGCTTAAGTGTCTTCATTTGAGATGTGCTTTGAAACTTCCTCAGGTTCATTTCTGTGTATGTGCCGCTTTCCTTCTTCTCCTTTGCCTGCTGAATGATCCCTGCAGTCCTCCAAAAGAAAATGCTGAGTATTTTCAAAGGACACACAGTTCCTTGTCTTCAAAAGGCTCCTCTTGCACTCTGCCCAGCAGGTACAAGCTCTGTGCAACAGCTGCCTTTCTCCAGTTACTGACAGTGTTTTGATGTGAGGTAGTAAAAGTTATTTACAAGATGTGCTTGTGTGGCATTATTTATTAGGGGGCCAAAATAACCTTGATGCATTTTGTTCTTCATTATGTTTACAGAACACCTACTGCTTCCTGCTCTGTTTTCTCCCTCAGGGAGAAGAGCATGCAAGTCAGCTCCTCCACAGTAACTCAAGAATAAAACATTAAAAATTTCAGCTCAGGGCAAGCAAGAGAAACAAATAAACCTCAAGCCATTTACCACATGTATCCATCATGGACATATGGATCCAAGCTTCTGTAGGCTGCAGCAGATCAAAGAACTGATGGGGGCAGAAGTGAACACAAGTACAGTTCTGTGCAATATAATGTGATAACTTCCAAATGGACTCCACAAATGAGCTAATTAAATAACTTCACAAGTGGTAAGGACCTTATTGTTACTTGCACATTATTTCCATATGCTGAGTAACTGAATATAATTCAGTATAATTTTTTTTAAAAATTCAAAAATTATTAATATTCAAAAATTACAAGGGTTCCTTTACACTTCCTAGATAATAAGACGGTCCTTTAGAGTGAACACGAGACCTTCTGGTAATCCTGACAAGATTCATGATTCAAATTTGGTTTTATTACTTAGTATTTTCTTTGTTTTATAATTTGAAAGCAGGCTGTAGAATTTTGTTACTTACAGGAACTCCAGCTTTGCCTGCTTGACCTGTTGATCCTTTCTTCCCTGTGGGTCCCTAGAAGTTACAAATATTTGTGAACTGACAAATGTCTTAAATTCAATCCCCTAAGAAGAGCTGAGGATTGTTCCCCTCTAATATTCATGTTCACATTGCCTGGCTTTGGACCAGATTATTCACATTTCAGAAGACAGCAGAAAGTTTTTGAAATAAAAGCAAATACATTTTTGGCAGAATTGTGTATGCTTTTTCCCCTGTTGTGAACGAGTTTTTAAAACTTTTCCAACAGTAAGCATAAAATGTTTTTTATCATGAATCTGGCAATTTCCCCTGTATCAGCCCCCCCTCTGTGAGGAAGTACACTTTTACAGCATTTCCTGTACTCTTCAAATGGGAAATCATGAAATGTTGGCAATGTAAATGCACTGAATGCCTGTGGAAGAGAATACTAGAAAACAATAGTGTCACATATCACAGACGTGAACATTTGTTTTCATCTAAGATCTAATTTTATCAAAAGATAAAATTTGCTTAAAACTAGATTTTTTTTCATCTTGACTGATCTAGAAATTGGTAGTCTTAGAAAACTGAGAGATACTGAGCAAGTAACATTCTTGTAAGTGGTTTAGTGACACAGGAGGTCATGCACCAAGGAAGAAAAGTTCAGAATGGTCAAAAGCTTCTCAGAGAACTTTGTTCTCTGATAGGATAGTCTGCACAGAATATAAAGATTTATAGCATCAATTTCATCCTATCTCTAAAAGATGTAACCACTGAAGAACAGGGACAAGAATAACACTTGTTAACATAGAACAAGTAGAAAAAGTTTTCCAAGATTTTCCAGACTAGCTATTTCAAAAACACTTCTTAAAGCAAAAGTTATGCTATTACTACCATGCTGCAATATGACACAACATGCAACAAAGTGAAAAAGCATGGGTTATTTTAAGTGTAAATGTTTTATAATTATGCAAATATGACAAAACCAGCAAAACATTGTTCTATTGCTCAATTTAACACCTTTTTTGTTAAGAATGGCATAAAGAAGTCCACCAGTCAGAACTGGAATGTGCATATTCAAATAATTTAATATTGTTTTCATTAAGATTTCTGGATGCATGTAAAGTAAACCCAGCTGATTCAGCATTGCAGTTTGTGGGATTAGCTTTGCAAGGCTTGCTATAGCAGTGCCAGCAATGGCACTGGAGTTAAGACTGTCACTGTTCTCACTACTAACACTTCTGTGGAAATCTTTAAGCTCTTAAGGGCAGCTCCATGCCAGATATTTGTTCCACATTTGTAAGTGGCAGTATAGATCTGAGGGGCATTTGCAACACAAAAAAAAAAAAAAAACATTTCTTCAAGAGGAACTGCTGATTTTGTCCTGGGATGTGAGTAGTTTGTCAAAAGCAATGTATCCAAATTCATAGCTGGAGTACATGTCCACAATGTCACCACATCACATTTCCTTGCTGTTGCTTCCCAGTTCCAGTCTACTACAGATTCTTCTAGTTACCTACAAAATTTTGAAAGTCTAACAGAGTTGCTTCACGGAACTTCTCAGACAAAATATCTCATTTAAATTGCAATGGTAATTGGTATTTTAAGAAATCTTGTAGCCTAAAGCTTTTGAAATCTCAAAAGCCAATGATAGTCAGCCCACGGGAGAACATAAACACTTTTGGCAATTTTCAACATATCAGCAAGATGAGCTAATATTTCTAAAGAGAAAGATTTGGTCTTTGATCTTTGTTATGACTCGCTCTGTCATTATTGCTTTAGTATTCTGTAGCAAATTCCTTATTCCCAGGTCTCTGAAAACTCAGTGCAGTGCAGTACCAGGAGGCTTCATTTACAGATCAGAGAAGCAAAATCCCAGTTGGCCTCCAGAGCTACTTTAACACAAGAAACTCCACTTTAGGGGATAATTAAATATCACTCAAATGTTTCCAAAAGAGCTTCTCATAATGCTTGATATCACTCCAAAGTAAAACTACTTACCTATCAAATAACACCTATTTATTAACCAAGATCATTATGCAATTTTCCACTTGATTTTTTTTTTTTGGTCCCTGTAGGTATGAAAAGGAAACCCAAACACTCAGTTTTAGCCTTATTGAATAGTTTTCCAAGGATAACCAGTGAACAACAAAACCCTACACAGTCCAAGTGCAGTTTTGGTTTACTTTTCTCTACTTACTTCTGAACCTCTTTCTCCTTTTAGTCCTTGCTCTCCCAATTCACCTGGCTCTCCCTTTGAAAAGAACATACATTAAATAAATGCAAGGAATCATTTGAATGCAAATGAAAACATAGTTTCAAAAGTCAAGAGAGAAACCTCCCTTGTTTGAAATACTTACTGGAGGCCCTTGCTGTCCAATAGGTCCTCTATGTCCTGGAAGACCTGTATGACCCTGGGAAGGAGAAAACATAACATGTTGCAATGGAGTAACTCAGGCTGCCATGCTCAGTGAGCTGCAGACTTCCTTGTAAAGCCCATCCTGGGAGGTGTCAGGTGGACCCAGATTCATTGACGTGACCTAGATAAAGTGTGGTCAGACCTCCAAGATCAAACTCTACAGAGCTTTTATTCTTTACTTCCTCTACTCCAAGCTGCAAGTGGGAATTACATATTATTTAAGCATTTCCGCACTTCTGCAAGAATAGATTTGGTTCATTCATTTATTTTTATATCTGTAGTACTGTGTAACTTGGATATTCCATGTCAAGGACTGTCTTGTATTTCAGTGAACTGCATCAGTGAAAAGCACGAGTTACCACCCAGTTTTTATTTGCTGAAAGACTGAATATAATGAATGAATAATTTTTAGGATGAGATTTAAAATAAGTAGTGCATAAATTTCAGAGAAAAATGCTAACTAATACAGTATTACAGAAACACAGAACTGTTTAGGTTGAAAATGACATTTTGAGATCATTTATGGAACCCTCTTTCTCAAGCAAGGCCAGGTAGAAATGATTGTCCAGGACCATGTCTAGTCAAGTTTCCAGTATTTCCACAGATAAAGACCCCACAACCTCTCTGGGCAGCCTGTCTGGTGCTCAGTCATCCTCACAGTAAAAAAAAAAGCCACTTCAAAAGGAATTTCATGTGTTTCAGTTCTTGCCCTTTGCCTCCCATCCTGTCACTGGACACTATGGAGACAAGTCTGTCTACTTCATCTTAATTTCCTCCCATCAGGTATTTATACACACTAAGGTCACTGGAGTCTTCTCCAGCTGAGGAGCTGCAGCTCCCATGTCCCTGAAGGAGAGATGCTCCAAATCGTTCCAGGAGTGCCTCAGTGCAGTGAGGGACCAGCACGGGCATCCCTGCACACTTGTGAAGGAGGATGACACTGCTGCTGCATTACTCCACATGTCATGCTCAAATAAAAAGAATAAAACCCAAAAAGTATTACCTTGTAGCCCTCATCACCAGCTTCTCCTCTATCTCCACGTTCACCACTTTGACCCTAGAGAGCAAATCAAGGAGCAAAATGTAACAGCTGAACTGAATATAATGCTGCAGTGAAATATGAACAGAAAGCTGAGATTTCTCTTAAACTAACCCCTGAGAGGGAACAGAGGAATACAAACATAAAGGGTAGCTTGACTAAAGGAATAAACATGATTTTTTTCTAAACAGAATGCATTGCAGTCAGACAGTAGCCACAGTCCAAAATTTTTTATAACTGAAGACTAGAAGCTGAAAGATAAATATTACATGATGCTTAATGAAACAGGAGGGAGGACTGACCTCAGTGGAACTTCTCCAGATTTATACTTTTTTTTTAGTATATATATATATATATACACACACACATATAATATATATATGAGAATTTAAAATCTGAATGGATAAATGAAGTGGCTCTGGTTTCAAGACATGCAAGGAAAACTCTCTTATGGCTTCCATAAGACAGCCTATTAAAAATTGTATTATTTTCTGAAATGACTTCCTGTACTCAAAATCTGCCTTAATTTTGAAGTTTGTCCAAATAATTTTGACAGGTTCATAAATGCTGCAGAGAGACACTCCACATATTAATTTAGTACAAAAATGGTTACAAAATGCAGTTCTCTAAATCAGCTGAATTAATTTGCAGTGACAATGAAATAAGTCAAAACATATTTTTGATTAGTAAAGCAATTAAGTATAACTTGGGGTAAACAGAGAGGGTAAAATTATGTTCTAAAATGTGCTGATCTAAACACAGACTAATGGCATTAGTGCAATTAAATAGAGGGCACAGATTTTTAACGAGGAAAGAGCACGCAACAGCATTTTCAGACAGAGATTACTCATTAAAGGACCATCATTCTATATTGTGGTACTGATTCCCGAGACACTGATATAAAGCTTCGGAAATAAATGCATTTGCTCTTGTCTTGAGATGCACTAGTATAATTTTTTTGAGAAAGACCTACTGGTTCACCTATGGGCCCAGGTAGTCCAGGGACTGTATTGTCTTCACCTGGGTAACCCTAAACCAAAGAGAAGTATTAAAAAATGTTAACTTGGAAGTTCAACCTCATCTATCATGCACATAAGTTCAAATGCTAACAGAAAGCAGAGAAGACGTTGTATAGATGCTAAAAGTTAATATGATGCTTATGGTTTAATATAATGGATATGGTAACTCCATTTTAACATTCACCTAAATGTCCCTAAGACATTAAGGACTAAAAAAACCTAAATATTTGCTTTATTCTCAAAGGCAGCAATAAGAAAAAAAAAATAACTGAACAATATTCATGTCATTGTGTCTTTATTTAATGAAAAAAGGATAAACAGGATATTTGACAAGGGGAAAAAAGATAATTTCTTCCACTATTTTGAGAAATACACTTAATGAAAAGAAAAACATGAGGACAGAAGACTCCAACATTAAGTCTGAAGCCAATTAAAATTTAAATATTAAATAACTGCCATCCAAGTTCATAAACAAAATATTATCTCTTCCAGATGATACCTAGCAATAGTAATGCAAAGAGAATCACATTTTAAGTATGATTAAGGACTTCTACATTGCATCAAAGTGTTTTTTCAGAAGTGATCCAGCAACCTAAACCTAGCTGTCAACAAATCAGTTTTCAGTTATTGTTTCTTAAATCATATCAAAACCTATTTATAACATCAACCACCAAATGCCTATTCACAGTATTTATTGGAAAACTGGCTCCAGGCTGTAGCTCTGTGTCAAGGACAACTCCAGTCTTCATGAAGTGAATCCATGTACCTGCCTTCTTGGGGTCACACAGGTTTCAGTGAGCATACAAATCTGTTTTCAGGATTTGAGACTTGAGAGAAAAACAATAAATTTGACACTAAAATAGCAGTATGAGGCCACATCCTGTCCCTAACATTTTATATTAACCACAGACATTTGTCCATCGTAGCTGGACTTACAGGCAAATCTGTGGGTGTACTTACAGGCTCAGAGTTAAGTAAATATTTAGCTGGTTCTGCACTGATTATTTTTGTCAGCAGTGCTCACTAAGGGCAGTGGTGCAGTCTGACACAATAGGCTGTGTTCTGTACAATGGGTACCTTGTGTTTTAAAACCTCAAACATTTTAACAGTATAATTTTGGGCTCCAGCTCTGAATGATCCATTTCCTCACTTTGCATTTCTTTTCCTAGTCTTTGACAATACTAACAAATACTGCAAATGGTGGCTTTTGCTGCTTGCTGTGGAAAACAGTGGGCGTGCAGTAACATTTCCTCCCTTTATAATTTCATAAAACAGATCAGTAAAACCCATGTTCATACCTTTTCTCCTTTGGGGCCTGGGGGCCCTGAGGGCCCTGGTGGACCCTGGTGACCCTAAAGAAGCAAACCATACACAAATTATTTTAAAACAAACAATTAAAGAAATAGCTAATTCCAAAATTTCTTTTAGCTACTTGCTACATTTCTTTTTCTGCTTGAAAATTATTCTAAATCATGTTATGACAACAAAATCAATGGCAGAAAATGGACTGTGTGCAGGAAAAGCTCTATGCACGTTGGGAAACGACATGTTCTGATAGGGATTAATGCAGGCGATGGGAGCTGGGCTGGTTCTTGCTTCAAGGTTAGGGTCAGTGATGGGTGTTTTAGTTTGGAAGAGAGACTGGACAGTCTTTGTAAGATGATGACTCAATCCATCTATGATGATTTTCACAGCTGTTTTTCAGTGAAAGCCACAGCATCTTTATGCCCTTCAACCAACCTCATTCAATCAGTTTCTGTTACTTTAATGGAAACTACATGGCCAGACAGTAAGCAGAGGTGGTGGTGTTTGCTGAACTCTCTTTATAATGAATAGGTGTAGAAGTTTTAGAGGAACTTTATTCAGAAGGGGTGAGATACATTGATAAATAACAGTTTAAAGTTCGTGGTAAAACCCCCCTGTGAGCAAACTAACAAAAACCAGGCATCCTTGCTTAAGGCTAACATTTCTGAGTAGGCAAACACACCATATAAACATACATGAGTATCTGACTGTCCTGAAAATATTTGTGTAGTCTAGATACAGATTCCTATGATATTTGAAATTAGAGTACCACAGACTTACTTTGGGATGTATGTGTACGTGAATTCAGTAAAAAACATACCCCATAACCTGGAATTCCTGGCTCTCCTTCAGGTCCCATTCCTCCTAGATGTCCCTGTTAAATGCAGTAATCAGTGATAGAGAAACAAGCTCCTTTGTAAAGTGGTACAACAATGCTTACTATATTAAGTAAGCACTTAGAAAAATCTTGAAATATTGACATTTGACCGTGGACAACTTTCTTGTAGGTCATACTTAATTTATTAAAGAATACTGGGCTTTTCATTCTTCTGTGGAAAAAATGGTCAATGTTTTGAGTCCTAACATTAGAGTCTTTGTGCATAATTAAATAAAAAAGATCTGAGCTTTGAGAGGTGAGGAAGATCTCTCTTTATAAGTGCTAGTATGCCAAGGGAAGCAGGGGATGGTCATCACCTCAGAAAGTTGACTCCTTCTCTTGAAAATATTGGCCATTAGATAGTAAACTTTGCTTCAGTACATCATGTGCTCAGGAGCACACTGCTGCATTCAGTGGCCACAGGATTGGACTGAGACAGGCACGTTGCCTCTCTAGTGTGGAGCCTGGATGCTTCTGTGCCTCTGTCACACAGTATGGGGAAGCTTGGGGAGCTTACTGTGAAAGGAGCTAAAAGTTAACGGAATAGACTTAATTCACTTAACTTTGGACCAGATTCCTATTTGATAGGAGCAGTAGCCTTCATCTGAAGCGCTTTGTTTCAGCCATGGCTAAGGCTGATGGTATGTGATAGCAAACCCTTTGTTTTTGTTCTTGGAACTGGAAAGATATAAACCTTTATATAGAAAAAGAGGTTCCGAAGTAATTAGAAAAAAATAAACACCCATAGCAGTGAGGTTATATGTGGAGTGTGAGACATGAGTGTTCCGTGGTATGCTCTGCCATCCCACTTCCCTAATTGTCAGATGACCAAAAGTTTGAGGTGGCTCCTTCCAGATCCATGTCCCAGGTTTCTGTCTGGAAAGGTGAACAGGTCTCATTCTGATGCTGAAAGACCTCTGTAAGTAAGCATCTTTGGTACTAACCATGGGACCTCGAGTTCCTCTTGCACCTTTAGGACCACTTTTTCCAGGTTGGCCAGAATCACCAGCAGGTCCAGTTTCTCCTGGAGGGCCAAGCTGCCCCTTTTCCCCCTGTTGGTATTAATGTATTAAAAATACTAAGAGATTGACATGAAGTTTCAAAATGCAGTTGATGCTTAATCAAAATGTGTAACAGCATAATTTAATAGGTATGACATTGACTGTAAGTTATTTACTGCAGTTATTAGAATGTCTGAGCCCAGAACTCTGCAGTAAAAGAGGCTCTGCTAAAGCCTTCCCATTATGTTTTTGTTTTCTTTTAGCCAAAGCTTAAAGCAGAAACTGTTCTGACTTGCAAAACCACATCTTGATACAAATTTAAATTCCCTAAGACCTTGAATGTTATTGATTGCAGAATGATGACAATTCTAATTGCTATGGCTAACAAGTAAAAAATTGGCTTGAAGCATGACACAAAACAGGGATAGTTTTGGTTCAATAGAATTCTGTAATGTAAATTTGACTTTCAGATAAAAGGAAGGGAACAGGGGAAGATGAAAAATACTACCTTCTTTCCTAAACGGCCCCGCTGACCTGGATTTCCTGGTGTTCCTTCAGGGCCCTATAGATTTATTAGGGATAGAAAAAACAATGATTGAGAAAGGCTTGGAAACATGTTTAACCTCTGCTCCAAAGTGCATAACTAAGTGGGCTTTGGTAAACCAGAGAGGTGGGAGGAAAAATATCATTAACTGTGTCTTTAAGCAAATTAGTAGGGCTGTCTCAAGTTATAGCATAAACAAGTGAGAAAGTCTCAGGGATTATTTATCAAAGTAGTGGAAATGCACTGCAAATAAGGGAGGAAAAAAACATTAAATCTTGTCCACATAGAAATTATTACTTTACAGATTTGTGAAGTTTATTCATTGCTTTGTAAGCTACTGTTTAAGGAAAATGTAATATTACTCTCACCTCCAATGAAACACTCAGACAATGGGCTATAGGAAAATTATTTTCATGTTTAGACTAGGATATTATGATCTATCTGCATCCCTAGAATGAGGTCAAACCAAAACTGTGATGTGTACACTCCCAGATGCCAGAGAGGATGAGTGGAGAAGGCAGGAGCTCTACAGCTGCCTTTGGAACATGTAGAACAAAAACGTGAAAAATCCTTCCTTAACCACATCCTCCCAAAAATCGAATTGCCAGACCTGCCTGCCTCACTGAGGCACAGAAGCACTGCTGGCATTGATTATTGTACACAAGTATAATTACATAAAATATAGGTATGCCAGGGTTGAGCTGTTTTACAATAATTTCAACATATGATACTTTCAATGTTCCCCAAAACTACCAATTCAAAAATAGAGAGTCAAAGAAACAAAACTTGTTCTGCAGGACACTAAGGGTGCCAACAACCAAAAGAACACTTTTTTCTTTCCCTAGAAAAGTAGTTCACAGTGAAGAACCCAGGACTAAAGACAGCAGAATGTAGCACTGATGCTCAGAGGACAGAGTGGACAGTGCTCCCAGCCGTGAACAGCTGGAGTTCCAACCAATGTTTTGTCAGACCCCACCATCACACAAGAGCTACACAGGAGGCAGCCAGAGGACTGCAAATGAAAACATGATGATTTTTGGTACGGGAAGCTGGTCTGATTTAAAGCTACAATACTTGCTTTGGAAACTCCAAAATTAGTTCTCATGAAGAAGTTGCATACAATTTCATGGATGGATTTTAGTCGCTAGGAGTGATACCAGAACAAATAGGCAAACTGACCTAACAATGTTGCCTGTGAGTTCTAATACTATCTATTGTCTACTATTTGATCAGTGTATGCTCGATGCCATATTGTTTGGAGAAGACAGATCGGAAGTGAGAGGCTCCAGGCTGTGTGGTACATGTGTCTGGATGACAGGTGGTGAGGAATCACTATTTGTCAAGAGGTCCCATATTTAAGATAGGAAAAGCATTTGTCTCCTCTCTCTACCAATCCTGAACCACGTTGGAAGCTTATTTAAATATGGTCATCTCTAATTACATAGAAAACCAGAAAAATCAAAAATAAAGGAAGAAAGAAAAATTAACTTTGCTTACTAAAAGCAAACGAGCAAGAAGTCCATTTCAACCAGAAAACACTTACAGGAATACCCATTAGGCCGGGTTCACCAGGGGGCCCAGCAATTCCTGGTAATCCCATCTCTCCTTTTTCACCGCCTTCTCCAACAAGTCCCTGGTCTCCAGGGTCTCCCTAAAACACAGTAAAAAAAAACCAAAAATCCCTTAGTCAACCTGCTGCTACAGAATTACTTGTTCATAAGAAAAGGGAATTCTGAATCTCTGAGTTTTAAAAAAAGCACACTAAAACTGATGTGAATCTTACCAGTCAAATTCAGATCAGGCTCTAAGTTAGGGTAAAGCCCTTTCTATCCCATTCCTACACTCCTACAGCCACATTTTTCCTCATCCACCACCACCAAGTATCTGAGGTTGTTCCCTATGACATCTGCTGTCTTGGCACCTCCCACAGCACTGATTCTAATTTAGGGAGCAGAGCAGCCTTGGGCTTGCTTTCTCCAGCACTTTAGTCACCACAGACAAAAGCTGCACTCAGGTAAAGCTTGCCTTTCTTTGGCAAGCCATTCAGCTTTGCAGCCCTTGCAAGCTAGATATGTATCCAAAAGATACAGAAAAGCCTGTACTTTACAGGACCTCCGATGCTAAGTGCATTCAACTGGGCTCAGTTGATCTGGTGCTGATCTAGGAGATTTGGGGCCTTAGGCTAATTAGAGTACTTTACCTGCTACAAAAACTTAACGTACCTTTGGGCCATCTTTTCCTTGAACACCATCTTCTCCTGGAGGCCCTGGTTCACCCTTATAGAAAGAAACAGTTGAAAACAAAGTCATTGCCTATATTTCTTGACTCATACTAGTTTTATACATGTTTATTATCTTTTGGACAACTTTTATGTTGCTGTTGCAGTTTATTTATCTTCAGTGTCACAGCCCATGAATATCCAATGCAAGAAAACATAGAAGATGATCAGCATTAGAAAAATAAGGCAATACTATGCCCATATAACCCTGGAGATTTAGACAGTGGCATTGAGATTTTGTTTGGAATCAGAGTATATAACATGCAATTACAGTAACCTCAAAAATATACCTGCTCTGTCCTGAAACTTCCATGTTTATGTGGATAACTACTATATTGGTATGTTTACAGACTTACTGTAGTGCCATTTACCATTAGAAATATTTCAACATTATAATCACAGAATCACACAGAATCATCAAGGTTGAAAGAAAGCTTCAAGTCCATCTAGTCCAACCATCAGCCCAGCACCACCATAATCACATTCCCAAGTGCCACACCCAGATGCCTCACAAACACTTCAAGAGACTGTGACTCCACCACCTCCCATGGCAATTTATTCCAATGCCTAATCACTCTTCTAGTGAAAATTTTACTTGTAATCTGAAGGTTCCAATCTGAACCTCTCCTGGTACAACTTAAGGCCATCCATTCTACCACTTGTTAGCTGGCAGAAGAGACTGACCCCCACCTCACTACAGCTTCCCTTCTGTTGTTGTAGAGAGAAAGGAGCCTCCTTTTCCTCAGGTTAAACAACCCCTGCTCTCTCAACTGCTTCTCAAAATCTGTGCTTCAGCAGCTCCGTTGCCCTTCTCTGGACATGCTCCAGCACCTCAATTTTGAAATGAGACCCAGAACTGGACACAAAGCTCAAGGTGCACCTTCGCCAGTGCCAAGAAGAAGGAAAAATTCACTGCCCTGCTCCTGCTGGCCACACTATTTCTGACACAGGCCAGGATGCCATTGGGCTTCTTGGCCACCTAGGCACAGCTGGTTCATGTTCAGATGGTGCTGACCAGCACCTCCAAGTCCCTTTCTATTGAGCAGCTCTCAAGCCACCCTTCCCCAGTCAATACTCTTTTTACCTTGCTACAATATTACACTGGTTTTTTTCTTCTTTTAAAAAGGAGGCTATCAGAAAATAGCTTCTTATTGATTTCTTCTGCTAAATTAAGATTTCTCAACCTGTACTTCATTCATAACATACTTTTCTGTTGTGGAAGAAGATTTGCATCCATAGCTTACCCTCAAACCTTGGTCACCTGGCTCTCCAGCCTTCCCAGCAGGTCCAATGTCTCCCTGGGATATCACAAGGAAAATCATCGGATTTTAAAGGACAATATTCATAACAATGACAGGGTTTACAGCTGATGGAGTCATCATGACAATAACAGTATTTCTTAATGATCTGTTTCCTGTATCACTCTCTACTTGGCTAATGATTCAGATCTCTCTGATTTGCTTTTATGAGAATTTGAAAATATAAACATCTTAAGAGAATAATTTCAACATTTACCTTTGTGCCTGGTTCCCCCTGCAGACCAGGTTCTCCTTCAGGGCCAGGAGGTCCCTGCATGGTACAAGAGCTACTGTTACATGATCACTAGTAATAATTTTGCAACAACTAAATAAAACACCCAAAACTGAAGCAGAAGAATGGCCTGAGACATTGGGAAAGATGAAAGGCTGAAAAATCAAATATAGACAACATAGTTTTTTCTAGAGCCAAACAGAAAAAAGAAGGGTATAGAAAGAGTTCAGGAAATGCAGTGTGGGTCAGGAACATATTGAAGACTCAGCAGTACCCCTAAGCCTGTGCCTTCCACCATAAATTACTGCTGAGCAAGCATCTATCTTCTGTAAATCTGACTGACAACTTCAGCTCTGTTTAGGCTTGGAGTCAAGTAGACACAGCCTTTGGAGAACTAAACACTTTTTGAAGGCCTCAGCCCTTAATGAGTTGATGATATCGGACTGCTTTTTGTAAAGTTTACACATAAACCTTATCTTAGTAGTTAGTCAGAAGTCTGGATTTTGGGTGACTGAGGAAGAGCATTTCTTTGAATAAGCCAAATCCCTACTGCTCTAAGTGAGCTCATCCCTCAGGTACTTCATTACAAATGTGGCTAATACATTCTGTCACATTTCTCTCAATGAAATATTAAAAATAAAGCAAATAGCAGAAGCAGAAGTAAGCAAGAAGGCTGTCTACAGATGCTTTCCTATATCTACAAATTGAAAGAACATATGATTAATGGTGTTTTACTTCTAACTGCAAGGAGAACAGTGCTTTAAAAAATTGTTTGCTCAATTAAACATTCACCTTCTATGGCATATGTCAGGATTATATGCTCAAAGACAGTGCTTACAACAGAACAAGCTACTTATTTTAGACATTTTTTGGTAACAGCTTTAGGTAAGAGTCTCTCAGTAGCTTATGATATTTAAGTCACCTGCAGGCAACAAAAATTTTTTTGTAAACATATTGTCCAGACTTTGTCAGTTGTTTGAGTACTTGTATTTGCTATATAAGTAATTAAAATCTCACCTCAAAACCCATTTCTCCAATGGGACCAGCATCCCCTGGTTGGCCTTTTGGACCCTGGCATGAAACAAAATTTTGGATGCATCATTCAATTAGCATTAAATTACATTGTAGAGTGTTCTGTTTGTCTCTTCACAACTCTTCCAACTGGAATAGAGAAATGTATTTCATTGTCTTTCCTCCTGAATCCAACAGTGTACCCAAGTCCCACGATGGCATACAGTACCAACCTTGATGCACTGAAATAACAGATCTCAAATAATAGCACAGATGTCTTTTCCTTTAGATCAAAAATAAATTATTATCTGAACTAAGCTCTTCGCTTGACTAGCTGAGACTTTGTTTAATTAAGGTTTGTTAGACTGTCTGGTTTGCTTTGTGGAAAAGCCTATAGTCTGGTATGGAATGAACTGAAAACACCTACTTCACCATGGACAGAACAGTCACTGATGCATAACAGGCTAAAGGCTGGAGCCTTCTTAGTAATATTAATAACTATACCATAAGCATTTTATGATAAGCCTTACACGTAAGTAGTAAATTTACTGCTGTAACACCCAGGGACCATTTCCCAAAGTGGCATGTTCAAATTCTCTGCACATGTAAGATCTGAGCTCACAGAGCAGGATTTCTGTGCTGGGGAGCAGAAGCTGCCTGTAACAGCTTACTGATTCTACAGCCACCGTGAACGTATGTCTGTACAAATCGGCTCTCTGCATATAACCAATCTTTGAACTTCAAGGAAGTTGATATCTCTTTATCCCTTTGGGACTTATCTGTGTCTAAACACATTCTAAATTCAAAACATTTTCTTGATCTACAATTCTCATGTAGAAGAAAGATGCTGCTTGTATTTATGACAGAAGACTTTTAAACAAATATTTGTCCTGTTTTGCTTCCTTTTACAGACTGCATATGGTTTTGCTCCTCCTGATGACCTGTGAATATTCTCTTCCCTTGTAAAAACAATGTAAATTGTATATTACTGACAGAATTCTGGCAGGTGCATATATTTTACCTTTTATCTTCATTTAAATATGAACAACTAAAACTGCAGTTACTTCCCTTTGACAATTCACTTCATCCTAAATTAAGTGAATTGATTTTCATTTGCAAAAACTCCATGACATTCCACTAGGCAAGTGTCACAAAGCTTCAGTTTGCTTCACAAATCAAGTATTTCTTCATATTACCATGGAGATAAGGCTGCTGGACTGGTAATGCATCTTTCTCCCGAGACTTTCAGAAGCCAAAATTTTATAGCAGTATGGGGACTCCTTTTAACCATTAACAGCAGGTAACTTGCAAAGGATTTTACTGAAATGTCTGACAAGTAGATAAAGTTTGAGTGCAATTTAGATCAATTCCGTTAATACAAATAGTTCTAATTGCTCATATTTCTCTGCTCCTCCACCAACAATTAGGGCTTTTCTGCTCTGTGCTGAACTAGTGACAGGGCCAGAAAACCTCAGCAGCTGGCTTTCACATAGTGACCAGCTGACAGAGGATGAAATCAAGCTGCTTGGATAGACAGCTAAAAAAAAGGGCCACGCGTTTTGTTGTGCAACATCTTCTGCAATTTTATCACTTCTTTCTAGCTCTGCAGACCATCTTCTGAAGACATTTTACTCTTCAGCACTTGATAGAAAAGGTACCCTATTCACAGGGTTTTTCTTCTGAGAGTGAACATGTAGTTTCTATGATGATGAGCACAAGAGAAATGTAGGCTGCTCAAGAGTAGACCACTTAGATTAGGTAAGGCAGACAGGCATGCTATTGATATGAAAATTCAGACTTGGACAGAAAATGGCAGGAATTTGACATATAAACCTTTCATTGTAAGCCTCTCAGATGTTGCAACATGAAGATAAGATATAATAAATGAAAGATATGAAGTAACAGGAATCCAGTGATAACTATTGGAAAACCACATTTTCTGTGAATTATTTTGCCATTCCTACAGGTTGGGAGCTCAAGTTAAGTATGCAAGTCTATCCTAAAGAAATTTTGTTGGTGTTTTTCTAGCCCTCAAAATGTGCAATTATTTTCTGTAAGCATGGATTAGTAGAAATAATATTATTAAAAAATACTAAATACGAATAACACTAAAATTAATATAATTTTTGTCAACACTTCACTTTTGAGATTTAAATTAACTATATGCAATTTACTGTGCAAAATTACTTTCCAGAAGCAATGCAAACACACAATTTTGGACAACTCTGTTAGATTTCTGCACCAGAAAATGGAAGCCTTCTCCCAAATTCTACTTAGACAGCATATATTCTTTTACTGTATTAACATAATCTGATCTACCCCCAGAGATGGTGCTGCAATACTATTCCTGTCATAGCTATATCTTGCAGTTCAGTGCATATATTTGCTGCAGGTTCTGCCCGATCTTCTGTAACTATATTAGCCACATGAAAGTGAGCATGGCTTTGACACAGTAACAAGAATCCATCCAGCAGAGGAATGTCTGAGGTTTATTATAGCAGTCTCTTCTTGAAAATTTAACCTGCCAAATAGATGTGGTCCCTGTGCTCCTGAACAACAATCCTAATATTTGCCTAAAAAACCACTACTTAAGTATTGCCACATACATTTATATAATACATAACACAGATACCTACCTCAATGTGGTGTAAAGCCACATTATATTGTGGTCTATGTTCTGTTATGCTCTCTTATGTTGTGCACCCCTTACTACAGAGCTTCCCAATAAAATTAACAGGTCTCTATGAACAAGTTACACTAAGCAAGGGAGGCAGACTCCAGCTCTGCAGTTTTGGAGCAATTGCCCCACAATTCCTACCTAACCACAGCTGGCAATACTGGATCTTAGTAAAATGGAGCTTGAGTTGTCAGGGAGCTTGTATAATACATGGAAAAACTTTGAACAGGCATAAGGATCAACTTACTGGCTCTCCCACTGGTCCTCTGTCTCCTGTGGCTCCTGGAGGCCCAAGCAAACCCTGGAAGATTAAAATAAAATAAAAAAATCACTGGAAAGAAGCTCCTTCATATTCTGAGCACAGCTAATTCCTCTCTTGTTTTTGCTCACACAGTAACTAACACAGAAACACCCATGAAGTATGTGCAGCCTTTTTTCTGGTTGACATGCACTGACATATCACTGGCTTCTGTAGCAGGTGAAGGAGTCCTGAATAAGTCCTTCCTCAGTTTCTTTTACTTACAAATGAATCTTAGCTGAACCACCATTTACCAGTTCATTGTAACTCTCCTTAGATCCATGTGCTGCTTGTATGTCCAAACTGCCCTAGGGGCTGTATTTTAGATAATCGGGAAGGTTCACAGCACACTCTTCTCTCTGCTCAACCTTTCTCATAGCATTTCTATTTCACACTGTATTCTAGAAATTGTGGCTGTAGGAGGTAGATCAGTATCCTGTACTTTACAATAAATGTGCTATTACACATAATTTCAGCCTAATGAGGTTTTGCTTCATTCATTTCTGTGTATATAAATACATCTAAAAGTTCTAGTGAATGAAGAGGAAATGAAAACCCTTTGTGTCAAACGTGAGAGGCAACAAGCTCCTAAATCTGAGCAGAAAAGGCAAGAGAAGTATGGTGACAATCAACATTTTGAGTTTCAACTGCAGTACAAAATCACCACCATTACTGCATTGTTTTTTCCTGCTTCTCTCTTTGTTGAAAATGCAGCACAATTTGGAATGACTGATAACCTGCTTTGTGAAAGAAGGCTTAAATAGAACACATTAGATTTCCATTCAAAAAAGCACTAAAAGAAGGAATTTTCTCCTAAAAATTATATTCATTTAATACATTTCTACATTTATTCCTACACTGATAACACACACCTACCCCAAATTCTATCAAAGAATTATTGCTCTATGTCACAAAGACTTTCATCCTTCAAACTGCACTTCTGTCCCTGGTTCTTTGTACGAATAAATGCAAACTGTCAGAGTTTTCCAGCTGCTCTGAAGTAGATAAACTTCCTTATAACCAAGTGTCAAACAAAATATGGGATTTTCTGGATTTTTTTTGGTAGAAGTACTAGTGAATTTCATACTCACAAGTGCACCCTGTTCTCCTCTTTCTCCTGGATTTCCAGCTTTACCCTGGTTAAAGAGAAATATCAAAAGACATTGCTGGCTTCAAGTAATTTCCAAACACAGCTCAGAAATCAGAGTTACTGTGTCAATGTTTACCACAAAGACTGGCTCCAATACTTACAATGAGCCCAGGAACTCCTTTCTTTCCTGGGTCACCTCTCTCTCCCTGATAAATAACAAACAATGTGTAAATTCTACATACATTTGCTTGATAAGCTGCATGCAGTTACTGTGAGTTTAAATGCTGGGTAACTACAGAAAATGCCTCAAAGTACCTGGAAAAGGCAGATTTTTGCAAATCTCTTGGATTAAATGGAATTCTCTGGCTTCTGCCATGATGGGCTGGAGGGTTTTTTTGTTTGTTTACTTCTATTTGTTATGGTCTACCTCAGTGTTTTATATAGTACTGAGCAATGCAAACACTCACCTTAATACCTTCTGTTCCCAGTTCTCCTGGAGGACCATCGAGACCTCTTGGCCCCTGAATATTGAACAAGTGATTTGGAATACTAATTATGTATTATTTTTGCTTGTCATTTAAGGAGATGTTACATAAGCTTTAGGAGAGGGGAAACATTTTGTTAACAAGAAAACCAATTTTCATTGTGCGTCAAGTGTGAAATAAAGCTTCAAAGAATAAAATAAATTTCTGGTTTGTTGAAATATGAACTTAAGAAGAAAGATTTTTTTTAAAGTATGTAAACAAAACATTCAGTGTCTCAATTGGAGCCAGATGGCAGGCTGATATTTTCTGCTCTTTTTTTAATCCATCTTGTACTCATGCAACAGACATGAACTTAGAGAGATTTAGATGATCACTGTATATACAGAGTGCTTGCTTTTGAGCACATTTTAAGATGTATAATCAAAAATTAATCTTGCTAGTAAGGCTCTAAAAAAAAGCAGATAAAATTCTTCCACTTGTAAATCAGTTTGATGCAAGATTAGAAGAAATTTATAATTGTGAACTATTGTGCTCTATTGTTAGACTAAAATGTCTTTGTAAATTAATCTTTTTAAGCAATAGATTAAAAAAAGATAACCTGTTATATTATTGTAGCATAATATAGCAAATACCTATTGACAAGACGTTCAGAGTTTTATTATCTAAATCCATTAGCTTACACACAAATGAAAAATCCTTAAATATGTCATGAGCAAAATGGAATATAATATTTTACCCATGCTGACTTAGGAAGTTATTTCCATAATTCTAAAAACCATGACTGTTTAGATATGGAACATTAAATTAAAACCAGTTAATAAGAACTTAAAACTAATGACCACTTCAAAGGAAGAGCTAGATAAGTATCAAGACAGGCTCTTTACAGCTGTGTACATTGGGAGGATGAGACATAACAGCTTTCCTAGTGGCATTTGGGCTGGGCTGGCATCAGAAGGAGTTAGTACACTACTATGGCAGTGACTGGAGGAAAACAATCTCTATTTCTATGGTGAATTTCTGAGTTGTAGAGAACCTTACATCTTGGGTCATGGTTTATAGTGAAGGGCATCCAATCATGACTGATTTTCAATCATAAGACTGTTCTAAATGATAATAATAGGGGCTTGTAAAATGACATTGTTGGAAGCACATCTGAGTTAATTTAGTTTAGTTTCCTTCCAAAAATATCTGTGACTTCCATATCTCTCTTGAATATTTTGAGAAAAAACATACCAGAATTTGTTCTCTCTGACTGATCAATATCAAAACCTCTCTTGGAGCATGTGGTTAGAGCCCATCCATTTTTCTCTGGAGCAAAAGTGAAAATGGCTGACTGGTAAGACAGGAACAGTGTGTATCAGAATCATTTAGGCTTTTCTCCTGAAATGAAAACCCCTCAGGACAGGCCTTTCCTGTGAGCTGATATATAACTACTATATAACTAAACTCTGTCAAAGCCAGAAATATCCCATGAGAACTCATCTGTCATCATTTCAGCACTGCTACTTCTGGCCAGCACAAAGGAACACAGAAGTCATAGGAAAAGGAAAAAGGGCAGGCAGGGAGAGCTGTATAAAATACTTTATAGTTTGGGACATAGCTTTTGTGAGGCAATCCTTGGGCTAGTCTGGCCACCTTTTTTGTTTTGGTGTAAGCCAGGACTGAGCAATTACAGGCATTTTTTTGGCGCTGGAGAGGAAAAGAGACTACAGAAGACAACACTGAACAGCCACATGGCACTCAATGTGAAAGGTCCCAAACCAAACAATACTGAAGTCTACAGAATAAAATCTGTGACTTCAGTGCCATGAGAGGAAACAAAACACTAGTGGTGGTTTCAAAGGTGAAGGAGGCTTTTATAAAAACATTTACATTGGAACTCATGCTAAGATTATGCAATTGGGTAACTCAATTGTTGAATTACTATAAAGCACAATTCAAAAGAAAGCTAAACCTCTTGATCAAATTAATTTCAGGTTACTGCTCTTCACTTTTTTTCTGTAACTGCTATCTGTAACACAGATACCAGTTGTGATGAAAATTCGAGGCAGATTTAGCAGGTTTATTGTTCCCTGATCTGAAATGTCTCAAAGAACAGGAGGAGAAGGGACAAGAAGAAACTGAGATGGAGTGAGGACAGGTCATTCAGCTGTGGGGGTAGACAGGAGAGAAGCTCAAGACCTGTGGAGGAACCACTACAGCAACACAAGGAAGGGAGAAATTGAGAGTGTAAAGTTAAGCAATTGCAGGATAGTTTTAGATTTTCTCAGACTTTTTAGATATGTGACCTGTCATTTCTCTTTGTGCATTCTCCACAGGACTGACCAGAGGATAGAATCTCAAGATTAAATATTCAAGGAAGAAAAAGGACATGTTTCCATTTTATAGATTGGTGTAATAAGGAATTGCCTTCTAGGTTTTATCTTATATCATTAAAAATTACCAGGTAATTTCTTTCAACACTTCTGAAATAATTTAAATCATAAAGAGGATCATAGCTTGCAGTTTGAGAAACAGGACAGCACAAGATTCTGGCACTCACACAGATCTCCATTTCAATGGAGTTCACCTTGGCAGTCCATGACAACTGATCTGATCACTAATAGTTAAGCAAAAAAGTCTACCTTTTAAAACACCATCCTTCTACTATATAACTTTGAATTGAAAGCAAAGTAACAGAAAGCAACATGATCCTCTGGGCCATGCTTTCCTCTAGCCAGCCACAGAACAAAGGGCAGGAATCCAAGGGAAAGGCAACTTAATATCCTGACAAAAGCACACAATAACATTCCTATAGATAGTATGGTGTGACTCCCTATTGGCACAGATAAATTGGATTTTACAATTTCTTACTATAGCTAGTACAGAATGAGAGATATACTTGATTTGCCTGCTGTTATTTAAATTAGGTTGCAAGACAGCTGGGGAGTGAGGCTGCCAAATAATTGCTACTGCTTTTTTCTTTGGCATGGGTTCAGCTCTGTTTCTAAAATGGAACATTCTACATTGAAAACTCTAGGATGATAATCTGAGAAAAAGTTCACGTAAGAAGGTAAAAAGCACAAATTGACTATTTTTATTCTTTCTTGTCCTGTATCTCAAATACCAGAAGAGCAGAAATAACAGAAGCAGAATATATAGCTACTTCTCTTTTTTGGTGGCTGACATGGAATATTAGAAAACTACATCAATTTACTTTCACTTCCTTCAAACAATTAGGAGAGATAAACATTCAGCTATCAATGTACCACCAAGAACACTGGACACTTGTTTCACAAGTACCCACAATTTGCTAAATTCCATATTCCCTGCTATAAGAAACATGAAAGATCTCACTCATTAAAATAAAGCACAGAGGTCCTCAGGCAGTTGAGGTTCTTCATGCCAGTACAGATACCACTAAACCAGGGAGAACCCTGCTGGCTGCTAGAGACATGAGCTGCTGCTGCCTGACCCTAAATTTACAGCAGTTCACTGTGTCATTTATCTGCATTTTCAAATCAAAATTTCATGATCTGCATTCCAGGAAAGTAAGAGCAGAAAAATTACTTCTTTTGAGCTTTAAAATACCAAATGCCAATCTGAAGAATACTAAATGCCAAGAATTTTAGCACCTCTTAGGTCTCACTTATGAAATGAATCTAATGATACAGAATCTCTTCCTCTCAAACTAGGAGTTACAGTTGTATTAGTCCAAGATTACGGTATGAAGTGAAAGCTGTCTCTGACGTTGTAGTTTACTTCACACTTTAGCAAACAAAGACCATGAAAGATCATGCAACAACGACTTCATGGCTGCTTACACTGCCAGGCTTCCAGACTAATGCATTTCTTCCCTCTGGTCATGGAAATAAATTCTTTCTCCTACATGTTGATACTCTCACCCTCAGTGTCATTCTGCCATTGAAATATCTACAAAATGGTGCTCTCCCTCTGGGATTAATACTAAAAAATAAAGTGTAATAAACCTTCCACATGATTCTAGCCAAGTGCATCAAGTCCCAGGCATGAGCTGAGGAAGCTCTGTGCTAGTGCTGTGCTCAGTGGCATATTCTCTGAAATCCCCCAAGGGTGAGATACTCCACAGACTTTTAGACAGCCTGCCTTCAGCTGGCCAGAGCTCCTGGGTGTACTGGAGAGTGAACAGCTGGAGACTCTCAGACAGAAGTAAGCTGCTGGGTAATCTGGATGCAAAACCATTGCTCAAAGGTCCAGAATTTATGAAGAGAAGGAATTCTATTCTGTGACAGTGCACAAGTGGAGGGTCAGTGCTTCTAAGGCTTCTCACAGATTCCAGCTGTGAAGACAGGATACATTCTTGTTTCCATACACAATGAAGGCAAATTTCCATATGCTTCCACTTAACTTCTGTATCTGACTGTGGTATGCATTTTCTGAGGCCTTCCACACAGAGCTCTGGGCTCTGACACTTCTCTTTCTGAATCCAGAGATGACAAACCCCAGGTTCCAGGGCACCTCAGATATTTTCCTTATGTAAGATTCCACTTTTGGTCTGATATTTTGATATATATTTTGAGATAAAATTCCCAGTGCCTCAGGGGGAGTTTGTTCTCAGAGTCTGAGGACCTGGGTCTGTTCTGAGACCCTCTTTCATGAGACATTCCCAGTCATGCTGGGTAGAGGCAAAGGCATAAAGCACAATTCCAAAACTGGACTTCCACAGAGCTTGGGATATTTGGGATTTATTTTGAGTGATCTTTAATTATAAGCACTGTACTCCATGATGTGCTGCCAAAATCACAGAGACATAGTTATCAGGATTAAATGGAGCTGTGAAGACACACCGGTCCAGCCACTGGTATGAGCTGTACAAGTCTCTTAGGAATCATGGATATGCTGTCAAACTGGGAGGTAAGGTGAGAGACACTTCACTAACGTGGGCTTTGGATCAGTGTTTTGTATACACTGAGAAATGCTTTCCATTTCTCTGATAAAAGTGAAATGGAAATGACAATCTAAGCAGTGCAGGTTCAAGGTTCTAGCCCACAGTATCTTCTGATTACACTTCCTCCTACCTCAAAACTGTGTTGGAGAGATTTTGATTGTATTTCCAAAGAACTAAACGCAGGTAAAGAAAATTGTCCTTGAAGCATTGAAATAGTCCAGTGGTAGTTATAAAAGACAACTTTTGCATGTTTATGTGTACAGAAAACAGTCAAGTGGTCATCTTGGTTCTAGTTTTTCTCTCAGCTGAAACCAATGGCAAAGCCCATTTCACTGTGAGGAGAAATGATGATTCATATTGTTTCCTACATGGAAATACAAGTATAATCTGATTTCAGTACCAACGAGTTCAGTCCAGAGGACAAAGGGAGCAGCTGTAAATGGGTTATATTTCAGATTCATATTTGCAATACACTGCTCTCTGCTCTAAGTTACATGAAGAAGCATTAGTACTTACTCTTCTTCCCTTAGGTCCCTGTGGCCCTGATGGTCCTCGAGCCCCTGAAGGTCCCTACATGTCAAACAAACTTATTATTCATTGTCTTCTAAACAAAGAGTCCTGAAAATTACAAGTTTAGGCACCTTGAGCAGCAATCAATGCAAGAAAAGCAAATCAATCACTTTCACTCATGGTCCAAATTCAATTAATTGTGTTTGTACAATTTATGTAGAAAAATTTAATTAACAGAATCTATGTAACATTATTTTTACAAAACACTGATGTGACTGTTGAATAGACTACTTCTAGTATCCCAAAATTTTTAGAAGATTCTTGTACTTCAGCAACTTTATGTTAAAAAGCACGAATATTTTCTGACAAAAGGTTCAGTTTTTATCTGTATTGAAGACCCATGGCAGACAAATGATAACAATTATACACAGCAGATTAGAATATACTTTATTTTTATTAACAATGAAACTAAACATATAATGAATCTATTTAGACTGTATTAGGCACCAATGAATTTTAAAAAATATTATGCAATTATTAACCATCCTTGCAAAATTCCATTTCCCTACTTGTCTCAACAGAGTGATTTTTAAATGGATCAGTAAATTATATAATTACTTTTCCCTATCTCATAGATCATCCTGGCAAAGAGCAAGTGAACAGATTCTGTCTGGATGGGTACATTTTCCTGATAGCTTTATGGACTGCAGTACAAACTAGAAACCATTCTTAGCTTCACCAAAGCAAAAAGACAATTTGAAAAAGGTTTTATGTCAAACAAAAGCACCCCTTATACCTACAGGTAATCCTTCTGGCCCCACAGGTCCAGGGCCTCCCGGAGGTCCTGAATAGCCCTAGAATTAAAATAAACATACAAAAGACTGAACAGTTTTATCTAAATTGTTATTATAACAACAGTAATAAATCCAGTTACTTACCTCAATAATTAGAGGTAAGTGAATAAAATATTTAATTTTACAAAATTTGTTCCAAAAATTTTGTTTAAAAATGAAATGCTTAATTGGATATATCCTAGTAACCATTAAAGCAGCCTGGGAAGCTTTCCCACACAGGCACTAGCTGGCAGAGATGTACTAAAACAAAAGATGCTGTGTTCTAAATGAATTTCAATCTCCTCTCGAGAAGGCTGTGACAGTGGGAACAGAAATGGGACACATCTTGGTGTGGGCAGACCTGGCCAAGACCAAATGCCAAGAACAACTCCTGTCTGAGGACTGCAATGACTTACTGCTGGGAAAGGTTCTCGCTGCTACGGCTACAGTGGACTTACCTGTGGCAATAAGCATTAATAACATCCAAGAAAAGTAGTTTATAAGACTGGATACTATATTAATAAATCCTTGTTTAATAATCTCCCTAATAGGATTTTTTTTCAGGGACCAAAAGCATCTGGTTGAAGGTAAATCTAGATTAGAAGGATTTAATGAAGGACAGAAAGCTTCAAAAATCATTGGCTCTGCCTCGATCATTTAGTTGGTCTGCAGTCTCAGGGTACTTGATCTCTTCCCTGCTAAAGGATGCCAAAACAGTAATTACTGCAAACACAGAATTTTCCATGGCAAGGACCCCACCCACTGCACCATGCTGGGGCCCATATCTGCAGTTTCTGTGTCAGGTCATGGAGGTTCCTGCCCTGCCAACCACAGCAGTGTCAGAAGGAGCAGGATGCAGCACCTACCACGTTGCACATAAACTGCCCATCATCTCCTTGCTGTTAAACCCTTAAGTGCTCTCTACCCACTCTGGAGCTCTCACAGCGCTCACAAGCAAACCCACAGCCAAGCCTGCAGCACGCTTTGTAGAGAACTCCAACAAGGACGTGGCCATGGGCACATGTGTATGGTCTGTCACTTCTGCACCCCAGCACTTCCAGGGTGTCACCTCTGGGCTGCATGGAGTGCTGTGTCCTGCTTCAGGACAACGGGTCTTGGCAGGAAGGCAGTCCTCCCACAGAGTGGCACCCAGGAGCTGTTTGGGAAGTGCTGGGCAGTGGAATTAGAGGTGGTGATATTTACTAGAATAACCTGGGTTACCCTGGTTTACACAGGAAATGGTTGTTTTACTTTCCCTGATTTTAATTTTCTCTGCTTAGAAACATTTTTCAAAAATGCAGTTGCTCTGCTGTTTCATTCAGGAGATCACTTTGCAATACCACTGCTACAAAGGGGATAAAGCTATAAAATGAAACTTTGTAGGAGCTATGCATTGTAAAGACTACTCTTCCATAAGGACTGCACAGCTAGGAGGGTGAGAACTTATTACTGTTTTGGAGACTAAAAAGTGCCTTTATAAGTAACAATTGTAGATTTTACATTACTTGTAACTTACCATGACACCTTTTTCTCCAGGAGGACCTACAGGTCCTGGACTGCCTCGCTCTCCCTTTAACAACAAAGAAAGAGAAGAAAAAGAAAAGAACATTGAATATTCGTCCCCTTTTCCCATGTCCAATGAGCACACCTGTCAGTGCATCACACTATTGGTTGAGAGACTGCCCTTCAGAAACAGTACAGAGACCTTTTTTAACTTTTCTTTTTTAAAATTTCTGCATTCCTTCCTCCTACAAGCCTATCCATCTTTTGAAAAGAATGATAAAACTGAATTTCTCGGTCTTCTTTTTTCCTAGAAAACTGAACAAGAAGTTTGACTACATCAGTCTCTGAGAATTTCTTCTAGAAGATGTTTTCTCTCTGTTGGGTGCATCATATTTATAGTATGTTCCTTAATCCATAAAATTCAGGACAGCAAACAAAGAAAAAAGACAAATTTTTTTCTCTTCCTCTTTTCTTCAGTTTGTGTTAGGAAAGCACAGCTCTAAAAGGAAGGCCAGCCCTTCAACAGCTGCTGAAGCAACTTGAGTAGGGGAAGCAGGAAGGGTGTTTTTCTGGTCTTCCACACCTTTTTACCTTTCATTCATGTCACACCCAACCCAAATATCAGACTTAGCTGTAGATTATCCTCAGAAGATCACACTTTTATTACAAATAGTGCACATGAGATAGTAATAACAGTACATTTTATATTGCATACTGTAATTATGCTGGAAATACATTTGTCATTTAAATCCACATAGCATGTGTTACTTTGCACTACTTAATCCATAAGAAAGGAAGACAATAAATTCTACAGAAACAGCATAGCAGTGACAATTATTGCACCATGAAGAAGCTTCCTTCCATTTGCTGATGATAAATTAATTAGTCTTTTACTGCCTTTCCCCTCCTAGCTAAACAAGCAGCAGTATCACAAGGCACTCTTTTTGGGCCAAGTGTAATTATGAAGAATAATAATCCTTTGACATGAAATTCTAAGATGATATTACCACCAAAACCATATGAGATTTGTCTACATCTAAAGCAGGTGTATTTCCCTTCACAGATTATATAAATTATAATCAGATTTTAATGGAATTCCTAATAGTAGATTAAGACTTCCTCAATAAAATATCTAAATAACAGACACCAATCTAGGTGAAATAATTCAGCCCTGCAGGAAAGAAATACAAATGGTGCTGCATCATTCTGACAAATAATTGTTTTTATCATAATTGAAGCAATCCTGTAATAGTTTCCTGTTTTTCAGTTTTATAATACTTCACCTAAATAAAACCATGTCAAATACACTTAAGCTATTTATACTGTTCTAGTCACATTGAGTCTGCCAGACTTTGCTTTCACAACTGTTACTGCACAGCAGACAAAACTGTCATCTTTTTTATTCAGTTAATATATACAGCCAAGTTGTACCTTTCTACTTTTGTCTTCATTATGTAATAGTGCAAAACCAGTGAGTACTGTATAAAACAAGTATAATACATGCCAGTTTCTCTGAAACAATAGCAGTATAGTAAAGCGATATAAGAAAGGTATCAAATCCATCAACCCTAAATTAACTGTGAAGTAAAATCAAGGATATCAGATACATACCTCGAATAAGGACATTTGGTTTACCAGTTTTTACATCCCCATGCTCTGAAATAGCTACAGGAATATTAGCTCTGACAGTGGTCAGTAAATGATCTCTCACCACTACTTTATCACCCCAATGGTTTTCAAAGCTGCTGAGTAGTCAGATACATTATTATACCTTTTCACCAAGGTTTCCAGATGGCCCAGCTTCTCCAGGTAAGCCAGCTGATCCCTGTATAAAGAGAAAGCAGACTTTTACTTGCTTGATGTCTATACTAGTTCATGGTCAGCAGCTCTCCAGCAGCAGAGAGGGCCCAATTCCTCCCCACAGAGAGCCCCATGTCTGTCTGAGTGCACCTGGGGACAGCCGGGGCTGCACGAGGTACCCTGGCTCGCAGGCCAGGCAGGAGGAGCCCTGCGTCTCGGCATACCAACTGCAAACAGCTACTGCCAGAAGGGAAACTGCATCCATTTCATCACGATACTACCCTACCAACGTAGATCTGCCACTCAGCTCAACCTTGCACTGCTAAAAGACTTACAAACATACAAATAAAGGTGATAATTGCTCAGCTAGTGCTTCAATCTGACCACAAATTTCAAAGGGAATAAATTCAGTGGAACAAAGTAAAATGCAGTCAAAACAAAAATTATATTGGATCAGGTGTTGTCAGAATTTTCCCTTCAAGAGTAGTAGCCCTAAAGGCTTTAGAAGTCAGAGGATAAGAGCCTTTTAGGCATTCAAAAATGAAATAATTCTCCCCTGAGGCTCTCTCACAAATTTCCACTGGATGGAACAAGTACAACCATATGGAATGGGAAACAGGAGAGGAAGTACTTTTAAAAAAATTATTCCCACTGCTTACAATACCTACTTTATTATGAAAGCTAACAGAAAAAGAAATTATAGCTCAAGGTTCTAATTGAGAAAAATATGACGCAACAAGCTTGAAGAAAAAGCACTAAGTGCCCAGAGTACATTGCACGGCTGCCCTTGGAACATGGCAGAAATGTGGAAGCTCCCAGTAGTGATATAACACACAATATCTGTAACATTT
Source organism: Anomalospiza imberbis (assembly GCF_031753505.1). Taxonomy (NCBI): domain Eukaryota; kingdom Metazoa; phylum Chordata; class Aves; order Passeriformes; family Viduidae; genus Anomalospiza; species Anomalospiza imberbis. The sequence goes on along the minus strand of NC_089689.1, from coordinate 16,896,380 downwards.
TAAAAAGGGAAAAAAAGAGAGTTATGTCAATTCACACATTGGCATTGCCTCCTTTATGTGTTTAGGAAGGAACTAGCATTAGTAGCACTACACTGGCATTGAAGTGCAATTTCAAAAAAAAAAAAAGCCATTACTTAAAAAAATTAAAATGCAGACTTTATCTATATAATCTGAATAAAGTTCAGCCTCAAGTCCTTTAACAGAATAGGTGCAAAGTAAGTAGAGATTTTATGATTACTTGTTCTCTTGGACTGCTAGCTATGCTGGAAATGCCACAGTTTAAACATATGGCAATGAGCCAGTGCTACAGCTACTTTTGAGGCTGACAATACTGGCACAAATTACTTTATGGAAGGAACTAAAGAGATAAGCAGGCACCTCCGTGGCCGCTGGACTGATATATTATGTGTGGGAACTTGTGTATTATATGTCAGAACTGAGATGCCTCTTGCCTTGGCAGCAGCCAAAGATGGGTCCTGGTGATACTGGCACTGAGGCTATTGCCCAGACGTCACTGGCAGCAATGAGGGACTTTTGTGATGAATTCTGAGAGTGAGAGCTCCCAGTCAGAGCCAACAGTAGGCCTCAGTAGCAGGCAGAAATCTGTGAGACAAAGAATTACCCTGTACTCTTGCTTATCAAGGTAAGAGGTGTGGAGGTACAGTTTCAAAATGCTAAAGATTAATCACTTTGATTCCCTTATTCTGGAAAGAACAGAAGACATAATTGGAGCCAAGGTGAAACTCAGACCTATTCTCTTTCCACAGAGACATTCCTGATCTCCCACCCAATGCCATGCTGTTGACAGGACTGAAGATGCTGATCAGAAAGATGGAGAGCTGTGCCTTGCCCCAGCAGTGAATCATTTAATATACAGCCTCTGATCAAGTTCTCTTTTCAATTCAGAAGTACTGTCTCCCCAATTTGGTTGCTCTGGGCTGAAAGAGCAGGAATGACTAGGAAGCAGTGACTGTGAATGTGCTGCTGTATTCCCTAGCACATTAGGGCAAACCTCTGGCACCCTCCAGAGATAGGAGAGAAGCTGGCTGTTAAATAGAAAGTTCTTTATACATTGGCTATTCCTCAAAAGTAGTTAAGAAAATTTATGGCAAAAGCACTAAGAAGGCCGATAAAAAGATGCAAAAGAAATTTGGCATACCAGGAATTGGATATCTATGGAAAGCAAAACAACAGTCGAGATGACTAGAAGTGCAGCCAGTGAAATGCTAAAAGCAACAGGGACTTCACTAGGTATGAAGGGGAAAGAAATTCATTACAGGTTAACTAAATGCTCTTCCACCCCTCTATTCAAAGCAGAGGTCAAGTATCTGAGACTGAGAAAATGCTAGGGCTGATATGCACACCAGCAAGAGAGCCAAAAAACTTAAGGACAGAATCTTGAATTTTCACACAATTCACAGCATTCAGTGAAAAGAAAGTACAGAGAGCAAAACATCTTGTTCTGTTAACATATTAGCCATAAAGTGGTGTATTCCCTACATCATTCCTGACAGACTTTCTGTAAGATCATGTGTCTCTTAAAATCCCAGATTTGGACTAGATTGTAATAAAGACCAGCTACAAGGACTGGATTGAGGTTTCAACTCTCTCTCCATCTTATGTAAGAAAATGAATACAGTCCAAAGCAGATCTGTTGAATCAATGTCTTCCAGCATCCCTTCAATCCTCTGGGGAGCAGTGGTGGATTCCAAATATAAAACTGAATGTATTAGAAAACAAAAAAGTGAAGCAAAATCCTGAAGTGATTAAAAAAAGAAATCAGCAACTTATTAAAAAAATAGTCATCAACTTTCATTTACAAAGACTTGTGTAAAGTCTCCAGTGACAACAGCAGCATAATAGCAGCATTTTAGAAACCTTCTTGACAGGAGCATTTTGTAGAAAATGAATCAGAGACCAGATCTCACAACTAGCACATGCCTGAGAAAGACAAAAACACCTTGCCAGGACACATGCTCCGTGTTAGAAACTGGACTGTAGTTGAATAATTGAAAACACATTGTACACTTAATGCAAACCCAAGTATGGAGTAATCCATTGAAAAACCTGGTAGTGAGAAATGAATATACAGCTAGTTCCAAACATTCCCATGGCAGCAGTTACCTGCCAGGTTGTACTTTAATGTGTTCTTCTGTGATAATTGAAAATTTTCCAATCCAGTGCTAGTTCATTTACAGTTCAGCGTTCTCAAATGTTTTTATTCAACATTCATTTAATGAGATGGCATAATACATTTGAAATACTATCTTGTCACAAGAACATTTTTCTATTAATTTTCTGTCTGTTGATAATCTGAGTGAAAATCTGTGATTTGCTATGGCCAATGTGATTTGCCTGTTGAAAGGCAAAATGTACTGGCACCAATCATCTACTCAACAGCAGTTTTAAGAAATAAAAAAATGGATTAAATTTTGCTTGCATTGTAAAGCAGGGTAGTTCTGTTTGATAGCACTTGTAGAGGAATGCTTGCATTTAAGGGAAGCTGCCTGACCAAGTGGGGGGAAGGATGTGCTCACTGACAAAACCTTAGAAGCTAAACTGCAGATACCATGAACCCTGAAAAACAGCTGAAACCAAATGATAAAGAAAACCACTAGCAAAAAATCTTCAAGAAAAATGAGCAATGGCTTGATAAAGCTAACTTCTAGCTACTGTAACCTCTTTCTCCACTGGTCTCAGCAGGAACTACAGCATATCAGGTCATGTAGGGTAGAAACAAGAAGCACAACCTAAGACACAGAAGTACCTTTATTACCATTCACTGTTAAGTGTTTAATAGAACCCACAATAATCTCTATCCAACTTCTTTCTGAAAGCAACTGAAGCAGTTCCTCCTTTGGAAACCCTTGGCAATGCCCCATGCATTCACCAGACTTTGAAAAAAAAAAAAAAAGGCTTTCCTCAGTTGACTTATCTTTTGGCCTGTGGTTTAAAATTCTCTTTCGTATATCCCTAAAGCCCAGAGTTTTCAGGATAATTCAAACAACTTCTGTTGAGCATCCTGAACACATCAGTTAAAGTTCACTTAATCTTTTCTCCAAGCAAAAGGAATTGCAATTTCCATTCTCCCTGAATTATGCATCCCTGGTGCCTAATCCAGCTAATTTTTACCTCTCTGAAAGATGTGGTAATTACTTTAGGTAATTCCTCCCAAAGGCAACTCAGCTACAAGGCACATGGCCTGCCTGCAGCATTTTATTGCCATTCACAGACTCCTGCAGACTGACGACTTGCAGCCTGCTCTGGAGCTGCCACCGACAGCCTGAACATCACTGGTTTTCCTTTGCTGCATTGTAAGGGTTTTTTTCATGGCAAAGCACTTTTTATTTCAGCTTGGTTTCCTTCTGTTATTTCAAAAACTATGTTCAACCAGAGAAATTTGCTGACATGTAATTTCTGAAGATTATTTTTCCAGGATTTGTGTTCATGAACTCTGCCTTTTGACACCAGTTGCACATACTACATCTGACAGTTCTACTCTTCTACTCTGTCTCAATGTGTGTATAAACTTCAAGGATTTCTAATTCAGAAGTGTACAGGTTGAATTTCTTTAACAGAGTTGGCACGGAAAAATAGGAATTAACTTGCACTTAGTCACTCAGAGTGGTGCAGCCTGCATAAAGACAAGCATTATCAAACTAAAATAGTCCTGGAAAACAACTGTTTCAAACTCAGATGAGTTCTGAATAATTAAATAAATTATTTTCTGAAATCATCCCTGACATTTTAACAAATAGATCATTTGTATGAGATGCTTGAAGTTAGTTTCAAATATTTGCTGTCCATCACTGAACAGCATCTTATCTATACATAAAAAAATCCAGTTGCACATGTCAGCAAAGTCAGATTTTCCTCCCCCAAAATGTAAGGGGAATTTTCTCAGTAGCTGAAGGGGTTGTTTCTTTTGGCATGGCTTCCAAAAGATTTTGTCTCATCAGCAGTGTACATTTGCTCTGTCTGCTTTCCCTTGCTTCTCACTATCTTAACCAATCCCTCTTCAATTGGACCTGTTGGTCCTGCAGTTAACCAAATATCCTGCAGCAAGGAACAGCTGCTGGATTCTACCACAGCTCAGGGCTCTGCTGAACCTAGCAGCCCCACCTCGATCTGCTGCCCTTCCTCTTTAAACAAACACAACATATGCTGTAGCCAGAAAAACAATTTTTGTTGTAGGACTTGGTTAAGGAATAGTGTCTGAAGTCTGACTTTAAGCACACTCCTGATCCACTCTTAAATGTGTGTCATTTATGCTTACGAGCACAGCGAACATTTTATAAATTTAGTCTACTCTGTTTCCACAGTGGACAAGCATCCAGAAATATTTTGGCAGAAATGTGCTCTGAAGAATCAGCAGCTTCATGTCACCTAAGAAATGTTGGATGCTGTGGCTTCTAGCCTATTGACAGAGCTGTATTTCAGCACATATTCCACCTTACTAGGCTGAAAAATCAAGTGTTCTAGTCCAATTTCCCGCTGTTGAAATTTCTCTGCTTGTGCAGAGTTGCCACCTGTGTTCTTCAAAGCAGGTATTAAACAGGACCTAGGAAAGCTGCTACAGAAAAGGAATAACGATTTTGGCACCTCAAACAGCAGTGGCAGACGTTTTTATCAATGACAGGAGATGGATGATACCAGGGGAACTAAGCAAATTGAAAGAAACAGAAGAAAAATATTGGTACAACCCTTTGGTATCAATAGCAGACAGGCACATGTGGTCATGGCATAATTTTCAATGAATTCAGCATTTACAGGATTTATTATTGCAAAATTGCTTCTTTGGACAGCTTATTCAGGATATGCACTAGTTTTCATTTGGAAAACTGGAATGCTATGATGGATTCCCCATAGCTAAAAACCAGTATAATATATTTTAACCATGGACTTGAAAATATGTGATATATCCTGTAATTTGAAGAAGTCTGTCCATAGATGTAATGAATAAACAGAAAACCATAGATGAGCCAAAAAAGGGAAGCTGGTGAGGTCATGGTGCAGAAGGGAGAAACCAAATACACAGAATTCTTTAGACATTGGGCTTATTATCAACATTTTTTCAACTTCTTTTTGCCCTTGCATTTAAAATTAAATAAACTTTACAGTATTTGCACATTTTTTACTGCTATTTGTACAGTTCCTTTCTGTATTTAGTGTCACCAAGCACTTGGTAGCACACAAACTGCACAAGGCATCAGTAAGGACAGATATGCCCCTCCATACCTTTTTTGACTCCATCTCAAAATCTGTCCCAGTGGCTGGTAGCACTTGTACTTTGATCTTGTACTTTGTTTTTCAAACTTCTGTTTTTCAAAGTTTTTGTTTGTTTGTTTTGTGTGTGGCATGTTTGATTCCAGAGATGTCCTCATGCCACCAGAGCCAATACTGAACAGCAGGGAGTGGGTTTATCTGTGAATTAAGAAGTCCATACTCCATGTGCACACCAAGGGAAAGAGAAATTACTTGTTACAAACAGAAGCTGTTGAGAAGCTGGAAGCAAAGTGTGTGTCCAAAGCATACAGAAGTGAATATTTTGCATCAGGACTCATGTCTGCAAAAACATTTTATGCATATGAGAAAAACCATCATCATCCTGTTAGTACTTTTCAATTCCTTTTGGAAAAGCTTAACTGTTACAGATTGCAGTGGTGAATTAGGTGAAAGAAAGGGGCTTTGAAAGTTCTGAGTTGAGTGTGCTTCTGACTCCTCTAGGTGTTTCACCACTGGCCACAATGACAACAAAAATATATATTATGCCCCTAAAGATCATGTAGTGGGCACTGGTCCTCTGCTGCCAGATAATGCAAAGGTAACAACAGATCAAGGGCCTATGAAGCTCCTTTGATTAGATACATGTACATAAATCAGAAGATATTCTACAATCCACAGGTAAAAATAATAAATATTTATCAATAACTTAGAAACTATTTTGGTTTTCAGGTACCGTGTGCCATCCTGTATCACATGTAAATTCTCCAACTATCACATGTGGGAAATGGTAATTAATGATTAGCCATAATTGTCTTTCTTTACATCATTGTAACAGGGTTGCAACATCCCCTTGTTTGGCATAGAAAGTATTTTTTATTTCTTGCAGCTTGACCCTGACTATAGTTAGGTAGCTGGTGTGATGATTTTATTTAACATCACTGCAATGTATCATCATTGATTATGAGTTAGAGCTAATAATTACTACACAGAATGGAGCTCTTTTAGTGGTGAAAGACATTATGTTCATACAAAATATCTGAGTTGTGGAAAATTTGTTCAGTGAATTCAAGCTCATTGTGGAGCAAAAAAATATTCTATGTCAAATCCGGAAAGTTTAGGTTCAGTAACTATCTTCTGAGACTGTTTCATGCACTAATATTGTTGTAATGATTTAAGACTGAGCCTGTATTTGTCTTTTGTTGAGGTTTTTGTTGTTGAGGCACTGTACAACATCATAAATGCTATCAGTTTTCCCTGACATGTTACAGGCTGAAAACCAGAATTCACATGTAATAAAAGCCACCCTTAGAGATACACTGGATGACTTTCAAGGGCACCTTATGGCATGTCATGGCACTGTTGGTTCCTTTGTAAGCAGATACTTTTACCAGACTGAGGCTGCAGCTTCTCAGTCCCCTTCCCCAGAGCACAACCTCCAGAGTGCACAGTGGAGCTGGACTTCACCAAGAAGCAGTTTGTAACATTTCTGCAGTAACCAGCCATTTGATGCGGTGCCTCAGGTACATCTGCTCGGTATTTGGCAGACAATGGGGAGCTAACTCTGACTCCCAACTAAGGTGAACAGAGTCTGTGTGAGTAGTACAGCACTAAGCCCAAACCAAGGCATGGTATCTCTCCTCAGCATAGGTTAACTCTAGAAATAAAATCAATTTAATTGTTTTCTACACCATATTTGGGTAACTCAAGCATGGGCCAACATGCTTACATCTGCTCATAAATCCCAGACAAAAGTTAAAAATACAGAAGGGCAGGGGATGAAGTTAAGTAGAGGAGAATTCCAAACTTGTATGTTTCAAAGATAACTATCAACTGAAAAAGCACCTGCAGTGGAAGAACTGAGAGAGATCAGGTCTTTAAAAAAAGAAGAATAGGATAGGATTTTACTGCTGTAAAAGGGAGCACATCTATGCAAGAAGTAGGCTTGTAAGCGGCAGTTTCCTTTCTCAGTATTCTTAGCAGTTTGGGCAGTAGGCTGGAGTCATAGATGTTTGGATGAATTGGAAACAGACTACAGGGGAATTAGAATGTGACTTAAATTATCTCAAAAACATAACAGGCTAATTGAATTGGACTGTTAAGCCTGAAAAGAAAGAATGAAAGAGGCACAGAATAACAACCACCATATGTAAAATGCTGTTTCCAGCAGAAAGGAATCAGGTTACACAAGTGAAAGAACTTTTTTTTTTTAAATAGAGAAGCCCTGGTCTTGGAACTTTTTAATAACTGGTTAGACAAATATTTGTCAGAAATTATGCAAAGATAACAGATCCTTCCTAGACAGAAGAGGATGAACTACATGTCACCACAAGGTCACCTTGAGCTCTGATTTTATGGAGCATAGACAGAACAAGTCTGCAAAATACATCAGGCTAAATGCAGCCTCTCAAAAGATGTACTGGAAAAGGATCACTCGTTCACTTACATGAACGTGCCTTGGAAAATCCTTACAACCACCTGCAATATTCACACAACATATTGGGAGAAAAGCAGAATTCATTTTGGAAAATGCTTAAAATGGGAAAATTTCTTTAAATGGTATGAATCTTAAAGATTTCAAAGGTATAACTGACATCCTACAGCTTCAAATACAGGCAAAATTCATCAGACAATGTCTGCAATCAATTATTCATTCACACTCAAATAAAACAGAATTAAAAATTAAACCAGAAAGAGAATTCAAGCTTACTGCTTCACCAGTTTTTCCAAGGTTTCCTTGGTCTCCTTGTTCTCCCTGTTAAATGTAGAAAACAGATGATCTAGTTCACCAGAAAAGTAATTTCTTTCATATGTGTATATTAAAGTCCTCTGTTTTCCTAGGAGCCTCTTTATTTTCTAAATTACATGTGCCAATTAAAACTTTAAAAGCTAAAATTAAGTAACCAAAACAAATTTTGTCAGTGGCTAATTTTGATTTGTTAAAATTATGTCCTAATGTATTCAGGATTTGCCTGCAAAAATAAAAACTATCAATTAAGTGCTCATGAACACATTAGGTCAGCAAACACTATAAATTCATTATTCTATTTTTATTTAAGTCTTTCTTTCAGCAAATTACCTTCACTGTTTCACTACTGCTTCAAAGGTAGATATTGCTTGTGCACTTTATTGATTACTGTCATTTTGTTATGAAATATTAGGAAAAGTGACATTTGAATGACATTTTAACAAACTTATCCCTCTTCCCCCAAAATCTTGAAACCATCATTAAGTATTAATTAATTCTGTTCTCCAAAATAACACTGTTACATGACTGGAACGTTTTGCTGTGTATTTCATAGGTGGAAGCTGGGTGTATAAGCACTACTGATTATCTGGCTGGGACAATAATCTCAGTTATCTAATAACTGATGAACAGTTATTTGCATACTGTTTACAGATTACAGGGCAGCACTGGGAAATTCTGCTGCCAGGAGCTCCTCTTTTGAGCTGCAGCACTTCATCTCATCCCCATGCACACTTCCCAAATCCTGCCAGTGTAGGAGCTGCCCTGAGTCCCTCGTTGCCCCTGGTCCAGGTACCCTCACATTCCCAGACTGTTTGATTTCATTTTAGCAGGTGCAGTCTTTACTCACACATCCCTGTCTCCTAGAGCTGCACAATTTCGTCCTTTTTCAAAATGGGATCTTGCAAGAAAGCAGAATCATCAGTATGATATACATTTATATTCTTTGGAAGCATGTGTGCTCATATGCTTCCACTGACATGCCACTGTAAATAGCTCTGTATAACTCTATCCCAAATACATTCTATTTCATAATAAGACCATCACTTACCTTTAAACCTTCTGGTCCAAGATCACCTACATAACCTTTCTGTCCTGGCTTTCCCTAAAACAAGGATTGGAATAAAATGTTGTAAATATTTTATTTTAAAAAGGTAATTTCATCCCAGTTTATATATTTATCAAAATACATGCACTAAAAATGTACAGTTTAGTAATATTTAATACAAAAAAATTTAAGCAAGTGTATTTAGAAATATGTATCTGAAAATACACTGTTGAATATTTCATCAAATACTGGAACAGTAAGCAAAATTTGTAATAAGTCTTACAGCAGTTCACACTGAGGAAAAACTGTCGCAATCCAAGATTGAAACACATTTCAATTTCACTTTGCAAAAAACATATTAGGGAGACAAAAAAAAAAAAAAAAAAAAAAAAAAAGGCAAGACAGTGTTCTCTCCTGGTTAATTCCAGCAGAATAGGGACTCAACATATGCTTAGACTTCAGGGACTGCTGTCATAACTGTTCTTCCTCAACCAGACAAAATCAGCTCAAACACCCTCTTCTCCTTATTCAGAAAATTGATGATTTTGAGCCTCATTTCTCTCCACTAGCATTTTACTGCTGACAGATCTTGTTGCTATGATATTGTGGTAATAACACTGTTAGCCAGAAGAAATACAGCAACATCAATCAGAGCAGGAGGCCACAAAGGGACAGGATCTTTGAAGCACTTTACAACATGCATCCCTCCCCCTGTCGTCACACTCACACAGACTCACAAAGGCACACAAACCAGAAAGCTTTCCCCCTTAATTTTCAATTAGATGTTTATAACGTAATTATGTCTGCCTTTTAAGAAATTGCTTTCCCTCCCAGTATACTTTACTTCCTCTACAACATAAAACATGGCCTGACCATTTGTCTATCTGGACAGCACAGCCCTGCCTAGACAAACTTTCCCCATCTGCTCTGAGGAAAGGCCCTGGTCCAGCAAGCAAAGGTCCAGGGGACTGGACCTGGCCCTTGAGCAAGTTGCTGATGAGATCGCTGGAGGCTGACAACTGGAGAAAGAAAATTAATTCAACATTTTAACGATTCAGTATCAAAACCATGCAGATTTGTCCTAAAAAGAAATTATCAGCCGCTGTTCCAGCAAAGGGAATAACTGGAATCGCCAGAGTCCGTAATAAGAGTTTTCCATTCCACATAAGCTGAGAAAAGAGCAGATAAAGCAACAGATAATAAAACATTTCTTAAAAAGAGATGGCATTTTTTCATTTGGCTCTTTTGCCTCAGTTGCTCTGTTCCTGTCTTTCAGAGTATGTGTATGTTAGTTTCTGAGCATCAGAGAAATTCTCTATATGGCTTAAAATTGTATTAAATTGTCTCAGCAGGTTCCATGACTTCTCGTATTAATCACTTTCTATTACTCTCATTCTCTTGGCCTACCTGAGTGATTTCATTCTGCCCAACAAATAAAATCACTTTGGGAACATATTTTTGTTTTTGCCGATGGACTAATATATGGTAAAGCCAAGAGTGCAGAGAGAAAAGACCATGCAGTTCTGAGAGAACCAGATAAAGCAAGTCCTGTTTTTCCGCAAGGCTTAACAAAGAACAAGTGACGGGCTTCTGCAGGTCACTGCATGCTTTTTGACTACTTTGTTGTAAAGAAACTTGAGGTCTTTCTATACAGCAAGACTGTAACATAAAAATGTTTTAAGTGAGATTCATCAAAAGAAACTAGTGGCTCCTATTAGCTACCTTGATAAGTTTAAGCCTTAAGAGAGCTGAACTGGAGTTACAGCTTGTAAAGGTTTCTTGGCTGTCATTCCTCGCCTATGTACTAGCTGCAAAGGACACAGAACAGATGGAAGTTGATCAGAAAATGGAACAAGTGGATTTAACTGGTAAAGCAATCTGAAACACATGGAGTTGGCTTTAAACAGAAATACAATACATTTACACATAGAGTAAAAGCCACTGACAGAAGGTTAAAGTAGGGATGGCTGCTTTTCTACTTGCAAACCCCTGAGAAAATTACTCTTCCAGGTCAGGGTAATCCCAAAGGAAATGTCTGTTTCCTAAAATATTAACTGCAAGTTCTACCCTTCTCTTTCAGGAAACAGCAGCCAACTGTGCTTCCTTTCACCTCACAGCTGGTAGGTACAGGTGTGTACATATTAATATAAATATCTCTCACTGTCACTCTATTTCAATCCCTCCATAGGGTTCCTACATGCCTTCAGCCCACAGGGAGGCACTTCCAAAAAAAACTGCATTGGGGGCATGGGGCAGATTTGAGAACATTTTCCACTACCATCAGGAGAAACTGCTAATCTTGTGACTATACAAATTCCAGCTTCTATTTAACACATATCTCTCATAAAGGAATCAACTTGCAACAGTTCCTTTTTACTTTCTGATTTAAAACAATCTCCACTCTTTTAAAGGCATTTTTTCTCCAGCAATGAAGATACCAAAAAAAAACAAACAAAAAACCAAACCAATGCTTGCACTGACTGAGCTGAGCTACAGTGACAGTTACAGTGTTAATATTTGATAGCCATTGAGAGAGAGGGTTAAGTGGGTGGACACTGAATAAACAGCCACATCTTTAGTATGGCAACTCCTGTATTCTCACAGGACAAATAAGCAAACACCAAAAAATCAGGGTTTTTTTATGCAGAAGGATTAATTTAAGAGAATGTAAGTATTTGACTTTGGAATAGAATAGGTGGGAAGGTTTGGAAAGGAATTAATGAAACATCAAATGATGCAATCAGATTCAGTTTAAACACCTCTTCTAAAGCTGAGACAGACTGAGGTCTTTGGATCTAGATATATCCTGAGTAAACAGGGGAACATCCTCAGTTTTGTCTCTAGTTGCTTTAGACAGCTGGAAATTCCTTTTTGAGCTGGAACTGAGAGCCCCTGTGCAGGTTCATATTCACTTCTGTTCCAGCAGAAGATGATCTATTCTGATGGCAGCATTGGTCAGGTGGGTCCCAGGGGTTTTTGGTCTCTCTCATGTTTTTAAAAGCAAATGGTAGAAACAAGGGCAGGTGAGGGAGGAGGAAGAAAAATTAGGTGAAATTTTATGGCTGCCAGCTTGCTACATGCCTAAACCTGAACTAGGGCTTGGATATTTTGACCTGAAATTGTAAAAGAGATGAGGACTCCAGAAGTGCTAGAAATCTGTTCTAATATTGTTTCAACAGAATAATGAAAGGTTTACAATAATCACCTACAAGGATATTTTACCTACTTCAGACAAGCCCCAGAAAATTAAGGTAACAATGGCTGAAAAGGGGACTAACCTATTCAACCATGCCCACAAAAAAAAAGTCTGTGGGGCAGGAAGCAAGGCTGTAGTGAGAAAAACACACAAAAGGCTTTCAGATAGAACAGCTAGACATTAGAAAAAAGGACTGGAAACCAGGCAAACAACTGAAGCAGACTGATGAGGAGAATGAAGAATTCCCACTCCTGGAGGCTGCAAAACACAAGTTAAACACATCTGTCAGCTAAAGACAGAGCTGACAGCTGATGGTGCCTTGGGGCCATGCATGGCCAGACCACTGCTTCAGGTTCCCCCTCTGCCCCCATGGCCATTTAATTAGTGCAGTGACAACACAGTTGGGACAGTGTTTCCTTTCAGATGTAACATCCACTTCTTAAAACTCCTTTCATGGAAAATGGAAGCAAAAGCTATGTAAATCAAATGAACATCAAATTGCAGACAAGGAAGCATAATTTAAGAAGACAGATGTGTTCAGCAGTTTACTGACTCAGTCGTGCTACACAAGTGAGATTTCAGTCCTGGTTGTGACTCTCACCCACACAATCACAGTGTGTGTCCCACGTGGGAGGGAAGCACCAAGGACAAGCAGAGGTGGAAGCAGAGTGCAGAGCAGCAGCACAAACAAGTTGGCCTGGAGCTGTAGAACAGCTGGAGTCAAGAGAAGCCATAGAATCCAGGCAAGAGCCTCTGGTGCCCTGGACAAGGAGGAAAAACAGGCAGAGCTGCCCATCAAGCACAATTCCCTCTTCCCCTATCTCTCATTTCAGGAGGGGATGTTAGCCAGCAAGCTACTAAATAAAGGCTAGAGCCAGCAGCCCTGGGGCTCACTTCAGAAACACATACTCTGCTCTCAACAACTTCTTGTGAGAGAAAAACCAGAGAGCCATAAGACATGCCAATGGTGTGCACATTTCCCACTGAGAGAAATAAATACCTAAATAATTTAGGTCAAATTGACCCAAAATAGAATAAAAATATTTCAGTTTGCTAGGTTACACAAAAGGTTTTCCTCTTGGGTCACTTTGACAGCAGCCAATGGAGGCCTGTGCGTGCCCGGTGACGTGGAGGATGGGGAGGTAGGTGTCTCATTGCCCATGAGTCACCCACTGCAGCTTCTTCTTTTCCAATTGCCACAGCACATGGGAGTTGCTGTCCAGCCATGAAGCCCTGCCCAAGGAGGAGACTCAAAAGATGATGCAGCCCAAATAAGAATTTCCATGAGGCTCTCGGCAGAAGCTCAGACAGATTAAACTCAATGTTGAAAAGTTACAAAGTGTTTTGAAATTCTGTTTAATTTTTTGCATGTTTTCCTCAGTTGAAAAGCAAAGAGACTTTTGTGGGAAGGTTTTGTGTTTGGTGTTTTGCCTTTTTTTTGTTTTGGTATGGGTTTGTTTGTCTTAACACCTAATCTATGTGGCAAACAAATATTTTAATATAATTTTTAAACAGTAAATTCCTAGCTTTGACTAGCTACTGAACAGGAAAAACACATAGGCATATATCCATTCTAAAAGCAGAAAACAGTGGAAAATACTCTCAAACTCATGCAAGAAATGGGAAGTCATCCAGAATGAAAGCCAAGTCAGTGATTACCACACATAATCAAATCATGTAAAGGCAGACAATTAAATTGCATTCAATAAACTTAGAGACACTCCTGTAATCCCTAGAGCAGGTTAGTATCCATTTTAGCCTAGAATTTTTCTAAAAATAAGCTTCAAGTTCACTGAAATATTCTTAGAGAATAGTATATTTTTATAACTAACAAAAAATTGGATGATAGTTTTAAACTGCTATCTTTTAAAACATGTCAGCATAAACAGCATTGTGACCTTCCAGCTTTATTTTTGTCAGTAACTATCTGCCAGGTTTCTGGTAGATTTCTTAAAGCATACATCCTTTATATTTCACCCTGTGAGCTAAGTAGGTTCTTCCCCGGTTGAAATATTTTGATATATCAGCTGGTTCAGTCCCTAGGAGGTGCATGGCAATTTCATCTGTCTCAGAGGAGCACTATATTTTGTGCACTATAGCAGTGATTTCCTTTCAAACCCTTTGTATGGAAAATCATTTCCCCTCCCAGCTCTGCTTTGAGCATGTTCTGAGGAAAAACTCACATTCAATCAGGAGATGTCATTTTATCACAGTCACTTCTCACAGCAAACTTACATTTCAAAGCAGTATTCCTACTGAAAAACAGCCTGCCCCACCAAAATTACTTATACTTACTCTTGGGCCAACTCCTCCAATAGGTCCAGCTGGTCCTACTTCTCCCTAAAAGAAATCAGGACTTCAATGATCTTGATGACAAGTCTAGTTTTAAAAAAGAAAGTCTGCAGATAACTGTTTGTATTTATTACATCATCCTAAATTTAATGTGTGTTTATCTGAGTCCAGGTCTGATAGAAACACCTGGAAACAGACCATTTAGCTTTCACTCACTCAATATCTGTCATAGAAGCCCATCATTTAGCTACAAGTCTAGAGATCTATCTTCAGAATCACCAACTAAATTATTTTTAACGTTAATTATTTTAAGCCTACAAGATATACGTTTTGGTTTTTATGATGATAAATTAAGAATACTTGATGACTCTCTAAGATGAGGAACTGTCTTTCTCCCCTTTCAGTTAATAGGGGTCTAAGTGTTTACTTAAGAGTATCTAGGAAACTGTAATTAAATTGGTATATGCTTTCTATTTCCATACAGCTAACCCCCTTCCCTCCCATGTCCCCAGTTTAACTAAAATAAGCACATACAGCTCTGGACATATATTATCTGAGATTCCACTGAAATTAAAATAAACCACATAAGGGATGCACATCCCCATAAGGCTGCTAAAAATTTTTTAAAACACTTGCCAAAATGCAAAAGAAGCTTCAAATTTTGCTTGACAACACCATACACATCTAACCATTGTTGTGTAACCCTCTTAACCCCTCACAACTTTGAAACATAATCTCTTAATTGGATGATTTTTTCATCTTACCTCAACTCCTTTGGGGCCTTGAGGCCCTGGAGGCCCTCGGTCACCCAGAGCTCCCTAAACATCCAAACAAACACAGGGAGAACGTACATCAACTGACAGTCATGTTGGTCTAGTTTCTCTCCTCTTACAAACCCGGACTAAAACCCAAAACTGAGGTAGCAGACCTAATCTCTTACCATTGTTCATAGTATTTCCCATAGAAAGCCAGGCAAAGATGCTGAAAACCAAGCATCGTAAAAACTTCTACATAGATTTTACTGAAGCATTATTCTTTTTATGTTGTGAGAAGGAAATAAGAAAATATTTGAACACGATAGAGCAACTTCTCTCTTTTGGAAGAAGTAAAGCACACTACCATAGTAAGATTAAAGCATCATCAATGTGCAGACCTTGCATTAGGGCAGTCTTTAGAATAACATGTGTAGACAACAATGCGATGGAAAGAAACTACAAAGTGAATTTAGACCACTAGCTTGTCCAAAACCACTTGTGGTTTTCATCCCTTACTTTTCTATTAGGATTATAATCAGCTATGCAGAGATAAAGCACCTTAACCTCTGCCAGGAGTTTTCATGACTGCTCACAGCAGCGTTTTCAAAACTTTGTTGAAAAGACTTTGCAGCTAGCAGTGTATCAAAAACCTCGGGCATCCCAATTACAATGGGATAATTGGGAAAAGCACTTGACCTGGCATAGTACTGCAAAAAAAAGTGTAAATGTATTAATATTCTGGGAAACCTAAGCTTAACAATATCAGATAAAGCAACAAGAACAAAGAAGTTGCCCTTTGGGAGAGATATGATTATCCTTGGAGGAAAGCAATGGTGGAAAGTGTAAGCCTTATTAACTGTGTACTAATGAAGCTGAAGTCTAGACATTGGTCCAGTAACAATTTACACAGCAGGCAAAGTAAAATGGAAGAGAAAAATGGAGCAGGCCATCTCAAGGTAGTGAGTGTCATCGAACAGCCCATCAGTCTGGGAAGGACTGGGGGGGAGTGCTGGTTGACATACCACCACAGAAGTGACACGAGGGTCTTCAGCAGTAACTAAAATATCACTAGATAAGTAATATTCTCCTATGGTTGGTAATGACATTTTCTCATTGGCATAACTGTTGTTTTATTCTAACAGCAAAGCCCATTGGGAGATAAGGATTTCAGAGCAGTGTAACTCACAGTGGAAATGGCAGCAGTCCTGCTACTGTACACACCCTTCCACCGCACTGAACTGAATCCAGAAAAAAATTCCAGATTGTAAACAGAATATTAATACTAAATGACATTTCCATCTCCTCCTTGGGGTTTCAGGCAAAAACAGAAAATGAGGGTAGTCAATACACATGTGCCAAAGTGTCTGGAAAAAAATGTGAGTCAGCAAATGGAGTATCCTGTATTTCACATCCATAACTTCCCAGTTGACCATCCCTTCCAGAAGAGGTGAAACTCCTAGTAATTGCTTTATTAAAATGTGTTATACAAACAAACATAAGTTAACAGGGGAAGGAAGCTCTTAGCTTCTTCCATGGTACAACACACACTGCTGGAAAAACTACAGTGGTAGTCAGCATATTCTGACCATGTTTTCCTCTCATTTTCTTGGTTAGAGAGCATAAATACTTGCAAAGAATAACATAGGGAACAAACAAAGTTATTTCAGGACTTCTTAAAAACATTTTTATTCCCTTTTTAAAAAAAAAAATGTGCGTTTTGCTATTTTTAAATAAGTGTGGATCAAGATCAACTACCTTCTAAAATATTGTTTCCAAGCTGAGTAGTGTTCTGTAGACCAAATTACATAATAAATCCTTTGAACATTGATTTAGAAAGATCAGATTTGCTGATTATTTCACTAATTTGGGGGAAACTTACAATCCAGAACTTCTACTGGCATTTAGAGACAGCTGATCACGCTCAATAGAGCTTAAATGTCCAAGAAGTTGAATTTATCCCACACCAACTGCTACAAAATAAAGCTTACCCTGCTTTCTTGGCTTTTAAAATAGGTATTGCTTCTGAGGAAGCATAAACAAAAACATGAGGAAAATAGCAGCATAGTGAGAACAGTTTTCTAAAAATAAAAACTAGAGGAAAATTTTAGTCAACTCAAGGCAGCTGGGAATTCCAAAAGCCAAACATTTCCAAAACTATGCAGACCTTCTCCCTCGGTACTGGGAGCAGTATAAGAGTTTTTCCAGTTTGGTAATCCTTTTTTTCAAATGTAAGCCATCAGTTCTCCCTGACTAGGGCAGGCTGTCTAAGCTTCTTGTCTCTAATACCAAATGTGCTGGAGAGCACTGAATCTGGTTCAGCTGTGTAATTTCTGTACCAAAGCAACATGGAGTCTCAAAATTTGTAGTTCACCTCTTAGTAACTTTTTTCCTCTGGAATCTGTGAAAAGGCAACAAATCTGTAACATATGTTTTAAACATCAACAGAATTCTAACAGAAACTCCTCGGATATAAT
The DNA here is from genome assembly GCF_031753505.1 of Anomalospiza imberbis. Taxonomy (NCBI): domain Eukaryota; kingdom Metazoa; phylum Chordata; class Aves; order Passeriformes; family Viduidae; genus Anomalospiza; species Anomalospiza imberbis. Next base: position 16,878,646 of record NC_089689.1, on the reverse strand, counting down.
GCGCAACAATTCGATCTCACTGAAGAAAGTGAGCAGCAGGGATTAGATCTGTTATACCATTCATGTATAATCTTGGACAATTAAATCAGAACTGCAGCTCAAGAACTGTTGTATTTCTCTTCTAGTATTTTCCCTAGACAGAGTCTTTCATCACCACAGGGTTGTTTTTTTGTTTTTTTTTTTTTTTTTTTTTTTTTTTTTTGTAAACACCCTGGTAACTCAGAAACACAAGAGCAACTGCTGCTGCAATGGTCAGACAAACTCGTTCACATAAGGCTGCTTACATTAGGCATACATGCAAATAAACAAGTTAGAAAAGAAATAAATCAGAATTGAAGGTGGAGCCCCTCTAGAAACACATTTTAACTTCTCCTCAATTTGCCCCCTCAGATAACTAGCTCTCAGCCTTCCTAGTCAATTCATGTCTGTTTTGGTAAAAGGCTCTTGCCACAGTTGAAAGGGAAGAGATACAGAAAATATCGGCTATGGCTTCAGCAACTGGATTATTTGAGATATTCTTTAGAATGATCACCTTTGGCATGGAGGTATTGTTACAGTCTTCCAGGTACAAATATGACCATCTCTTTAAACTATTTACTGCTTCCCATCCTATGTTTTCTTGAGTAGTCTGCTACAGAATTTCATAACTCTGTTGATAGAAAATGTTGTAATTTCCACGTCTGTTTATTAATAGACAATCTGTATGATATGTTCTTGGACAAATTATATTGTTGGTCTTGCACAGTTCTTTTGCCTCACCAGTTTCTGCCCTCTGGTTTACTTAAACGTCAAAAAAGGCCTTAATTTTGGTCTAATAAAAAAACTGTCTCAGAATACAGCCATTCAAGTATTATTTCTGCATCTAGTCTCACTTGACCAAGTCCTTCTGGAATAAAAATGCCCAGCAATGTACCACAGAGATAAAGCCTTCTCATGCTTTGAGCAGTGGCATTAATGAGACATCTTTCCTCATGTGTTCTACAATTTCACTTAATTTCTAACTGCACTATTATGCTTTCATTTCAAAGAGATCTGGCACTGTCTTTGGTCAAAGTTTATAATGGGATTTATTGTTTTAGTCCTTGCATAAATCAGTCTGAAATAACTGAAGTGGAATGAATTAGCAAAAAGTGCATTTTTTTTAGATAATCTAAAGATGCTCAACTTGGTTTCATATACAGATTTCATTCTGTCATACTTCTGCCTATTCACCACAGAAAATACAATGTAAAAACAGTCCCAAGGCTGATGAGTGAGGAACTTAATTGGTATTTGCCTTTCAACAAGTAGTCAATCCTTAGAGACCATTCAATCATTTTCCTCTGGGTTAATTTCTGAGCCACCTGCACTTTTTAAATTAGCTCCTACCATTTCTAATTCAACAAAAAGTTCCTATATCTACTTTTATTCTAAACTTCATTGAAAACTCTATCCATGTGAATGATTGCCTAAGTTGGGTCTAAAATCTTAGTCTACTAAAGAGCAGAAGCTAAATTATTCTGGAACAGTTTTGTAGATAAATTTTTCTTTAATTGTTATATCAATTATTTTATCTATTATTTAATCTGGCGCATGAATTTTACACATTTTCCATACTTTCAACTACTATTTCTTTTAAAAATTGTTAAAAACAATTTTTAGGACACATGGAACCTGAGTAATACAAAGATCTACATACATTTGGCATGCATTCTATTTAATACAGGTGAAACATATGCTGCTTTCTAGCTACATAGCATTTTCTCAAACTAATTTTACCATTACATGCTTCCACCTAACCAGTAATTACTCTCAGAACTGTGTGGACAGTATTAAACATTCAAAAAACTTCCTCATATAAATACCTGAGGCAAATTACCTGCATTCTGACAGAAAGATTATCTTCTCATAATGCCAGTGTCCATCTCTCAGAGCCTTTTCCTCAGAGATTAACACTATTTACTGTTATTTTTAATAGGTTTTCATGTAATCTTACCTTAGGACCTTCAGGGCCATTTAATCCAGGTACACCAATATCTCCTGGAAAGCCCTAAAGAGATCATACAGACAAATGATTTGCACAGTAGGAATGTTTTCAATGTACTTGTTTTGATTCTATTCATTCATTTAATAAACCTGAGTCACAGAAACAAGAAATAAATTTGTTCTACCATCCCAAAAAATGTCAAAATCCATTATGTTTCCTTGAAAGGACTTGGATAAGAGACAAATTTTAGGCAGCTTTTGTTAAACTCAATTTAGCAGATGTCAGCATGGATTTAATTTCTCTTATGATAAGACTTTTTATCCGCTAAGCAATGTTTGAAATTAAACCATTGCACTGGTTTGGAGGCACAAAAAAATCACCACAGAACAGCCTGCACCAGGTCCTGCTCTTATGAATTCAACTATTCTTTTCATAAACTATTCTTTTTATAAACTATTTCAACTATTTCTTTTCATAAAGTTGAGAGCACAGCTGAAGCCCTTTAATCCATGGCCACATGTTAAGGACAAGATCACTGCAAGATTAAGAAAAAGGGAAGAAGCTTTTCCTCCAAATCTGCCGTGATAATCGAGGTCTGGCAGTAACTGAAAGTCATCAGCATGTTGCATTATACAGAACAGGCCTTTGCGAAATACACTCTAGTGTAGGTCAAGCTGTTAGTAAAGAAAAAGTAAATATGCACAGGAAAGGAATCAACTAAAATTATCACTGTGAACCACTTGGCCAGTAGGCATTGACTTGGGACACCATGAGGAGGCCTCTGTGTCAGAGGAATTCAGGTACAGCCAGATTGATTTAGAAGAAATGAGAATATTTTAAGTTAAAAAATGGTGCCACTGACCTTTATGCAATACAGTAGTGAGTTAAATTTCATAAATATCCAGAGAGGATACATGATCTTACATTTGTAGAATAAAATATAGCATTGGTAATTGACCCTTTAGTTAGCACACTGCTCATTCAGTCTTCTGCCAAGATTTTGCTTTTATAATAAACTTCCACATTTCATTAAATTTTGACCATCTGAAAACAGCAAGACTGCCACTTCCTCTGAGCAAAATATTTATTACTACATCTAAGCAAACCCATGGTCTAACACTAGGAAAAACAAGTTTCCTTCTTCATTTAGAGAAAATCACTACAGATTACAATATATGCATACTTTTTCCAATAATGGAAACTAAAAGCACATACACATAACAATGATTTAAAAATCAGGTTTAGCACTTGGATGCTAATGAGTCTGAAAGAAAACCACTAAAGAGTAAAAATGGTCTGAGTTTTCAGAAGATGGGCAACAACTCTAACACTCAACATTTCTCAATACATCACAGTGGTTTCCCTTTCTTTTGCCATAAATCAACAATTACAAGCAGAGCTGTGCAACAATTCCAACATGCCTCTAGGTGGCACAGAGCATATTATTCACCGGTGACCAAGGCCCTGAGACTCACACCTGGAACTCTCCCTTGCATCACCCTTGATTTCTATACAGTTCAAAAGAGGAGGTGCTTTTTTTTTTTTAAATCCTGGCCACTGCTGTCTACTGAAATACATTGAAGAGTTAGGTCAATTCCTTGGAATTTTTTTGCTTGTCCTTTCTTAATTTTAAGTTTACTTATTTATAGACCTTAAATAGTTATCAAGGGGTGAGTTGTTTCATATATCTGTAAATATTAATGTTTCTAATGTGTGAGCAAGTGCTAAATGCTAACACAGACAATTTCCTCTTGGCAATAAACATTCCAGAAAACAATCTGCCTAGAAAAATGTTAATTTAGAAAGATTCTATTGCTTTTATAAATGAATATATCTACTTTATTTATTTATTTAAATTTTTCTAGAGGGAATTCAGTAAGGACGATGAGATGTAGGTGTGGACAAGTACTACTGCAGGTAGAACAAACATGGTATTTTGAAAACTTTTCATGTCAGGCAGTCTTAGGATACAAGAGGGTTACTGGCCTGAGAACATCAACACTAAACAATGCATTTAGAAATTTAAAATCCTCATAATTTTTATCTTTTCTGTGAAGATGGATTAAGACTTTTTTCTTGAGCACAACCATGAAGAAAAGGCAGATGCAATGGCAGTATTAGTACACTGTTTCTAAGATGTTCTCACATTAATAATCCATGAAATAAGTGTAATAATCCAGGACACAAACAGCCACTTTAGACAATTCCAGAAAAAGAATGAACCAGGAAGGAGCTCTTGAAATACCTCAGCAATGGCACTTGCCAATCAGATTCCTCTTAGTGAAGTGGCATACATCTCTAGCAATACCTAAATTTGCCATGGGTTATTCAGCAGCCAGCTCCCTGGGAAGTTACTCCAGATTAAAAGTTCATTATTCTTCCATAAGTGAAAGGCCAGGAGATTCATGTATAATTTCCAGCTGCAATGTAGTTTGCAGCAGAGACTATTCAAAACGAAACAGCTCTCGGTATTACGGCTTCTGAGGAAATGCAGAGTCTTAATTTCCATCAGCCAGAAGCCCAGCAGCTGGTAGGATACAAATTATTTTCAAAATCTTGCTACAGATGTGGTCTTTTGCCAGCAAAGCACTTTAGAATCCACTTCATTTAATCAAAAGAAATGTGGCACCAGAAAAACCTGAAGTGCCAACTATCTTAACACAAACATGCTTTAACCTTGCTGTGGGAGTGTTGCTTTTTGTACTGAACACTTAAATATAAAATTAACATATTTAGTGCTCTCATATATCAATATAGTGTTTAATTTTAAAAAATGCAGAGATGACCAAGTTGTTACTATGTTAGGGCATATCTCAGTGCCCCAGAGATGAGCACTCTGCTAAAGCTTTTGTTTTAATTTTGTTCTTCTATGTGGCTGCTAATATGGAAGAATATCATAAATATCGAGCCATTACACTCCATTTCCATGGGGAATTCTCTCACATTTGCACAATCCCACTTCCAGCTGTTCTCACATGACATTTGCCATCATCGCTGGCCACCCATCTTCATGCCTTGACTGCCATCAAGGGGATCAGGACAAGCACAGATGGAGGGGCACCATGGAGAGAAAATGTCTCCAGGGAGTGCAACAGTCCCTTCAGTTTCTCTGCTCCAATAAGAGTTCATTCAATCACAGACTGCAATTCATTTCAATGAGAATTTAGAATAAATTTTCAGAAGCAAGACTGACTGGATGTACTTCAACAAGATATCTCATTATTCATTACTAATTATTATAATCAAATCACCAAAAGAAGGTTTCTGCAAAAAAACTACAATTCTCCAATAAGTGTTTATTATTCTTCTGAAAGGCTGTGTTATGCAGACATCGACCTTTGGGAAAGGACCAGATGACGGTTCTGTGCAAAGGCAAGTACAGGGTATATGCAATTTTACAACAAGAGTAGTTCCTCAAATATATGCCAGAACACACAATTAATTCAGCCTTTAAATTATCTTTATTTCTATATTTCCTACAAATGATTTGCATGCAAGTTATTTGATGCAATATTGAAACCAAAGGCTGTGTTATCACTGCACACCTGGAATTATTTGCAAAAACTCAAAAAATCATGTGATAATGCATGTGAAACATGCACTAAAAGTAAAGTTTCTTGAACTTTAAAAAAACACCTCAAAGCAGCCACTGATTCACTTACAAAATGTGTGCTTTTCTGACTCTTTACTGTTACTTGAATGCATCCTTTTCTTTTGTAAGGCTACTGCCTTGAGCATGGAACACACCAGTCCCATACAAGTACCTTCCTGAAGGAGTAAGCTAATGACTTCAGATCCAAATACTGCACAGATGAAAAAAGTTCTATTGAAAACAACGAATAATTCTCCCTGCTTCAGATGAAACCTATCTATAACACTCTGAAGGCACATCTGAAGGGAACTATCACTCTCATTTTGGGGGATAATTAAATGCAATTCCTAGAGCAAAATTGAACTACAAAATATTCTGAGTACATGTGGAAGCCTGTTAAAGGCTTGTCTAATTTCAGTCACATTAACAATAAGCACTGCATACTTCATTGTACACAGTAAACAGAGACATTATGGGTTAGAACAGTCAGACCAGCACTTTCCAGTTGTCATGCCAATAAAACAAAGCTCTACAGAAATTTCATATTTTGGTGGTTCATTTTCAGATGCATGACAGAGCAGCACAATGTGTCAGCTGATGAAGGATCCACCCCATAAAGTGTGCACTGAGTATATCCAGTGGTTGGTGAGCAGCAGGCATTCAGGCACACGACAGACCCTGGCTCTGCAGAAACACACCCAGAAGAGGATTTGGCCTGACACTGCAGCACTCCTGCACTGAAAGAGTCACTTGGCAGCCAACCCTTGTCTGGCCACCCAGAGAGTGAGAGCCAGACCTCTGTCCCTCCCTCTGCCCTCCTGCCATCAGCACTGCAGGTCCCAAATGGACCCTGGCTAGAGGTGGGTGGCTTATTTCAACTCTGACCTGGTGTACCTTGGCTGCACAGCTGCAGAGGAAAGATTTAGGAAGCAACTCACTGGTGATCTGTATTTCAAACCACAAAACCACGTGGTGATGATCAGAGTCTGCCTGACCTGCTCTCACTGCTGTGTGCAGAGATCGCTACACACTTCAGCTGCTGGAGTGCCAGAGTTACTGCAGTTTACATGGGAAGAAAATCAGGGACAGGACTACTTAGGAATGGGAATGAAACACTCAAGTGTGTAACTGGAAAGATCAAAGGATCCCCAGTTTCTTATTACAGATGTACCCAAAACAAATGGGGACAGAGCACATTTATAAATCCCACTGTCTTAATGTTGGACAAAAGGAGAGAGGAATAGCTGGAAGTGGAGTCTGAGAGGTTCTGCCACTGGGCAGACACAGCCTTGTTCCTCCTGCTCACAGGAAAGTCCAACAAATCCCAATATAGGTTTTGGGGTTTTTAAAAATAAACTCTTTCATAGAAGGCATATGGTATGGATTGTCACATCTATACTAAATTCAAAGTACTCTCCTTGAAAGACACTAATTGATCACATTCTTCTATTTCCAGAAAGATCAAGGGAACTTTTAGTATATGATATAATGAATGTTTTCTACATGGGGTCACAGGAAGTCTGAGCATTCAGATAATGAAGCAGGAACGAGGAAAGTAGCTCTGTCTGACCTGCTAGCTGTCTGGTTTTGGAAGAAGAGACATGATCAGACATACAACAGTAAACTTTTCTTGTGGAAAAATCTACATTATTTGCTCATACTTCATATATTTGGTTGTGTTTAAATAACTTCTGGCAACCGCGACTAGCTTATTTTTATAAGACAATGTAATGGGAGGGACACATACACTCTTCAGTTTTAAGCTTCTTATTTTAAATTCCTTTCACTATATAACTTCTAATATCTTCAATTTGTTCAAAATCCTAGTATGCTGCTCTCCTACATCCCCTCTGTTTCTATTTTGCCATATGGTGACCATATTTTTATGAAGTAAAAGGTGGAAAAACCTCTTACTTTATTTGGAATTGTCTCACATGACTGAAGCTAAGAGAAACATTGCTTTGCAGTTTTAAGCTGACCATTTTGCAGACAGTTACTCAAAAAAAAAAAGTACCTGAACACCCAAGTTTTAATTATCTAGCATCATGCACCTTATTTGCCTTCTAATGATGAAGTAATTCTGCACTCCTGAGCAAGGGGAAATGCTGAGCTTTTCAGACAGAAAGATTCCCATCCATATCTGCCCTGAGGACAACCAGCCCAGGATGATCTTTTCCCCAGACACAAAGGAGCAGCATGTCTGTTGGAACAAGGAACTATGAAGGACTACCAGCAGAGGCAGCAGGGGCAGCAGGACACAGGCCTCAAGACCAGCAGTTTGGGGTTAACCTGCCTCAAGTCTCCCTTGCTGGAAGCTGTGCAAAGAAATCATGCAGGGGCCTCTTTTGTTAACAATGAAGAGGCTCGAAAAATCTGAAATCCTGAGCCATGGAGGGTGGCAGCTGTGGACAACGTGCACAGGCTTTGTGTCTTCTGCACACCTTTTGCCCAACTGAGAGAGACTTATTCTCACAAGACCACCTGGTGCTGCTACAATGCACCTTCCAGTGAGTTTTCTCTCGGTGAGGGCTTTTGCCTAATAAGAAAGGTAGGAACACAGAGCCTTGGTTTGAGGAGATGTGCTCATGTAAAGGCAGAAGAAAGATCATTGCTACTATATGTCTTCCATTCATATTTTTTTTAGAAAAGCAAAACCCACAAACAAACAAAAACCCCACCACAAACCAAACAAAACCCGAAGTACATTCATTGCAGGAAGCTGATTAGAAAGAACAATCCACAATTTCTGCTTTCATCTCTCCAGCAAATACATGTGTCTGTGTATAAACGTCTTTCTGGTACAGACCACAGCATTTTTCCTTAAAGCCTGTGGTACAAATGCAAAAAAGCACCAAAATGGGACATTTTGGAGACTGAGTTTCTGCATAGACTTCCATAGCACTAAAGAGTTCTTAGGAAACTTCACTTCTAATTCAACTGCTTGGCAACACTTCCCAGGTGACTGAGGTTTATCCTTTGTGTTTGTTGTAAGTGATAAATATGCAACCAGGCCTGGAAAATGGAAAATCCCATTTGTAAACATGTTTTAGTATTTACAAATGGAAGTGTGCCTGAGAAATCACATGAGTCTCATTCCAGGTGTACCCCACAACAACAGGATTCGGGAGACAGCAAATCCTCATCACATAAGCAAATGAAGAACTACTTTGTATTCAAAGATCCTGTACATTAATATTTTGCAGAAAAAAGTTATGAGCTGGAATATTTTGTACTTTATGTAGGAGAATGAATTCATCAAATATGACAATAAAAAGATTTCCCTAATTCAACTAAGAAAACAGTCTTTTATGAAGCAAACTCATTAACCTCTTATTTTCATAATTTAGAACCAATGTTCAATTTACCATTATCAAGCAATTCCTTACCTCAGGTCCCTGGGGACCCAATGGTCCACGGGGTCCAGGTTCTCCAACTTTCCCCTTGAAAAAAATCCAAACAGTTCATGTTTCTGATGATAATTTATTTCTAACAACAGAGGGTTATGAAGATTTTAAAAACATTTATTTACAAAAAGGCCAAAGAAATGTAGAGATTACTTTTTCACAAAGTAGGAAATTTTATATTGGCCTCTCTTCAGACACTATTAAAACTAATTCTTCATCTGTCTTTGAAGTCACAACAAAAAAAATTCAAATTAGTTTAGGACAGAGAAAATTGGGAGTTTTGGGAGGAACCATACAAAACCCCCATTAAATACATAGCTGTTTTCACAATAAGAATTACATATTATTTAAACATCCAGAAAGTAACTGTTACAGATATTGGTTTACACACTTATATATTTTAAGTATTCAATCTTAGCCAAAAAATTGGCAGTTTTGTGATTGATAACAACAAAAATTATAATAACAACTATCCATATGTAATGGTAGCTTCTTTACATACAAATTCCAACTCATCTAAAAATGGGCCAATTTCTCTAAGTTATATCTCTTCTTCCACATTTTCACAATTTTTCTGCCACCATAAGTAGATGTCACTTGAGCAAAATTAAGGTCTGGCCTGGGAAACATTTCTCTAATTTTTCACATGAATGACTTCATTGTAAATTTATTCTACAAAGATAAATTTCTATTACTTGCAGGACTGAGGTCTCATAGCTTAATTCAACATAAGTCACAAGGTTGGTCACATTCAGCTTGTGCTTAAAATCCACAACTCTTTCAGGAATAGGTTGATTCACATGCTTATCTTAAAACGAAAATTCTTGTACCTTTAAAAGCAAAAAATATTATTTTTTCCCATCTATGCTTAAGCAAATTTGCATAAGTTTATTGCAGGATTAGTGTTTATACTATAAACTCTATAGGACAAGGAAAGCATTATTGAATTTAAGGGCCCATGACATTCATGAGGTCTAAGTAGGCTTACCAGTTATTGGCTTGGTTGTACATGAGAAAATTTACACTGGAGTGAGTATTGGCAGCTTTTAATTTTATATTGAAAAGAAACAGATATTAGCAATAAAGCAGGGGAGGAAGAGCCAGGTAACCCAGTGCAGTATGCCTTTTTTGCCTCAACATCTAAAAACCCGGCAGAAGTGGCAGCAGTGCACAAATAACCTTTAAAGCTGCTAAAAATCAGTAAATACAGGGATTCATGACTACTCCCATCCCTGTGAGAAATGACTGGCTGTTAGTAATGAGATCTCACACATTCCCTCCAAATCCAGCTAGTCCAAATGGTCATCTGGAAGTTCCCAAAGCTCTCAGTGGATTTGTTTCAAATATTGCCTACATGTCCATTCCCCACACAGTGATTTTCACAGAATACCTAACATCCTAAGCACTCTATTAAAATTTGACACGTATACTGATTTTGGTAACCAAGTCTCACATTTTAGGATCTGACTCGCTCATTAACAGCAGTCACTAGAAATAAAAGCATCTTAGACCTTATTCTTTGTGCATTTGGAATTAGGTCACTTCTAGGGGATTACATGCACTGTGAACATAATCACACAAAAGTGTCAAATGTCAACAGTAGTAAAAAATATCAAGTATCAACAACATACAGTGATATACTGAGAGCAAAATTTGATGCGTAAACTTACTGGGGGTCCTGGTTTTCCTCTGATCCCTGGGGGTCCTGGTAAACCAAGAGCACCCTGAAAAAAGAAAGATAATAAATACACATGAAAATTAATTGTTGTGTTATGCTGGAAGCAATAAATTGCTCTATTTTGGCACCTGAAACAGGCTTCAAAAGAATTCTTCAGGTTGAAAACTATCTTCTAACATTCAACTTTCATCAAAAGAGTTCTCACAGGATGTGCTATTTCAGTGACTTCTGATGTACTAGCCAAACAGGAAAGAAGATTCTTATTTCTCTCAGTTTGATGATGTGAAGGAGCATGCCAGACCGTGTGCTGCTTCTAACCACAGTAGGTCCAGGTGAGCTGCAGATGAACCTCAAGGATCAAGGGAAAAATATCTCTTCCAGGAGTTCCTTAGAAAGGCTGAGATGACACCATAACCCTTGTTTGATGCCTCTCTATACACACAGCTGTCAGAGTTCTGCTTGTGCCCTTTACTTGTCTTTGTGCACACTTGTCATAACTGAGTTTTAATTTGCACAGAATTTCTTAAAAATATATTAATACAGTGATATCCAGGAAGTATTACTACTGCATTCTACTTTTGTGCAACCAACCTGCTGCATTTTAAGAGACTCAGAAGCCTGATGAAGTTGCTGAAATTGGATAATTTTGTAAAACAAAGCAGTTATAACTTACCTTGTCTCCTGGGTAGCCCATATCTCCTGGATCTCCTGCAAGGCCATTTTCACCCTAAACAATATATAATTTTATACAGACATATGTGTGTGGCTTAAAATGGGGTAGTTTTCAGAAACAGAGAAAGATTAATTCAATATTCACTATTTAAAATTAACACAGATCTTTGACAATGCAAGGTGTTGCACTGAAATACCTCTTCCAGGAAAGTCTAAAGGCACAGATCTGGATATTATTATGTTCAGTAGTGATTGTTCTGTTCAGAAAAAATCTTGTCTAAACTACCAGATCATGAATCTGACATAAATTTAAAAAATAAGAGTCAGAAGACAAAAGAAATCAAAAGGATAAAGGGAGGGCTTTGCCAAGTACATTCTGGTCAAGGTTTAATGAAGGGAGCCTGAAAGAACTATGTATCTCCAAGATAATGAAAATATTTAAATCACCTTATCACCTTTCATTCCAGGCGGTCCCACACTCCCTGGGAAACCCTGTTAAGTAAAGAGTAAACATAAATCCAATGCTTGACTATAATTTGGAAAGCAGCATGAGCACCTGGCTGTGGGATGATTAAGTACCATACCGTGGGCCCTGGAATTCCTGATGGTCCACTCGGTCCTGCTGGCCCAATGTCTCCCTATCAAACAGCAAGAAAAGTGACAGCATTTGGTGAAACAGAGTAACTTAAAGGCTCCTCACAGAATGTGGCATTTTTCTGCACCACAGAGAGAAACCAAAATATTTTTTGGATTTATTTCTTAGGGAAAATAAAGGTATTGGTATCATAAGTCCTCCATGTTTACAGTTCCCAACATCATCAGCAGAAACAAGAAACAAAACTTGCCTCTTCTCCTGTAAATTCAAGAGAAGATCACAGTGTATTAGGCAATGCCAATTAAGGAAGCTTTCTTTTGTACTGCAGCTGCACATTCAGAGACCATCACTCCTGTCCTTAGGGTTACGTAACAGCACTTCTCTATAGGCATGAAATTTGGCTTAAAGAAATTATTCTATGATGAGTAGGGCCATAAAAAGTGGCCTTTTTAATGGTCCTTTTACTCAATTTCTCATCTATCAGTGACTTCTATGAGTTAAAAGAAAAAAAGAAAACAGAGATGTGACTCTAAATATCACATGTGCAGAATCAAACTTATGTTCCAGTGGGCATGCTAACATTTTCTGTTCTAATGTACCTTCAGAGCCCTCACTACAACTCTTATTTCTGGGATTTATTTAGGCAGCGTTATGACAGGAAAAAAAAAGCGAATCACACAAATAAAGAGTCTTTAAAGATCAGCACAGCAACAGCAATAATATTAATGAAAAAGTTAAAGACCTGACTCAGAATAGTTTAGACTATATTACAAAGAGAGAAGTCTATCTACTTTCTGTCTAATTCAACCTCAGGCAGAAAAAAACCCAAAAAGATAATGTTATATCTCTATGGATATGCAAGAATTTAACAACACATATGAATAAAGGAATCATTTGCCACTTGCTGAGAGTGATATGGAAAAGACGAGATGGACATCTATGCATTTCCAGTTGAGCACACATTCATTACTCTCTGGAGACTCTTTCAGCAATGTTAGCAACCACATTCTTCTGCAGCCACCATCAGACTTATGGCTGAGTGAAGAAAAAGCAAGACCAATCTCTTAGTGTCTTAATGGTGCTTGGTAGAGCTCCCAAGGAAATTGCCACTCTGCATTGCTTTAGCTTTCCATGACTGCCTAAATGGTATATTCTCTCATGCTAGCTGATCAAGTCAATTGTTTATGTTGCTGTGTCTGAGCTGTCCTACATATTCTAGTTCAGCAAGGCATTTATGCATTCATGATACTGAATGTTGAAATGCAAACTGATGGTAACAACAGCATTGATTGGAAAATCAGAGGGATACTGAACTGGGAAATTTAGCTTACAACGGCAACAAGAAGAATTTCCAAAACAGCTTTACAACATTCAGGTTCATTAAACACCTGTCACAGTCTCCAGATACATTGAGTGACTTAATTAACAGCAAAGAACTGGAACTGCACAAAACCAAAACAGAAAATTGTTGAATTAGTTAGTCTGTCAGGTTTTTTAATCATTCTCCACCTAAAACAGCCTTGCTATATGTTAAGATACGCTTATCACTTTGGATAAAACTTGCAGATCAATAAAACCTGCAGCTACATAAACTGTGCCTTTTCCAACATTTCTATGTGACAAGTGAAACTAAAACTAAATTGCTTTTTCCAGGCAAAAAGATAAAATACCAGAAAATCAAAACTAATGGTTTCTTAGTATTAAGTGGATTTTTAAAAAGGAAAAACAAATTCAAAACTAATTCAGGTATCCAGCAGTAAACTTTCTGCAATTCTTCATCTTAGTAAAAGTCATGGCCTTGCTAAGTCTTGAAAGACTGACTATTCAGCCAGCCAAAACTCTGAACTTGGCAACAGGTTTGTATATTGAAAAAAATCATGGATGGAAGGAATTACTGGACTCAGCCTGCTGATGCTGCTCATTTTGCCATTGTTCTCATGAACAAAGACAAAAATACAAATAACTCTTGACATTGACCAGCTGGGCTGGACAAGCTACTTGAATTAATGCTCTTGGTTTCTGCCAGAAAAATATATTTAATCCCATGTACAATATTGCATGTTGTAGTAGAATAGTGTATTATTATTGACTAAGTATTTTAAAGCAAACATTGAGGGCTGTAGCTCTTTACTCAGTTTTGGATGACCATTAGCATCTGCCTGGAAAAGAGAAAGCTGAGGCCAGGGAGCACAGCTTTGGAGAGGAGGTGTGACTGAGGAACAGGGCTGCACCACACAGGCTGTACCTGGGGATGCTGGGGTCACCTGAAACTCCCCCAGGGTCTTGGTGACATTCTGCTACAGATTAAAGAGTGCAATGGTCTCTTGTAAAGAAATTCTGGAACAAAGCACAGCTCTTCCAATTATCTGACTGTGAAATAGGAAACCAGGCTAACCTATATACTGGAACCATGAGAATGAGTCGGAGCTCACACTCTAAACAACTGTTAATTTTTTACTGTTCAAAATCTAAACATGCCACCAACTTATTTCCTACCCCCATTAAACAGCTCTCATTATGGTTATATTCCATCTATGTACAAGTGGCAAAAGCTTTGGACTGGTTATAGAAAATTATTTCCCTATTTCACAAAAAATTATTGACACTCAATCTCTCTGTAAGTGACTGCAACTCAGAAGGCACATGCAGCTTCGATCCTGCAAACATTTATGCTCATGAACTCTAGGTAGGGCTAAACTGCTAAGTTTTAGTCAAAATAATCAGTAAGAGTATATTTTTGGGAAGTGACATATTTTTTAAAAGCCTCAGGTACATTTGTACAATTATTAAAGTCTTTGAGACTAAATTCCAAAGACAGTCATGTAAGAGAGAAAAGCAAACCACAATTCTAAGCAAATACTCAAGAGTGCAAGCTCCAGTCTCATGAGTGTGTCAGTTGACCTGAAGACCACAGAAAATCATGTTTGCATGATGAAAGCTGGAAGCTACAGAGCTTTCTTGACCAAGCTTTTGTTTTCACTATAGCAATGCCATAACAATCCTAATCAGACAGCAAGGGATGACTTACAGGAATTTTTTTTTGTTATGAAGATGTAATTAGGAAGAGTAACAATTGAACTCAACTACTGTGCTTCAAAGGAAAAGATGACCATCAGTGTAAATATAAACTTATTGAGTTTGTATTTCAAATCTCTCAGATCTGCAGATACCAAAAAAAACCCCACAAAGCAAACACTGGAGACAATCATGGCTTTCTTAATTCAAGTGTAAACACTTGCTATTTCTCCATTGTTAAGAATGTGGCCATGTAGCCAGACATGACTGAGACAACATCAAGAATCAGAGGTCCTCTATGAGTAAATACACAAATTAAAAAAAACCAAGAGAGTGAGGCCACTCAGAATGAAAGTCTTTCCCACCTTCTCTAGGACACAGAGCTTCTTGATAGATACAACTACTGTGTGCAACTCCACAGTGAGAATCACAGCTTTATTCTACATACTTTTTTTTAATTAATACAATATTGTAAACATGATAAAGTAATTTTTCTTAGAAATTAATTCTGCTTTGGATTTGGTAGCCATATTCAGGAACCAATAAGGACTGCTGCTGTTAAAGTATTTGAGACCATTGCACCCTTCATGGCTTTAGTGCCATAAACTAGCAAACTTGGTTATTTCAAATAAAAGACCCAAACACACTGGATCAGAAACAAGCATACAAATCCACACCAAGTATAGAAGTGCTCCATGCTGCCAACATGACAGCAGTTTTGTAGAGTGATACTATTTAAAATCATGGCTATCTAAAACAAAACCTGTTTAAATCCTTAAATTTTCTTTTTTTTTTTTTATTTTTTATTTCACAAACACACAAGACTAATGTGGCCATATCAAAGTAAGTAATAAAAGTATACTCACTCTTAGTCCTGGAAATCCAGGAGGACCAACACCACCAACAATTCCCTTTAAAGAAAGTCAATCAGATTATCTGAATTTTACCATTTAAAAAGAAATCCCAGTGATAAGCTAAAAGCAATCTACAAAGCAAGCCAGTTTTGATTTTTACAGAGTTTCCAAAGAGTGACAGCTTATCACTGTATAGAGAAATATGCTTAGTAAAATTCCTGAATTGTGGCATTAGATCACCAGATATTTGCATCATGGGAACATTTCTGCTGTTAATGTAGGAATATGGGATTTTTTTTTACCATGATACTTGAAGTGGAAGGAAGAAAAAACAATTTTTTGAGGGTGAAAAATAAATTTATTAAGAGTCCCTAGAAAAATAAGAACACCCTCTCAGTTCATAGAAAGACCTCTGCAAATTAAAAGCTACACTCTCTTTATGAAAAATTACTTCTTGATACAAACTATAGTATTTGTACTTCATACAGAATTTAAATATTCAGTAGTACTGCACTACTGCCTCTGCCACAGTTTAACTCAGAAGAGGCTAAAACACTGCTGAAAACAGTTGCTAACTCTCTTTGCCCTACGTGAAACAGATATTGCAGTCCTCCAGGTCACCATGTCTCATGCAAGCTGGGACCAACACCTGGGACCTGCTACTCAGTGGATAACATTCACAGGGTCCTGCTGGCAGCCACGGGGAAGGGGAAGTTTTATGCAAGCAAATCTAAGCCCATTCTGAAAGTGTCCAACTGGGCATGGCTGCTGGACATGGCACAGAGGACACCTTTGTGCTCTCCTTCCTCCTCGCTGCCTTCACTCTTTCCCCAGCCTGCTCTAAACTATCCACAGGGGAAGCTGAATGCTCCAGCAACATCCTCCAAGGCAGGCTGACATCCTCAAAATTGAGAGGGTGTTGTGGAAATGAAGGATGGCATTAGTCAGTTAAGCAGAAGAAATTAGGCATGGAGACAAATGCCATTAGTGTTAAGTCAGCACATGGGAAGAAATGTCTTCCCTTAAAGTTCCTGTTGCCACAGGCCTCCCAGGCAGCCCCTGGTCTCCAGTGCCAGCCCACAGAGAGGCTCTGTAAATATGCCATTAGCACTGCAGACCCCTGCAGCTGCAGCACTGGCCCCTTGCCTGAACAAGCCCTGCAGGGTGAGCTTTGGGGGAGGAGGGGAGAGGGGTTGCTGTCTGTCAAAGGAGGCAGTAAGATCAGCAGCTGTCTTGGCAGATTAGATGGAACTTGTTTGCAAATGCTTGCAGTAAAACGGGCTTCTTTGTAACGTGCAAGTCTGTAATTTCAGATCCAGGCTTTCTGAGCTTGTTTCTGTTAAAGCACTGTTCTGCAGATCTGGTGGAAAGACAATGTCTGCTTTATCAGGAATGGAGGGAGACTTGGGAGTACAAGGAGGGGAAGGAAGAACTCACCTTTTAATATTATTTGCAAAGCAGTTGGTGACACTCAAGGCCTCAGTGGGTTTTCAAGATGAAAACCATAATGACATCACCCGACATTCCAACAAGGGGAGCTTTCCCTTAGGGACCAGAAATGCGCAAGAAATTTTTTCCTGTGTTCCCAAAGGTTGACACCAAACATTGAAAACCCACACGCAAAATTAATGTAAGCTTTCTAAAATAAGTTTCTAAGATGGGCGTCAAGGCAGACCTTCAAAAAATAGAGAAACTCTGTCTAGTTGATGACTCTGTTCCACATCAGAAAAATCTTTAGACGCAAACTGATAGCAGTTTCCAAAGGAGACTCCAACAATAAAAGATGATGTAAATCAGCTGCTCTTTTACCCAGCACTTATTGCTGTTCTCTTGCCCAAAGCCTTTCACTGGTTTCTGACACCAAAGGAAACCTGAGTTTGGAGTCTGCAGCCAGTTTCCCAACAAATAGAGCAAGACTGCAAAGCTCCTTTGAGGGCAGCCTGTGAAATGACGTGACTGTGCCACAGGCTGGACACCACACTGCAAGGGTACACACTGCCAAGGACAAAGCTGTTATCACACTGATTACAATGCACTAAATGACATGCTAGCATAATTGTACTCAGTACCAGTTCAAAGGATGAAATCAACTATCAAATGCACAAGCACACAAAAGCTGGGATTTTACATGCACGCCGAATCCTGTTTTGTTAAGGTGATCTTAAAATAACGGTTTAAATAAACAACACAAAGTCATAGCTAATGCCAGAACTTTGGAAGACAGAACATTCATCACTAATGCAATGAGGACAGCAAGAGATCTGATTCTCAAGGTAGTCAGCACATGCTGCAGTGGAAAATGTGTTCTCAGCAGCTTTCTGAATATTTTCTTCCTCTTTTTTATACTTATTATAGTAGCTTCCTAGCAATTTCCATGGGAAAGTTAACAGTCCAAAATTTGCCTGTGGATTTCAAGACATTTATTTTGAGGCAAAAGTCTCCTTTAATGTTGGAGGGGAGTTAACATTGAGTTTTACAAATTTTATCATGTTAATCAATACACAATTCAATACTTACAGGACTTCCATCTGGACCAGGTGGGCCTCTATTTCCAAAGTCACCTGGAAAACCCTAAAGCAGAATAGAAAATACCTGTTCTTCATTATTCAAGACATGAAAGGTGGTCTGAACACTGAATCCCTATAGACTTGGGGAATTAAGACATCATAAATAGATTCAGGGAGTGTGATGGAGGAATGGGAAAACCAGAAAGTTTCACCTACACAGTTTAAATGAACAGAATAGTGATATTCATTTGCCTCCTAAAGTCATAAACCCAAAATGATACAACTATACACAGTGGACATTTAAGAAAAAGCAGACAATTGAATTGCTTTCAGAGCAATATTAAACAAGTATTACTTGAATTGTTCTCTTGGAGCCTGTTTTCCTATTTCTTATTTTAACTCTTTTTTTTCCTGTTAGCTTCAACAGTCACTAAAACATGTGTCCTCCTTTCCTTAACTCATCTCCAGATATTAATGGTTGGCATCTCAGAATGAGATTTCATATTCATCAGAAATCAGAATTCTCATCTTTCTAACTGATGACAAACACTTGCCTTAGTCTGCATCTAGACACTGAAACAATAACTCAAGACATAGGAAAGCCTCATTTCTTTTATGAGAGTTTTGACTTCAGAGACTAGATTATCAGAACAGGAAAGAAATCGGATTTGCCAAGTCAAGCATTGAAGCTTAAAACAGAATTTCCATTTCTTGCTTCAGAAAGTAAATGGAATGGAATTCCACCACCTTACTGCCTCTAAACTTCCTTCCTTCCTGTTAGGGTTTTGAAAATTGCTGTGCTTCTTTCAGATGTTGCCCACTGCAGAAGCACATAATTTGCTGGGGAAAAGTGATTTGATTTTTCGTTTGTTTTTTTTTTAGGGGGGATGGGGTGGGAGGGTAGTGTGAGGGATTTTTTAATTAATTTTTATCAGTTTAGTATTGCTAGGAAGATCTCACTGTCTTACTAGAAGAGCCACATGTAGCTAACTAGAAACTCATGCTACTAGTTTGAAGCAGTACCACAAAATATTTCATGACTGCTATATATTCACTGTATGAAATTAGGAGAAGGGATCTCAGTGCAGATCTACTGAGAAGTCAACATAATTTTTTAACCACAGTGTAAGGTCTATATAAGAGTTTACCAGAAAATTTGCAAAATACTAAGCTGGAAAGGGATTCTACCTGGAAAAATCCAGGCTACGGCACTCAAACCAAAGAGACTTTTCTTGGAATTGAAAAATGTCACACAGTATTATTAGAGTACTGAAATAATGGACCTCAAGAAATCAGCCACAAAAAATGTGAGCATTACTAATCTATCTCCATGGAAAAAAGGAACAAATCCCATCTTTACAATAATTTTATGTGAAATGCTCTTTGTCTTTTCACTGTTTCAGTATCTTTTTACTCCTCCATGTGTACCAGGAACAGTACTTGGAGGCACTGACCTTTCCCTTCAGTAAGACTGTGTTCAAAGCTACTGCAGCTCCAAGGTACAACTCATTTGGCCTTTTAAAGCTGCTTTGTTCAGAGGGCATCCACACAGCTGCCCAGCGCAGGACTTGCTGAAACAGGGTCTTTCCTCAAGGGAAATTGGGGGATCTACATCACCATACAATAGTATTCCAACAGTAGTCAGGAAGACAATATAAAACTGTGTCAAGGAGATGGAAAAATCATACTGTAAATCAAAGTAATTTAAGCACTTCCTAAGCCATATTTGGCTTTAGTAACAAGCCAAACTTTTATAAAAAGGAAGGCAACATTTTATGCATATATATACATGCATGCACACTGCTAAAATATGTTGAAACAACTGAATAGCTATTAATTCTCATCATCATGCATGATAATGTGAAGTAATCTGAGACAGTCTTCTGTAGAATCTTTTGGGCTGATTTTGGGTAGAGATTTTTTCTGCTTTTTCCTGTTAATTCAGAAGAGCTAGACATAGGAATTCCTCTCACAACAATGAATTTTTTGTTCCATATCTGATCACAGAACTCACAAATAAGAATCTTTAGCTGTAAGATCTGACAATACAGGTCTTCGAATTTTAATTTATGACCCTTTCCTAAACAGCATATTTGGGTTGTACTGCCTACCATTGGTAGGTGCTGGAAGAGGCAGAATTGTCATAACACACATGTATATTTTTTTGAAACTACAAATGAGGCCTCAAAGGGGAAATGAAAGGGACAGTTTTACCAGCCACACAGCATCACAAATGATACAGCACAATTTTAATCCCATAGCAAGGGTTACAGAGTGACAGATCACCCACAGTCATTATAATCACATTCTCAACAGCATATGTCTTTGAACTGATACTGAAAAATCTATCTAAGGAAGTAGAAAAATGAAAGCAAAATGAACAGTCACAAAAGTATAAAACTGGAAGTAATATAATAAAACTACTGTGCAACAACTATTTTATTAAATCAATATTATCATTTAACATTGCTATTAAGCATACAAAGGTTGATTATTCATAAGTTTAATACAAAACAGAACCTGGACTGTTTTTACAGTTACAATGAACTTGATTGCTGAATTCTTGGTAAAATTTACAAGGTCTGTTCTGACACGTTGACAACTGGTTTTAACTAATCACAGATAGAAGAAAACTATTTAAAAATCTTCCCCCACATAAAAGCAAAATGCATCATGCTAACAGGACAGAAAATGCATTAGAAATACTGCAGAACTAGCCAAATTTCATACTATGATGATACAACAGAAAGAAATTGAACACATATACTTCTACCACAAAATATTTTCTTAAAATGATATTGTATGCAAAACAAATACAAAATTAAAACAAATCCTCACTCTATAGATTCAGGCAATTGAACATTTTGTTCCATTTCAAATATGCCAGAAATATGAACAACTGTTCAATAAATCTACTGAGTAGCAGCGTTTTGTCAATTATAAATGCTTACACTCCCTCGTATGATCCACTTCTATACTTTAAAATTACTTTCCAAAAATGAGATTATACTTTGGATCTCACTTCTTTCAAAAAGATCTCTGCCAGTCAGACAGAGTTTTTATTTTCTCAAGTATTATTAGGGACAGTTTTGTCCAAAATAATAAGTTGTACACTAGAACAAAAGGTGAGGACCCTGACTTCAGGCACTGTTGGATTCCCATGCCAAATTTCTTTTAGTGACAGTGCCCTGCCCCAAAGAATTGTTAACTCCAGGGCACTGTGCCAAAAAACTTTGTCATTACAGCCATCATTGTTTTGGGGGTTAAAATAACATGTCTTCTCAAAGCTTGTGATCCAGCAAAGTACTTCAAGCTAGGTTCCCATGTGATTGCTGTCCTGGCTGGTCTCCACATTAGTAGCCTTTAGTCAAATAAGTACTTTGTAGATCATAGAAAGGAATTGGAATGAACCTTGGGATTGAGGAAATAACCATGTTACAAAGAAATCAGTACTGAATGAAGGTAATCACAGACATCCTGCAGAGGTGCTTTTGGTGCTCTGTCACCTATGTGAATCCTCTCTGAAGAGATTTATACAAACAAAAGTCCTTACAGAACATAGTCTGGCACTGACAGAAGCTCTGCTCTTACTGTAAATGGAAAATAACTGCTTACCACAGCACCAGACTCCTATGGACTGGGACAAATCCTACAGCACTGCACTGGCAGGCAGGAGCCTCACTGAAACCTGCCACAGAGACTGATGGTAGAAGGCAAAACGTGTTTCAGTGTACTCTGCTGTCACCTCCACTTCCTATTTCACACTGAACATGAGCCTTTAATTCCCATCCAGGTCCTTCCCTTTAAATGCTGCATGTGACTCAGAGGCACAAGACACCGCCAACTTCTGCAAGGGATTGATGGCACATGGCCCTTCTCCCCCAACACTCAGTGCAAAAAGTAACATTTCATCCAGATTATATGGAAACTACAATATGGTCTCATGGCAGCTTCAGAAAGAACAGTCTATAGACTTAATGTAATTTTGCTTGCCTTTCTTTATATCAAAGCCATTCTTGTAGGCTAGTGACTATTTTGGCTGGTGTTAGATCACACAGAAAGCAAAACTATTAGACAGAAGCCTCTACAACTTCCATAGCATAGATCAAGGACCAAATGATGATAATCATACTACTGCTGGACAAATTTGTTCATCATGGTAGATGAAAATCATCTGAGCACAACTGCTGAGCACAACTGACTGCACAGCTGGAGAACCCTATGGTGTTTTTCAATCTCAAACCACAAGAAAGTTAAAAATGGAAACTCCTGGATAGCTTCAAAGACCTAAAATAATATGGTTGCAACAGAAAACAAAATATTTGGGATTGAAGACACACCACAGGAAATATGTAAACCTTGATAATGTGTACTTGGCAGATTTGTGTTTATTCTCAGCTGTAGAAATATATGTAAAGTAGAGGACAGCTTTAATTTACTACAGTCTAGAAATATCAGACATTAGAAGAAACTGATTTTCATCCAACACCAGACTTATGAAGCTTGCATCATATCTGCACCTTGTGCTAACACCAATTTTACAGAAAATATTTGCGTGTTTCTGTCACCTTCTTACCCTCCTTATAACTGATATCAGTAACCTGCCACAAAGCTCACAGTGATAAGTCTTCCTCACTTTAGTGCTAATAACCTGCACAGAATCTTCAGTTCTGAAAAGTACTAATTGAAAGCGATAGGAAGTCATTTATGGACAAAAATAAAACTAACATTTTTCAGATGACTAAAGCTACAGAGTTAATTCCAGGTGGATTTAGACTGGCAGCAAGAATTGTAACAGTATTAGCATTAAGTAAGTATTAGAATCTTTTCTAAGTATTAGGATCTTTACCTGTCTCCCTTTAGGACCTCTTTTTCCACGGGGGCCTGGGATACCCTAAGAAAGAAATAACCCATTATAAATAGATTTTATTTTCTTCAATACTTAAATTCAAGTAATTAAACCTGCATTTGATTGGAAAAAACAGTGTGAGGAGCACCATTAAAAAAAAATTAGAAAATAATTTAAACAAAGTATCATAGAGCCAATGTCCTGGAGCAGAAAGACAAATTTTGCTTGTCTTTCCTGTGGCAATACCAGAACAATTATGAAAAAGGGTCTTGTACTGCTTCCATCACAGTACATGTCCAAAAGGCCTTTTTGCTCAAGTGCAAAAAGAAAAGGCTCAAGCAGAGTGATCAAGATTTACACTTCCATGGCTGGCTCTACTGCAAAGATCATCCAACAAGACATGAATATTAATTATTGTCAAAAAGAAACTGCTTTAATGAAAAATATTCATTCACACTTTGCTGAAGAAAAAAATAACCCTAACCCTTGCAGCTGGAGATTAACGCAAAATAATATCTTACAGCTGCTCCCCACTTTACTTTAGCACCAAGGCATTTCATTGATTAGACTAATTTGGTACAGCCTATTAATCTTATTTTCTTGAAGTCAGTTTTGCTTTTAACCAAAAAAAAGAGAAAAACCCAAACGAATGGTTAAACCTTGTACATTTTCCCCCATTCTAACATATATTGCATTACCACACAAACATCAACATTTCATTAATGTTCCATTAGGCCTACCCTTTCTCCTTCAGGTCCTGGTTGTCCTGCCACACCTGGAGGTCCAATGAAACCCTGAAAATGTAAGAACCCTAAAATGTAATAAATACTTGATTTTAAGGCTGCTTGTCCCTCAGTACTGGCCAGGTACACAGGGACACAGGGATTAAATTCAAGCTCATTTGAAACTACTGGTGAAGCTCTAGAAATGTAAATGTGGCTAGGGTTTACTCTCCAACCAACATCAAAAACAATTTCCTGTTTTAAGGATACAGAATCAGTTAATAAAAGCAGAATTAAGAAAGTATTCTAGTAAGACATGGTTGCATCAGTTGTATTATTTATTAGAATGGATGAAATCAGCAAGGTTTTCTGAAGTTAGCCTTATTCATGAACTCCATCAGAGAAGAAGCTCTGTTCTTTAATAATAACGTGTGATCACTGCTATATATGAGTTCTTACAAAAAAACTTTATCTTGATATAAGCAGAATATTTTTCTTATAGTTCAGTCACAATGCACTTCTCTCCCACCATTCCACAGTTGTATGAAGAAACAGATTCTGCTCTACAAGACTCAAACTGAGATTGGAATAAAATATTAAATTAGTTACTAAAATAGAATTCTTTGCTTTCATATATCATCCAGTTGAAATGATTTAATTTCTTGGGGGTGGATTTTTTTTTTTTTTATTATGGAATATGGTGCCTATCTTGTCATCCAGACCTAAGGAGAGTAAGGAAAATAAAAGCACATCTACTTTCTACAGTTACTTAAAGCAGCTGAGAAGCAGAGCACAGTTTGATTACAGGACTATTTTAAACCTAAAGCTCTAAAGATACTCCATATCACATTGCTATACACCTCCATGGCACAGGAGTACGTGTCAAGAGGGCTGTGTCATCATTTTTATTGGAAGTACTTTTAGAATTCATACACAAGATTTAGCCTTAAGGTCTTTTCCCCTAAAATTACTCACACATTGGCCATTTTTAGC
Source organism: Anomalospiza imberbis (assembly GCF_031753505.1). Lineage (NCBI taxonomy): Eukaryota > Metazoa > Chordata > Aves > Passeriformes > Viduidae > Anomalospiza > Anomalospiza imberbis. Next base: position 16,853,799 of record NC_089689.1, on the reverse strand, counting down.
TTTGTGTAAACAGAGAAGCAGTAACTTTTAGGAAAGTGACTGGGATCACTTATGTCTTGTTCATTGACGGGAGAACAAGTCAAAATGCAGATGAGAATCTGAACAAAAATAAATTGAAGAAAAATAAAAGAAACAATCCTTGAGGGTGCAATATCTTTTGGCACTTGATCCTGCCAAACTAACTTTTCCCTTTACTGATCACTGTAATCAAAAGTGGCATTAAAAAAAAAACAAAACAAAACTTTCCAAAATCCCTGGTCATATGTTTGAGAAGCTGCTGCAGGTAAAGGCTTCTAGTAACTACACTAAAAAACACAAGACAAAAGCAACCCTTGCAACACAATAAGATTGTATTAATTGATACTTGAGAACACAATACACCGCTGAGCAATGTGTACATGAGCTGAGGACCTGGAAACACCCACCAAAAGCCTCCTTCCAATCCTAGATGCAATCAGCAACATACAGGGTTCTGGAAACCTGTGCCTTCTCCTTGATGGTGAGAGTCAGTCTGAAGAAATACTTACCCATGTACAAGCATGTGTAGGCATGGTCATGTCTCTAAAGAAAACTATAATACACAGCACCCACCCAAAAAAATCAAACCAAAACAAAAACCAACAAACCCACAACCCTGAAAAAAACCCCAAACCACCAAGAAACAGAGAAAGAGCATGATAAAACACACAGAAAACCCCAATCCAGCCAGGAATAAAAAACAATCTATTTTGCCTCCAAGAATAACCAAAACCAAACTTTGAATGTGTGGAGCATTAAGAACCTTCAGCGCCTGGGATACATATAACTATGACTGAATCATTCTGAAATCTCAAGATCCCTTTCATGGTTTTTATGTGACAAGACTGTTTCCCTTTATCTACTTCTGTAGCTGCTACAGATTGCAAGTGTCAGATCTGTCTCCCTTCTTGACAACCTCCATGATGGAAATAATGCTTCAGGCCCGAGAAACATCCGCTCAGCCCTCACACACCCAGCATTGCTTTCTTTTCTCTCCTGCATGCAAGTGAGAGGAAGGGCAACAATGGAAAACTGCTCTACGCTGCTCACCATGGGAAAAAATAAACTCTTGCACATATTTTGAAAGAAACTCTGAATTTTCTCATTTGTGGTTCTATAAAGGCAGAGTGGTTCTGCAGGCATACAACAGACTCAGCTAAATTGAATTCCTCACCCCCTTTCTTACCTACAATATGGGTAAAAATAGACATGGATATCAAAATGCTTAAGATGTTTACTTACTCTTACTCCTTTAGGACCTGGGTTACCTTCTGGTCCAGCCAGGCCCTGTTACAAAAAGACAGAGGTTGCAATTAATTTTAAACAACCAGATATGCTCTGTGTGAAAGAACTACAACAGCACTTGTTAACTGTAAACTGGCAACACGTTCTTGAAATTTTTAAGATTGAAGAAGATGTCATCAAGTAGTCCCCTGGGACCATGTTCAGAAAGGTCTCCCATTAGTGCATGGCTGAAACACAGATCATGACTGAAACTTCCATTACATTAAAATTATTTCTGTCTGGAAAAAAATTTTTCTCCAGGAAAAGTGATCAGGCATTACAGTGACATAATTTCGCAGGATTTTTTATGAGCTTTTGTATTTGGACATATTTCAATTACGTTCAAGCTAGTGTCAGAATTGCATATGTGGTCCAAATGCTCTATACATTTTACGTGATTCAACACAAAAAATGCTATCATCCATTACTCTATAAAATATTGTAATGGAACTTCGAAATATATAGCCACTACAGACTTAATCCAACAAAACACTGAAGTACTGGTGAAATTCACCCTTTAAGCAGATACAAAACCACAAAATCAGTTGCTGCCAATTGGCTCATATACCTTTACACGAGGAAGATGCTGAGCATTTCTACTTTTTATCTTATTTGTATTACTGCACTGAGGTATCTGTTACTTTATACATAAATAAATATTTATATAAGTACTTCTGTTTAAAGAAAGCTTCTTTCTGGCTTTATTGGTTCTCCTAAAATATCCCAATGGGAAAAAAAACACCAAACTTTTAATGTTCCCCTTCCCTAAAGGGCTGAAGAAATAGATTCAGCAGTGAAATAAACACACTGGTGAAAAATCAGGAGGAACTGGGAGTTTCCTACTGCCCCTGGATTTGAAAGTCCAGAGATAGATAGACAAAGAAGATACACAGAATCTCATGAGTTTTATAAATGGAGTGTAAAGTATTCAGACATTCAATTCTTCGGTAATGCCATTTATATACTCCAGGAAGGAACAGCATTACTGCATCTAACACATCCAAGTTTAAAAGCCATGGAGAATCAACATTCCCTCCAAGCCACTACCAGAGAAAGAGATTTGTTTCAAAGAAAAGAAAGGATGTAATTTTTACAATTAGTGGTTTCAAAGGAGTTAGATGTGGCAGTTTTGAAAAGAATAAATGAGAAAAACAAAAAAATAAAATGCAAAGACATTTGTACAGTTACTGCACCTGCCTGCCAGGGTAACCAACTGCCCCAATACTGCCAGCCATTCCTGGAATTCCCTAAGAGGAAAAGGAAGAAACAAAAGGAAAATAAACAACAAACATGTTTAATGTCATGGTTTGGAGTCTGTTTCATAATTTCACTTTTAACATCTACTCGTATGACATCGGTGTCATACGAGTAGATGTTAAAAACACATGGAAAGCACATGGAAAAATTACTCTTAAGCAAGCTCTTTAAGCAAGCTACACAGAACACCCAAAAAATGGCTCATCATACATAACTAACTGTGCCAATTTCAGTCACATATCCTTTAAAAAGTGTGTAAGATTTTGTGAAATACAACAGTGGATGTCTTATTTCCATAATGTAAAAATAATTCAGGAGGGCTGTAGGAGGCAGGTCCCTAAAATGAGGTAATTACACTGGTCTTAGATGCATTTGAAGCAAATACATTAAATTTTCCATTAAAGAATCCTTGTGTCCTTAGAAAGCCTTTTTTTTTTGTTTGTTTGTTTCTTCCTGAATCAGGTCAATATAGCACTGGATAAATAATGAATGTATACAGTTCTCTCCACCTTCTTCTTCTGATGTTAAGAATCAATTCTTTTTCCTCACTAGTTATCTCTATCTCACTGATAGATTACAGTCATCACAGAAAACCTCCTGTGAGACTGTAAGAAAAATCACCACTCATCCAGTTAAGGTTTGGGCATAAAACTCAGGAAAGTAATGAATGATGTTCTTGAGTTTTCATCTCCTTTCAGGTGTTTACCATCAGTTATCATCACCATTTCCTTTTCAGTGTGATCCAAAAGGAGATTCCTTCCATCTACTCTGCCATTAGGAGGATCATAAATGCTAACAAGAGACATTAGCAATTGGATGTCTTTGAAATTACATTCAGATTTCTTCCTGAACTGACATGGAAGTTTAATAAAGTGCTGAATAACTACTTCATTTCCTACATGCTAGGAGATGTAAAATGCATTAAATCAGCAGAGGTTTGAAATGTGCCTCTTATAAGAATTTTACATCAACATCCTTCCAGTTGGTGTGGTAGGCTTTTCCATTTCATTTAGACTACATTTTTACCACACTGATCTCAACACAAACTGAATTCTTGCTCAAAACTTGTTCAATATTTCCTTAAGCAGTTTACACAGCTTGCTTATATTGAGCACTTACAAGGGATTATACATTCTCCTATCCTAATGGCTCATCTGCAGAGTACAGAGCGCTGTGCTTGCATCCCTTACCTGCTCACCCCGTGGCCCTTGCAGTCCTGGGTAACCCTTAAGACCCTGCAGGTAGAGAAAGATATCTGTGATAAATACAAATAAACAATAAATACAAATAAATAAATAAATGGTTTCATTTCACAGGTAAGCCTACCTTACCTAGTAGCACTTCTCTCTGAACAGGGAACAGGGGCACATCCTGCCTTTTGGAGAGCACCAGCCTAAACAGCTGTGATTTCCATCCTGCTGTGCTGATCTCACTCAATTTAGTTGTAAGGGGAGGTTTTGCATAGTAGACACAGTACCAACAGCAAGCCTAAAGTTCTTCTATCACCTCTTGACCATCAGACACCCACCTGGTGGGCACTGATTTGAGCCAGGATGAGTTACATGGAAATGGAAGCAGAACCTTACCTTCTGGCCTTTGATCCCAGGTGGGCCTGGAAAGCCCATGGGGCCTGGATCACCCTATACAACAAAAATATCCAGAATCAATATGTTTCACTGGAACATGACCCAGGGTTATAAGCATGTAGCACTTAATATCTTCTCTACACTCTTGGACATTTGGTATGGAGAACTAGCTAATGTTGTCTGATTTTTAATACTTTTTTAGAGGAAGAAAATGGAAAAGGCAACAGCTCCTCAATTGCAACCATTGGGTGCAACATGTCTGCTCCTGCAACATGGCCAAATCATGGCTGGAACAGACCTAATTCACAACCTCACAACATTTACTTTTAGCCAACATTAACAGGAGTGAAGAAGCCATACAGCTCTTGAGGCAGCACTTTCCTCAGAAACAAGTGGTTTCACCTTAAATTAAATATATATAACCACTACTGTGCATTGTTTGTTTTAATGTTATGCCAACAATTGGCAGCCAAAAGCCAGGACACCATTATGGTGTGTGCTGTGCAAATCACAGCATAAACCTGATCTAAGGACAACTTGAGAGGTGCATATGGACAAAGAGGCTATGGGGGAACACTGCTATTCTCTTCAGGTCCTTTAAACTTCACAACCACATGATGGCATATGGCAATAAGAGTCAGAGCATCTCAGATGCTGGGGAGATGGAAAAAGACAGAAATTTTCATGGTTGTTGCAGATGGGGAAGGAGGGAAGGTTTTTTCAGCTCTTCTTCTTGCTCAGGACTGACAGGGAAGAGATTCACTCCATGATTAGTGCCTGAATTCAAACCCAGCCAGTCAAGGAATGTATCCTGGCAGTGAGTTATTGTCCAAGTAAATTTAAATCCATTAATTAGATCTAGCAAATTTGATTTGAGGGAAAAAAATTAAGAATGCAAAATAATGAGAACTATAAAAATGCATATCAATCCCATAATTTTGGATTACAGATGCAGTCTACATGTACTTAGGGATAGTCATACAAATATGGGCTTTAGACTGTTCTGTGGCTGCTTGGGTTCTTGCCAAAGAACACAGCTTGAGTTTCAGGCAGCCATGTACAGCTCACCACACTATGATCTGATTGCCAAAAAGCTGGCTAGATTAAAATATTTCTATAGAAGCTTCACTTCAATTTCTCATCAGTGCATCAACAGATATTTCTGAATTTTTTTCTCAGCAGCCCTTAAATGTTAACAACATATATTTGTGAATTTTAGGGTTTGACAGCATGGATGCACTAAAAAATAAGTTATGTACGCATCAGCAGCTAGTAAACCATAGTTATTTCCTAATGTTTTTTCATAACAGAGAGTAGTCCTCAACTCTTACAGTGCTTCCTACTTGCCACAAATATTCCACAACTGATCTAGTAGTAAATGCTCATAATAGAACTTAGCATAAAGACAAGATATTCTTCAATATACAGCATAGGTTAACATATTAGAATGCAAACATCCAATTGCATTTTAAGTGTTATCACATTACTGTCTATGGAACTTTAGTGTCAAAATGAAACCATCACAAGCTTTCAAGACTAAATTTCTATGAATAATGGAATATTTTAGTATTTATACTCAAATACTTTGGGCGGGGAAGGCAACAAGTAATTTGGCTAAAGTTGCTTAGGAGGCAGTAGCAGGAAAAGCCTCTGAAGTGAAAGGACAAATTTTACAATCAAGACTCCATTTACAAAAGCAGTTAAATACAATGCACAGTAATATGTGTACTTGTCATCACCAAATTCTGTTTTATACAACTTTCTGGAATAATGCAAGGTTCTAAGGAAAACTGGAATTTGTAAATTGTTATATCAGTGTGAATCTAATCCAATTTCATCGTTCAAAAGTCCTTAATTTTATTTTTATAAACTAAATCAAATACATAATTTAAGTTTCAACTTTTAATATATTTTTTAATTTTCCTTGGATTCATTATGTTACCTGTGTCTGCAGCAGTCAGTCTAACATAATTAACTGCTAAAATACAGCAGTGTTAAAGTAAATACAAAGCATTTTGCTGTTACCATTTATCTGAATATTAAATGAGACTTCACAGAAGAATGGGACAGACAAAAAACATTTTTCTATAATTAAGAAAATAATACCTTTTCTCCGCATTTTGCCCGTCCTGGAGAGAATCCTGGGTCTCCTTTAGGGCCCTGTTGCAGAGAAATTAAGCTCAATAATGCTATCAGGAGAGGATTTCCAATAATGTATGCTAAAATAAGTATTCTCAACTGTTCCAGCAAGAGCAGAAAAAAATGTAAATGTGCTTCCTATTATAGATATTTTTCTCATAACTTTTTCAGTAAAGAACTAGGGAAAAAACCAAATAGTGCAGGTTCACAATGAAATGAGATTTACATTTTCCAAATTTTGTTAAGTCACAAAATTTTGAAAAGCAGATTTGTTGGTAAATCCAAGCAGGATTAGAGCAGATGCTCCAGCCAAATTGCTCTGCCCCTGTGTCCACCACTTCGGGGCACCAGTTGTTCCTTCAACAGTGTGCAGGATTATCAGGCTGTATTACTGCATGAGCCATAACCTTGTACAGGTTTCCTCAGGCTCAGCTTTCCTACAGTGCCAGAATCCACAAAATTAGATGTTCTTAACTAATCTATTTTCCAAAGAGCCAAGAATAAAGCCAGACCTCCTGGATACCCTTACATTACTTTAAAAACACCCCCAATTGTTTATCAGGAATTAAATGCTGAGGGATTGGCTCTTGGTAGGAACTGCTGGCCCTTGCTCAGGGCTGGACATTAATGTTGCGCCATGTTTCAGAAGCAACTGCATAAAGGATCCTTCAGCACAGGAGGGAAACATTCATGCATCTTAAAGACAGAATAAAATTCTGCCCTCATTTACTGCTAGAAAATTCTTGCAACTCATCTGCCACGTTTTAATATCAAACAAGAGTTTGTTTCAGTGTGATCAACTGGATCTCCATAGATAAAACTTCAGGAGCATCTGGTTAATTTTTTATTTAGAGAAAACCACTTCAGAATATGCTTGTATCAAAAGGATGATTTATAATCTAACAGAAATTAAAGAGATCCCTAAGCACCTAGTAATATATATATTTTGATATTTACATAAAATATATATAGGTACATACACATATGTGCAAATCCTTCTATTCTTAAACTAATAGACAGAGCTACAGACCTGATCAAAATTATCATCCAGTGGAGGGAGAAAATAAATTATAAAACAAAGACTAGGAGTAATTGGTTATAATTAATTATTTTCCTAGAAATGTATTCTATTACATAGCCAGCATAAATATAGTAAAAATTAATTATGAATCTTTAACTGTCCCTATAGAACTAGATAAAAACAAAAACACACACAAAAACCAGAATCACTTGGTTTTACAGCACTTGGCACTGAAAGCTTTATTAAATTTCTTTTTATGTCCTCAAGCAGATTTTATCACCTGTCATGACATGTCAGATTCCTGCAATTAGGAATCATACTAAACAAATCATGGTGCTGCCTTTTTCCTAACAGATCTATCAAATTGTTCAACCTAAATATGAGTTGAAGGCATTCTGCAACTGCACAAATCTGTCAAATCTATTTAAAGGGTCTATGTTACACAAGATTGAAGATGTTATTTGAGCTTTAAGTCCAGTATTTTGTCTTTGACTTTAAATATCACTTCCATAAATCTTCAGAAAATTATTCTAGCATATTAATAAATAATAATGCTGTAGGTACTAGCATATTTAAATATCAGTGCTTGGACATGGACAATAAAATAGTAATTTATAGGGATTAACAGTCTACATTTTTCCTTTTTTTTAAGCAAAGCAGAAGTTTACAGCAGTTAAGCATTTAAACCTCAATTTATCAGAGGCTGTGCTGATTTATAGGAACTCTCTTGGGAAGTACAGATTACTTGCAAAGATAACCATTTCCAAGTCATCATTCTGCACACATAGGTGATTTCCTTTCCACTGAATAATCTGCTATTTTGTTTTGATCTGAAGTTCAATTTGATTGATTACATTTAATTAAAATATGTTTATAGTAGCAGTCTCCACCTGTAAACAAAAGAAGGCCAACTACTTCTATTATAGGAAACAGTTCTGGGGCTTCCAAAAAGTATTAAAAAGTTCATGGATTTACATGTCACCATGGATAAATAAACTCACCTTGGGACCTGGCAATCCTGGCAAACCTGGGTTACCATGTGGTCCTGGAATACCCTATTAAAAAAAACCCAAACAAATGAAGGAGAACAACGACTGGGATTACTCAGTAAACCACTGAAGAAATGTGAATGGATTGCAGAGAATAATTTTACTGGATCTTTCCTGCTTTTAGAATCACTGGTTAGGATTTTCAAAGGATTCACAAGAAATAAAACATACTGTCTTCCTAAAAATTAAAAATGAAGGTGAGTACTCCTTTTTTTTATTACAAATCTCGTTTCTATTGTCTTCCCAGGTAATTCTTAACAGGTTTGGCATAGTCTCTGCAATTTTGCTCTTCAGCTACAACACTTGAAGGCATGGAATAAAAACCAGTAAAATCACATTCTGAGGTACACTTTGCTATCTACTGCAAAGAGAAGGAAGTGGATGAGTTCCTAGTGACTTAAAAGATGTCTCAAAGCAATGTATCCCACCTTCTTTAAAAAAAAAAAAAATCAGATTCCCCTGATTCTCCGACAGCTAGTGTAGAAAATGGACTTGTTATTAAAATAATTCAACTTAAACTTCTCCATGAACAGAATAAGATATCAAGACTATCTACACCTCCCAGTATAAGTGTCTGTGCCTGCAACACATTCAGCAATCTTCACTCCTTGAAAAATTGCACATTAGGGAAAATATATTTGTTGCAATGGTTGTCAGCAGCTATTCATCTCCCAAGTACCGAAGGACCAAACTGGCAAAAATCTGTCCCTGATAAACTGGCAACAAAGCTTCTGTTGAATTCTAAGGCCAAAACTCTTCCGAAATCCAAATATAATAGGAATACTTTTGAACTTTCTTGTATATTCAGTGGTCTAACAACAGATAAACTCAGTGTTTGTCTTTCCTCATTTACCAATTACACCTTGCAGTAACACTGAAAGCTGCATATCTTAAGTGCTCCCTCTCACTAATGACAATGTTGACATAACCCCACAGAAATGCTAATCCCACATGCTGTTTGAGAGATTAATTTGCACACTGGCAACTCTGGAGGCACTCTCAGGGATTTAGGAGAAAGGAAACAAATAGAAAGTGCCAGCATAGCTGCAGTGGCTCCTGCTTTTGCTGCCTGCAGTGTTACTGTCTTGGGGCACAGGACTGGAATAGAGAAGTGCAAAAGGATTCTCATGGAATGAGGCATCAGAGGAGTTTCATGTCATCACTAATTCTGAAACTGCTGGAATTTCATTATCAAGAAACTTGGAACAAGCCAAGACACTTAGAATTCTAACACTGTCACATGTGAACTTCTTAACCATAGAATTGCAGGGATCAAAATCAGTTTTCAGTGGAAATCTCCAACCATTAATCATACATGCCCCAGTTGCCCCAGCCATGTGGATCTCTGTCAGGATCAGGTTTGGACACACACTCTGATGAAGGCCCAAGCAATGCAGCTCTGCACTCTGCTGTTTCCCTTTGACACCTTGAGTCATGTTTCAGGATCACAAATGGCAACCCATGTGAAGGAAAACAGAAGTCACAGGGCAGGCTACTAGATGAGGAACTGAATTTTGAGTCAACAAGGTTTTCACAGACATTTTGGCTCACAAAACTCCTGTCATACATCATCACTAGCTGCACCTGCCTGAATTTATCAGTATTGCATAAACTAAAGAACATTGACATTTCAAAACCATTTATTTTTTTATCAAATAGTTTTATAGACTTGCTTGGCCTGTATAAATCTAATTTAAACTCAGAACTACTAGTAAATATTCATCTCAGCCATTTTCATTATTTTCCAGGCACCTTACTGTAAGCAGTACCTTCACATTGGAAAGTGTATCCTACACAATAATTAACCCAGAGAACTCACACAGTAGAGCACTGGGCTTTTAAGTACTCTATACCTGTAAAAAGACCTTCAGAAAAAAAATCCCAAAAAAATTGCAGCTGGGCAAGGGCAATCTCACCAACAGGCATGGCTTTAAACATATGAACAGCCTCCTCTAAAACAAAGAAAACTTCCCAGTTGTGAGGATCTACTTGGATATGTGAGATCCTGCCTCTGATGCCAGACATATCCTTGCCACAGGCAGTGTGCAGCATAAAAAAGCTGACTTGTAAGAACTGTCAGCTCTTACACAGAAGGATCCAAGAAGTCATGAAGAGATGAATTTGAATGAATGTTTTTGATTTTATACTTTTAAATGTGTCTCTTCTACTCCCTTGCCTCCAAAATGCTCTGGAACATCAGTTTGGATTTTGGTCTCTTTGAGCAGTGCACTTCCTACCCATCAGGCCAAATGTACAACATCCTTGTGCTGTGCTGGCTTTCAACAGGCTATAGAGCAGCATCTTGTTTAAACCTTCCTCAAAGGCAGAACCAAAACTCCTCCCACACATCTGCTGAGCCCTCATATAAACTACTGCCTTTTCTCCCACTTTCCATCTGCCTTGCTGACTCCAGCCACAACCATCCATATCCCAGCTACCATGGCCTTTTCATCCCCACACCAAACCTTCGCCTGCTCCCTCCAGCTGCCCTTCCCAAAAACCTGTCCTGATGAGCCATGACCTCAGGGACTGCTCAAGCAAATGGTTTTAGTCAAACTGCACAAACAGAGACTCACCCTCTTTGGCCCCTCTAACTAATGATGTGTACAGTGGCACAGCACAGGCTTGTCCCCCGTTCATGGCAGTGGGGGCACAGGTGGCAAAGCCCGTGCTCTGTCCCCAGGCACAGGGCAAGGCTGCTGTCCCTGCTCCTGCTGGGCTGCACCCACTCACACAAAATAAACCATTTCCTACCGTAGCTCCTTTCCTTAGCAAAGTGCCCTGACAGCAACCTAGAAACAAGCTGCTGAAGCTCAAGAGACTAAAAGAGATTTTTGGGATTACTTTTTTCCCGCTCTCACTGTCTTGCAGTGGTTAATTTTGTATCTCTGCCTGCTCCTCTGAGGCTGCATTGCTCACTTCCCCTCGCTCCAAAACAAATGAACGTGGCTTTAGATTGCAGCAGATGGGAGCAGCATGGAAAAACTAGAAGTTAATTCTGGGAGCAGCAAAAGCCAGGTACAAATATAACAATGCTCAGTGTATGCACCCATACATGGAATTAACCACGCTGGAAGCTCAACAGCAGGAGAAACAGTTTGTTTGTCTTGCTTTAACCTATCTGCCAAATGTTCAGAATCATACACTTTCATAATCACTAATTATATACATAAAGTTGAGAAAAATAAAATTCTGCAAATTCCAGTCTGATTATTGGTGACCTGCCTAGAGGTGCAGAAGAACATAGCTGTTTTACTCACCCGAGGACCTCTCTTCCCTGAAGGACCAGGTAAACCTGGAGGACCTGGAGGACCCTGGTGATAGAAAATCAAAGCAGTTGAGGCTAAAACCTGACAAAAGGACAGTATCACAACTCTAGATGAGACCAGTTTTGCTAACTGACAACAACCCTGTGCTCGTGCTGACCTCAATTTGAAAACCAATTCCGAAAATACAAGAAAACGTTTTTTTAATCTGTCTGCAAATTAGATTTCTGTTTAGAAAGTATCTTACGTCAGACAAATTGGAGCTAACAATCTGGATAGTAACTTTTACTCAAGTGTATTGGTACTAAAGGAAGAAAAGATTTGATGAAGAAAGCAAGTGCAATGTATTTCTAAACAAAGGATAGAGAATAATTAAGCCTCTTCAATAAGCTTGCTGGCATGCCAAACATTTCAGAAAGGCTGGAGTAACTGTGAAAAAATAAAATACCACCTCACAGATATTACAAATATGAAATATAGAAAATAAATGTGGACAAATTACTGTTCAGTTTCCTATTTAAAGCTTTTAAAGCTTCTACTAAGAATAACTGGCAGCCCATTTGCCTTTCTATATAATGAATATCATTCTCTTTAATGATAATGCAGACTTTTTAAGATGCTAATATATGATCAAATGTATCTTTTGCAAATGAATTAGATTTTTAGTCACCCTATTAGACAGTGTAACAGCCACTGCATATCTGGTTGTTTTGAACATAGAAACCTTTCCTTTTCTATATAATGACTGCTGTTCAGACTCAAATCCCCAGGATCTACTTCACTGTACTCAAACACAAATGAGTGCTCTAAACTAAAATCTGCACTACCTTATATTATATTTCCCCTATCAAATTAGAGTCCTACAGAGGGATGGGCTGTTCTTAAGGGTGAGTTCAACCCCATCCACGTGCCTGCACAGCAAGCCCCAGCTGTAACAGGAGCCATGTACTTTCTGCAAGGGCATCAGGAAAGTCAGACCTCTTGAGGGAGGTCAGTGGATGACAGCAGTTAGGGGTTCAACCTGCTCTTTCACCCAGGCTTCCTCACACTCCCTTGCTCTGTAAGTATGACATCCTCTCAGCTGAGACACCAGGCAAAACACTGAGTACCACACTGCCCACCAGCAAACAACGGTGCTGAAAACTGGCTGAAAGGAATACCAGGAAAACCAGAAGGGCCATTATGGTGGCTGAAATCACCAACATGAAGGTTTTGCTAAACAGGAAAGAGATAAAAAGGGGAACTGAGGAAAGAAAAAAAAGACAAATTGCCTTAAGGGTTTTATTAGCAAGCAATATTTCATTAAGACAAAAGTTGAATTTTTAAAAACCTCCAGTTTTTTGTGATACTTTTTTTTCTTGAAAAGGTAATGTCACTGCAGAGAAGACAGTACTGATTGTGGAATTTAGGCATCGTCAAGCTAATTACATTAATTTGGCCAAAATACAAATCACTTATGCACAGTGCTGGGAGAACCACTGTTGTTCTGAAGAACTAAAAATATTAATTATTTCCTCTCCAATTAATCATAGTAAACATAGGAGTTTAAATGTAGTTGGGAATATCTGCATGTCCCTACATGCTAAATTAAGTCATGCCAAAACCTATACCTGCACTTCCCCTGGTCTTTAGATCAAACCATAACATGTCACGCTTCTAGCATAGAATGTTCTCTATTCACTATGATTGCATAAGTGGTCACTAACATCCTCATTTTTCTGAAGAAGACCGACCCCATGTTTAAGAGCACAAGAAATGTAACAGGGAGATACATGGAAAACTCCTGACCTGGCATTCTTGTCCAGGTTCAAAAATGCACTTGAAAGGGCACAGAGAGGTCCCACCCTACCCTGCTGAAGCAGTATGTTTTTAATATCTCCTCTCAAAATGTAAGTTAAGAGATGCCTTTTGATTAGATAGTTATCCTGGGACTACAAATGAAAACATATTTTTGTTAAGTGAAATAGTTGCAACTAGTGAGCATTCTTTCGTGATTTGCATTCTTCTCTATCCCTCTTTCAGACATTTCCTTAAAAATTCATGAATATCTAAACCCCACCATTTTCCTGAAAGATCCCCGATCTTTGTTGCTGATTTATTGAATGAGGGCAGTGAGTAGATTTGTTCCCTATGTGGCTTCTAAATTTTTTTAAAACGCTATCTGCTTCCTTTACAACAGAAAACAAATAAGCACCCAAATCCATTCCACCCTTACTTTGATTACTCTAATTCAAACGTCACTATCTCTTCTCATACAAAAAGAAAAGCACAAAAAAAGGAAAATCTAATCACAACCAAGCCCTCAAAAACCCCTAAAAGAAGCAGCAAAATTTTGAACTAGGCAGACAGAGATTAATAACACTTTCCCAGGGCATTTGGAAACAAAGTCAACTGTTGTAGATTAAGTCTCTGGTTCACAATAATAAGCAGCTAGCCCAACCATCCAGGTGTTTGATTAAAATATTAAACGACTCTCCTTAACCAGGGGCTGATACTCTTTAGCCTCCAGCACAGACTCCTCCCTGCAACTCAGACAACATCTCTGCTGAGAGCAGACTTCAGTAGAGCACACCTAAGTCTTCCTGGACATGCTTTCCCAACTAGCAGTTCCATGTTATTCTGTCCTGTGTATTTCTACAATCTGGGAAAGCAACTACAACTTCAGATCAGTATGACTATTTTTATACTTGCTAGGAAGCTACTTAAGCCTCTCAGGCATCCATGTAAACCACAGAAATCAACATCTGAGAGTGAGCCAATCTCTCTTACAAGGAATAAGACATTCGTTTGAATAGCTTTTCTTCCAACTACTGGAAACAGTAATTAAACAAATCTGAAGCAATTAGACATGTTAATGTGATTTTTAGCATTTGACACTTTGACCACCACTATCAAACAAAACAAAAAGTTATTTTGTATAAATATTACAGATGCTAACTTAAAATTATTTAATAAAATCCGTTTGCTCAAAACCGATCATTTGTACCTTAAGAAAGATACTACAACTTACTGTCATTAGGAATTGTAAAAGCTTCATTTAGCTATAGAGCAAAGAAACTCAAGTTCCACATAATAATTGCATAATCCTGAAATTATAAAATAGATGCTACTCTTCCAGAAATTTTCACAGCCTTTCCAATGGTCACTGGAATAAATGTAAGGAACTTTCCTAGACATGAAACAAATTATTTTCCTAGGTACTGAAGCCCTGTGTTACTTGTTTTACATGTGCTTTAAACTTGACCTATTACCCAGAGGTAACAGGAAACATTTCATTTACATACAGCAAGTCTCTAAGATTTCAGATGCACAGCAATAAATTCTGCATTAAGTAGTTAAAACTTCTGCACAGGCACATGTTGATCCTCATGCCATTCAACAACTAAATCCTACTCACTGAACTTTCTCTTGTGAAGCAACTGTGAAGTTTCTCTTTAAAAGGCTGTTGACTGGATCTCAGCCACTCAAACCCTGTTCACCTCAAACTAGGCCTTTTAAAAAGACTAAGTTAAAGAAACATACAAGTTTAACACCTGATTAATCAAATATGATGGCAGGCAGTCCTTCAGCAGAACAAAACACCCATAAAACTTTCTGCACTTCATCACCAAAATACCTGCAGCGTAGCAGTGAAGTAAACAGAACCATCAAGCTCCAAACCTATTCTAAAACCTCCCCATGAGAAAATTTCACTTCTAACACTGCTAATATAATTTGTTCTATTGTTCAGGTATCACTCTGATAAGCTATGTTTTCCTTTTATCCCACCTAAAATTTTCTTCTGTCTTGCCACTTCATGTGAAGAGGCAAAAAAGAATCTTTATAAACTAGCCCTTTGCAAAACTGTAACTATATTCATTCCTAACTTTCCTTACTAAACACACTTTTGTTTTGAACTTTGCTCAGAATCATATTTTCTACAACTATACCTGTATTACTGCAATCATCTGCAATTCTTTCCATCTGTCCACATCCTTTTTAAAGCTCCTCATCTAAAGTTGAGGACACTTCTCCAAACTGCAACCTCATCACACCCAAACCGGGAGAAAAAGTAGCCTGTCTATGATACTCACCACTCCTCCTAATGCATCAAACATCACAGCAAAAAGATGTATTTATTCTCTGCTACAGTATGATACCAATCTATGATCCTCATGACTTTCAAAGCAGTCATAATCTATTCATACTTTTAATTTCTGTATTATTGCACTAAGTTTATTCCCACTGGTTTTAGACCATCTGGAATTCCAATCTTGCCACTAAGAATTTTTCTTTGTGCTAGTAGCTGCTTTGCTTACCTTCTTTAAACACTTCATACAGATATTAATTTAACTATTGAGCAAAAAGCATCCTACCAAATTTGAATGTTCACCTATTGTTTTAATTCTTATTTCATTTGCATTTCACTGGAAACAATAAAATCTGCACACTTCTCTTTCCAAATGCCCTAGAGCAGGCAGCCACCACTGTATGATTAACCTCCTTTCTTTACAGTTGTGGAAGTCTCTCTTTCTCTGTCAAAAATTCCTACAACAGCCAAAGCAATGTCATCAACATCAGAGGAATATATATATATATATGTGGCTTTGGGTTATGGATTAAAGTTTTTCAGTATTGTTGTGTAGAACATAGGGAAACTGCAGCAGTTTTAGGGGAATCAAATTAAATGTTTGAATTTTTAACAATAACATTACTATTTGCTACTAAAAATAAACCTGCAAGAATCTAAACTTTTAGTCTGAATCATCAGGTACTGAGATTTCTCAGCCTGGGCAGGGAAATGCATGAAAGTGATTAAGTGACCAATATATCCCCTGTAGTCAGGGGGAGCCTCAAGAAGCAACTTAATTCAACTGAGAAATTAGCAAAGAGTGCAATCAGCAGAAGTGTGAAAGATCCGCTGAGAGTAAAATCAGTGAAATAAGCTAAGTGTGAAAGGGAAGCTACTGCTGTTCATCCAGCACTGCATTTAGGATCTCTGAACTGCTCTCCCAGGGTTCTTACTCTCATATCTCTCAATTGCAATAGGACATCTCACCCAGGACTCAATTCTGCTCATTGCAGGGCTTGCTATTTCCCCTTCCTCCTGGCAACAATTCCAGATTGCTTCTCTTCACCAGCTAGAAGGAACATCACCATTTGGTCTTCTACCATTCCTCCTTAGGGCAGAGTATCTTGAAAATCTAGAAAAACTTTTCCAAGAGAGGAAACTAATTCCTAGTTCATTTCTCTTGGAAGGCCACATCCTGTGCAGATAGGCCTGAAGATGCAATTACCTACCAGCAAGTAACATAAATCAGCACTTTAGCTCACATCAGCCTCTCCTTCTACCAGTGTGGGACTATGCACCATGTTATTGCAAACTACTTTAGGATTGTGTGATGAAAAATATCAGCTTGAAAGTTAAACAGTTAAAAATACACACCAGATTTATTTTTGTAATCTTTACACATTGCCAATGTCCTCTGCATCCCAAAAAGGAGTGGCTCATCAGATGAACAGAGTAGCATTCCCTCGAAAGTAGTGGCTCAGGAAATCTTACTATTCCAGTTTAAACTCACTTTATATTTTTCTGGGGGGGGGGGGGGGTTGGCCATTGTAGCTGCTAGAATTTTAATTAGGATCTTAATAGTTTTGAAGAAATAGCTGTTCCCTTTTTATACCCTATCCATAAATGAAAGCCTGAATTCTGGAGTCCTGCTTTGCAGTGGTGGGCGAATTCCACAGCTCTGGGATCATGGAATATAAGAGGCCTAATTATGCAAGGCAAAAATCAGTTCTGGTAGATGATTAAAAGCTACAAGAAGCTGAGTAGTTTAAGAACCACAAAAGCTAGTTCTTGCCTGTCAATTCCAATAGAACAGACATTAATTTCTGTGTTCAAATCTTGAAAGAAGATTCAAAACCAACTACAACATAGTAAAAGAAGCAAAAAGAGGGGGTTTCATGCCTCATCAGGACTTTTTGCTGCAAGGGAAGTTTTCAAGTTCTTCAGTGTTTCTTTTTAAGCTCCTCATTGCAGACTCCATGAGTACTTATGTACTAAAGTGTTAGAGCCACACATATAAAAGCTGCATTCCCATCTTCTCTACATGGGAGGACTAGACTGAGAAAGCAAACCAAGATCATCTCTTCAAGTCTGAGACCAACAGCAGTAGCAGATACTGAGCCACACAATCTCCACAGAGCACAGTTAGTTTCATGCAGAGATCTCCTCTCCCTTTGGTGTCAGCCTCTCTGGCAGAGCAGTGTTTTAGCTTTGCTTCTGTTCCAGCAGGTGCTGCTGGTCCCTTCAGTCAACCTGGGGCCCACAAAGCCCTACCAGATCTTAAAGACCTTGGGCATGTTATCTGAGTCCTGACCCAGCAAAATACCTCGGTACAAATGCACCATATTCCCTACAGACTGCAGCCTGCATTCCTAAGCAAGACAAACTTCTCTACCCCCAGACCATAAGACAGGCATTGAAGATGGCAACTGACACCTCAGAACCCTTCAAGTTAGCTGTCATCTTTGCCACTGTATGTGTAGTGTCTAGAAAAACAACCCGGAGCATTTGCTTGGCGTTTCAATTAACATTATCAGCAGCCATTTCTGTGACACGTGAAAAAGAGCTGACCGAAATCGCAACAAGCAAGATACAGGCTAAAATTAAAACCTTCCATTAGTAGTTACTAAACATCCTAATATCCAAAAACTGAAATTGACCTCGTGCTGATGACAGCTGCATGCTTGGTGACATGTCACCATGAATGCTATCATAAGAGACAATGAGAGAAAAAAAGACTGACTTCACAGTCAGAAAAAGATTAGGCAAGAGCACGTCTGGAGTAGCGTGAGTTACTTGTTAGCACATTTTTCAATTGTGTAACAATTACTTTGAGCCTGGATGCGGTTTAGAGTAAAAAGTGAACTTTTGAGTAGGTTCTTAGTTGTTAACTAGTTCAAGAAAAAAATATTTCAGTGCTGAAAGAATAGACACAATAAATTTATGGCCATATATAAATATATATTAGGAGCTGCTTACCACATATCAAATTGCTTTCCAGTAATAATCACACAGATGAACACTTAGAAAACCAAAACCAAACAAACAAAAAAAGCAAGTGAAATTATTTACTTCATGCCATGGTTTAAAAATTTTAACCAAAATCTCACACAAGCACAAAGCATGATCTACCATATTTCCCTGTCTAAGCAGGAACTGATGTTCTTTCTGCTCTGTAGCTTCATATATATGGGCATATTTTTATGTATTAAAAAGTTTATGAGCCTTGTGCTCACAATAAGAAAGGATAAATGAGTTTCTATTAAAAACACTACTGTGCATTTGCAATTGTCTCAAAAATCACTTACCCTCTGAACTGAAAAAATACCTCAAAATCTTGTAAGACTGTTCTAAAAACCATTTTCCATGCAGGTTTGCTTAACCCCATAACCTTGGGTTATGAATGATTGCAGACTAGATTCTGCAGCTGGTCTATTTCTACAACTATAAATTTTGACAGCATTGCTCAACTAAGACAACTGTGTCAGTCTTCCAAGCAGCCTGGTTGTTCTTTTTATGGACCAGCACCCATATTTGTGAACTGAATTAAATTATCCTGAAATTTTATTATGTGAGCAGTCTCTGTAATTCATAGCTACAAACATCCAGCTGCATTCCAAATTTTAAACTGGGTTGCCTACCACTTCACCAGAACGTGAATATCTTGGATGTCTTTATATTCTTCCAGTAAGTAAAAAAATATGACACTTACGTTGAAATTACATGTGAGAAAAAGACATATTTAAGGCAGACAAGCATTTGTACAATACATCTGGGAGAAATTGCAGTCACAGC
Source organism: Anomalospiza imberbis (assembly GCF_031753505.1). Taxonomy (NCBI): domain Eukaryota; kingdom Metazoa; phylum Chordata; class Aves; order Passeriformes; family Viduidae; genus Anomalospiza; species Anomalospiza imberbis. Next base: position 16,834,336 of record NC_089689.1, on the reverse strand, counting down.
TTTGGCATGCTTGGAGAGGCTTCTTTCAAAGCCCTTGTTAAATGTATGCTGCTGCAATATAGTAAAAAGAGTAAAAAGATAACTTACAGGAGGACCAGTTTCCCCCTTTGGACCTCTGACACTTCCCCTTTCAAACATTTTGCCAAGATCTTCATAGTCATAAGCATAATTATCAATACCATTTTCATAATTGTTTTCTGTATGATAAGTCTCATCAGCATCAAATGCACCTTCCTGCCCCGGATGGAGTTGATTATCCAGAGGGAGCTCAGCAGGCAAACTGTACAGGGTTGTGTTGAAGATTTGCTGCTTTTTGTTTGGTTCATCTAAATGCTGTTTTGCTTTTTCCATTCCCTTGCTTTTAGTTTTACTCTGTTTTACAGGGGAGATCAGAGAAGGCTCACTATGTCTGCCTGCATCTCCTGTGGTATTAGCTGAACTATTTGGATATGATCCTGCAGGGGTTTTAGTGATGTTTCTTTTTCTGCTCATCTCCTGCTGCTGAAGAGCCAGAGCGATGTTCTCCTGGAGTTCTGTTTGAGGCCAAGCTTCCAGCAGCAGAGGTTTGGTCTCCGCAAACTCCCATACAGAGGCATTTCTCAACTCAAAGTGGTCTGGTAAAAAGTGAATCTGAGCAACGTTGGTAACAGGCATGTTTGACACTTCATTCCATCTGTAAGCTGATATATCTTCCTGGTTTTCCTCATCAATGATCATCTTTGAAAAAGCATCCAGCCCATCTGACAGAAGTGAAGCCCCACGCAGAGATCGATAGGTTTCAGCCGGGCGACACTGCTGTTTCACATATTTACAGTAGTTTGCAGAGGCTTCTGCAGAGGGAATAATATCGAGCTGACATATAACTCCTTCAAAGCTGACAGAGTGAGAGTTCATCCTTCCCAGGGTAAATACACCCTCCGAATCAAATGTCCCGGCTTCAGAAAGTACTTCACTGCTGTAGTACTTGTTTCCACACTCAGCAAATAGTGAGACAGTCTTGTCCCCAATGCCAATGGCAAATGAATGCCATTGTTCATTATGAACACAATAATCAAAGTACACAGGCTGCTTCTCCCCGGTGTACACCACTACCTTTCTCGGTAGCAGCTGGACACCAAACTGCAGTCTGCTTTTGTTCCTAACACTGAAAAGAAAAGCATCACTGGCTCTGTAAGAGTACAACCCAACCAATAAGGTGAACTGATGCCCTAGATTCGACGGTATGACTTGAGCAACACGGGACTCAATATGTGCATCATTGCTTAGCACCACTCCTGATGCAGTTAGACGAACACCCTGAGGTAACAGAGAGGATGTTGAGGGCACTGCTGTCTCTGAAGGCTCTTGGACATCTTTCACAAGGCCTAGTTGATGAAGAACATCTATTGCTGTAAAAAGAAATAAAGGCACACTGTTGATTTAATTTACAAGCTCATACATTGAGATTCATATAAACAAATGCACACACAACATTTTAACAAATCTGTACCTCTCAGAGCATATACACTTCACACAGTAAGGTCACCAAATCCCTCCTGGAAGGTACTGATCTTTCACATAAATCAAATTATTAAAGCCAGAGCAAAATTTCCATCTTAAAAAAAATCAACCAAACTAAACAAACAAACAAAGGTCCATCAAATGCCCATTTTAGGTTAATTCACTTAGTGAAAGTGAAAATCCTCATTTGCTCTCCTCAAACTTTCCAGTGATCGGTGAATACACTTTGGTTAGTTCCTTATCTATTTAGCTAATCCTGCCTACTCTTTGAACAGAGAATTACTCTTTTTTAAGAAAAGTTTTTCTTTACAAAAAACCTTCTGCAATAAATCCATGCTGTTGCTCTTTATCTAAAAAGTTCAAATCAAAGCATTTGAGGGAAGAGTTGCTTTGTTTATAAGAAAGGACAAGCTGATTACAGCACAGTAACGCCTCCTTCCCCTCCACACAGTTTATTTGTTAGAGCCATGGATAAGGTGAAATCTGGAGTAGTGCAAGTGGTGAGGAGCAAGGAAAGAGGAGAATTGTCAGGACCCAAGGGGTAGTGCTCCTGTGTTCTGGCTCATCTCTCCCCCTAAAGTGCACAAGGCAGCAGCCACCATGACAAGACATTGAATTAAGAATGCACGCCACAGCAGGAGACAATAAGGACACAGAGCAGCCAGCTGTCCTACTGATTGATGCTCTATAGATTTGGCTTTGATATAGAAATCTGGATAGATCTTCCTACAGGGAAGTATGGGCAGTGGTTTATTCACTGTTAGATTCTCTAGTTTCTCAGTCAATGTGAGCTGTCCTTTAAGCCTTTCCTTACTCTGGGCCATACAGTGTCTCCATCTTTTACTTGGCTAAATATCTTCACCTAACATGTAGAAACACAATTATTTGTCATCCTGATAAACTGAAATCATATCTGTTCTGAGATATGAAATAAAAGCCACTTTTGGGTAAATCAACAGTTGAAGGTGACCCAATTAATTTCTTATTGCTTAAATCAGATTTGGGCAAGTTGGAGTTGGTGTGCATAGACACCTTCCTTCAGAATGAATATAGAGACACTGTTACATCCCTTATGATGCAGCTGAAACACTACAAAGGCTCAAGTAGGAGCTAAACCACTTACCCCCAGGAGCCTTTCTGCAGGAGCTCAAAATAAGATAGCATTAATGGCATTGATAGATTGATTGCTAAATTTGCCTGAGTGTGAAAGGTGCAGAAATATTGCAGATGTTGAATCAAAATGCAATCCAGCAAATATGGAACAAGAAGATTAGGAGCTAAAATATACGACATGGGAAAAGGCTGAAGGAACAACATTTGCTTGGCCTAGAGACAGGAAGGTTTGGGGAATCTAAATAAAACTGTCCATTATCTGAATTGTGGCCGTAGGGAAAAGAGAGAAAAGCTGATGAATAACAGTCACAAGCTGCAGCACAAGAAATTTCAGCTCCATACAAAGAAAAAGTATTCCCACAACAAAAGTGGTCAAGTGCTGGACCTGGGGGCAGAGGCATGGGATAATCTCAATTCTTGGAGATTTTCAAAGACCAAGTGGACAGAACCCAGCAACCTGAAGCGAATTCAAACATTGACTCTGACCTCAGCAGGAGTTAGGACCAGATGAGTTCAAGATCCCCCTAACCTATATTTTAGGATTTTTTTTCCACAAGGGGAAACTGAAGACTAGTTTTCGTAAACAGCATTGCACAGCAGCATACGATATCATCTGTTTCCACCTCTCACTAGAACAACTTTAGTGAAACACCTACATTAAAAATTACTTGTAGTATGTAATAGTTGCACTAATCAAATAAGCCTGGCTGGGCAGACACAGGCACTTTCTATAATATTTTGCTGAGGCTACTTTTGCTATGGATATGCTTATACTAAGTAAATAAAACTGTTATAAGGCACAACAAAAATTTAGAGTAAATAAGAAAAGTTAAGTATTTGCGGCACTATTAAAAGAAAAGTGCCACTGAAACAAATGGATATTTACGCTCTAAGTGGGAAAAAGGTCTCCTTTCACAGTTTCCCTTTCTCTGTTTACTGAACGTATTCATAGCAAACTATAAGAATAGACAGATGTTGGCTTAGTTTCAGTGCTAAATTATGAGAAGTGCCTGAGATTTCCCTGAGAGTGATTTATAAATTGGAACCAAAAGCATCAACCTGAATACACTGTACATCTTGAAAATTAATTACTCACCTTGTAGTGTTTCTAGTCATGTTTGAAATTCATGGAGGGGCCAAGATTATCCTGGCAAGCAGCCAGAGCAGACGGAGGTATGGAGAAAAAGTATTTCTGCAGAAAGTCCTGCATATGCCAATTTCTCAAGATGTTTTGCCTCAGAGCAATTAATTCACCATGGCTATATTTTTATCTGTCAGGCTGATAACAGAGGTCAGGTTCTAGTAGAGCCCTGAAGCACAGAGCCTCTGCTAATGAACCATCACTCTTTGCCAGGTCCCTGTCCTGCCTGTAGCTCTGGAGCAGAAAGCTGTGCTTGCACTGCCCTTGTGGAGGGAAGCTGGGAAGAAACACAGATCCTGAGCTCTGGGCAATGCAGTCTTATACATGCAAATAGTCCCCAAGGCAGAAACACTGCCCCACTACTTCTGTGCACTGGCAGGGCCAGCTGACTGCACAAGAACAGCTGCTAGCCTAACCTAAAGTTGTGTCTAAATATCACATCCTAACCTGAAATACTGGGCAAGTAGTTGTATTTTTTTTAAATTTTTAATTACATATTTTTATTTTAAAATAGTAATGCATGTGATCTATCAAAAATATTATAAATTCAATTGTAAAATAAAAAGCTTAAACTGGTTTTAAATAGCTTAAAAATTACCTTCAAACCTATCACTAATAAATGGCAAACTGCAAGCAAAATGGCCACATTTTTTGGCAGTTCGGATTTGAAAAGAGCACATAGTTTAAAAGTTACTAAAGAAAATCATCAGCATGATGAGGAATAAGATTTTTTTTTCTATCCTGCAAATAGATTTCTGCAAACAATGACAGGTCTTGAGAAAGCTAAACACAAATAAATGCTGTGTGGAAAATGACATCAAAAAAGTAAGTATAAAGGAATTACTCCTTGCTGACTTGCTGCATGTTAACCCACTGTCAAGCCAAAAGGCTGTTCCAAACTTTTTTGGCCAGTCATTTCACTTCTGGTCCAACATGCATATTTATTTTATTTTAAGGCTTTCAGAAGCTCTTGGCAGCACACTGGATTTTGGGAGCAGGCAACCCTCTCATTCTTCCTCCCAGCATGACAACCACTATTTGCTCTACCTATCAGTTGTCAGTTTTCTTTGTTTACTCATGTCTGCAAAACATCTGTCTTCACTTACTGCTTATTCAACCCATTAGTCCCCCAAATTGTAACAGCTCAACTTCTTGAAGGAAAGGTTGTTTTGGGTTTTTGGTGTCAAGTGCTTTCCTTTCACCTTCAAAGAGATCTTTAAAAATTCACAACCTTACTGCATCATGAGGTAAGGCAAAACCTTACACCACCTTTGGCAAAAAGCCTTTTGGCCCTCATGTGGCACAAAAATAGCCCCACAAAGGAACTGGGGAGGGATGAAGGGATTTGACTATAGGATTGTTTCACACGCATACTCCATCCAGTTTCTCGTGCTCATTCCCCACGTTGCTCCATACTCATGGCTACTCTGAAGGCAGGATCTCTGAGATGCTCTACCTGTTTCAGCAACCTTAGTACACACATCTCTCCCTTTCCCTTTTCCAGTGTGGGTAAGGGAAAAGAAAAGGGCCATTCATCAGTCAGCTCCACCAGAACCAAGAGTAATTACTCATCAGATTGCCCATGTTCCAGATGATGATGCATCTGCAACTGGGTACACTAGGATACCTGGCTGCAACAAATGCTCTCCTGGATGCCAGATCATCCAGGATCATTCATCTCCTGGATGCCAGATCATCATGCCTTGCTGGCAGAGGAAAGCCAGCAAGACACATTAATTCTGTGTGTCCTTGAGCCCCACTCAAAGTATTATATTCCCAAAGTCTGAGACTGTATCTTTACATGCACTTTACTGGACATGATTCATAGCAGCATATCAAACTGAACGACAGGTATCTTCTCAGGTAAAGCATGCAGAAACTGTCTCCTCAACTCAGGAGAGAAGACGTTAATTAGGTAGCATCTTCATGTTTGGCAGAATATTTGTTTTTCAAAATACAACGGCCAAGGAAGTTTAAGAACCAAGGCATTAATATGTTCCTAATGGGCACCCAATCCTATTCCTGGACAAACACTAAGCACCACAAATGCAATAATGCAGCTCTGCAACTTATATACTGAAACTGAAGGATATATTTTAAATGCTCTGTTTTTTCTGAGGAGGTTTCCTTCTCTGAACTGCTTTTCTGTGCAAATAAAGTGCACCAAAGAGGAACTCATGGGAAAATAGTTGCATCAAGGTTCATTTTGATCCCAAGCAAGCATTTAAAGAAAATAGTCACGTATGGCACTTGTGCATCAAGGATGGAAAGGAGCTTCCATTCACTACTTCTCATATGGCTATCTAGAAATGCTGTTGAATAACAATACCAACAAAATAATAGAAAGAAAAAAGGAAACTCCTTCATCTGCTGGTAACAAAATAAAAAACAATTCAATATAAGCATGTTGAGACTGGAGGCTTTACCCCATTTCTGCAAAGCTCTGTGCATGGAGGCATTCTCAGCCAAGATGCAGGTAAGACTCAGTCTCCACCCACTCCCCTGTGTTGCTGCACCCCCAGCCCTGCAGCTTTCACAGTCCTCGCCTGAAGGGTCAGTGAAAAGCAATTCTGAGGCTGAGGGACACGAGGAATGAGAGAAAAAGTTTATTTCTTTGCAGAGGAGGAGGGTGCGCTGGAGGGATGAAGACACTCAAATTGTCACCACACAGCTGTCTCTGGCATCCGTCACCTGCTCTCGCTGCACTGGGAAACTGTAAACTGCCTCCCTAAAACTGCCTCTTCCCTCTCCATCCCTGCAGGCCTGGAGCAGGGCAGGCCACACACATCTAACAGTGCTGCCCCTCCTCCAGTGAGAACTTGGCTCAGCTATTATAAAAATCCAGGAAAATCCCATCATCACAAAAGCATATGGCCCCCATCGAGCTGGATGTGAAAAATCAACAACCAATCTTACCAGGCAAGCAATGGGCAACACTGGAGGGCAAAACTACAAAGGCAACAGGGGAAAGAAAACAAAAAAATCCACGACTGAAGGAAAAACCAAGTTTTGCCAATCTCTGGGAATGACAAGCAGGAAAATGCATTGGTGAGAATAATGGTGGGAGGCTGCTGAAATATCCCAAAGGGCTCTAGCAAAACATTATCAGGAATGAGTCTTCTCTTAACCATGCAACACATCTGTTTGCATTCAGATGAGTATTTGCAGTTACACACTCACCAGCCAAGGATGACCTACTTCATGCTTCACCTGTACAGCAGAGGACCATGGTGGAGAACTGATGCTGCCACTCTCATGGCATATAAGAAGTGACTAAATGGCACGTTGGCCTCCACCACTTTGGGACGCTATCATTCCCACAGCAGCCTCCAGAGCAAGCTGCACATCTGGTGCTGTTATAACAGCTGGCAGATTAAAAAAGAAACTAAAAACAAGACAACCCTATTTCCTCACAACATCTGCATCTGAATGCAAAGCCAAATGAATACCAAATTTCACATCTTGCTTCAGTGATGCCAGCCTGTATTATGCACCATGGTTTGCCTGCCTTAAGTGCAAAGGTAACTCAGTCATAGCTTGCCACCCCCAAGGACACCCACTTGCAATGAAGACACAATCAAAGCCTTTTCACTGTACAAGGCTTCTTTTTTATGAAGAGCTTGCTTAAATATGTAAGCAATTTCATAGACAGAAAATCTGAGCAATTTTCAAAAGGTCATCTTTTCCAAACTGGTGCTTTGAACTTTTGCTCTCATTATGCTGTAATTGGTATTTTCTTTAAGTCACATGAATTAATGAACTGAACCTAAAGTCACAAGTAACAACAGCCATTTACTCTTTTCATCTACTAACATATTACACAAATGTCCTGTTATAAATAAAGCGTTCTCACCTTGTTTGGGTACTTGTGCAATAGCCACAGCTATACATGTTGCAATGAAAAGCAGAGCTTTCCTAAAAGGGAAAGAAAGGGAAAAAAAACACGTGAGAAAACATCTACAGTTTCAGAACTCCAAAAAATTAGAAACCTGATTCAAGATCCAAATGGCAGAATACCACTGACTTCAACAAGTCCTGAATCAAAGCCATCACAGTGTACAATTTTCCACTGATACTGAGAAGGTGTTTCACACAAAGATTGAGGTTGTGCATACCCTCAGACATAGCACATATATTTTACACTGGTTTTTATTAATAAAATTACTGCATCTGCTTTATATTTTCTTGCAGCAGGTTTCAAATATAAATGCTGCTATGTTGTAAATTTCTTCCTGGAAAGAAAAAAATGTTATCATAAAAAAAAAAAAACATAAAATAAATTACAAACTAATTCCTGTAGAGATCATTAGATATTTTAGATACTTTTTGTCTCCTATCAGTCTTCTCACTAGATCACATCATCTTCCCATAAGTGAAAATGTTGTGTCAAACTTTTGTTCTTGTATTATAAAATTTTATCATGTTACAAGCAAGTCACGTTCTTCACAAAGTTAAAAAAAAATCCCATCACATTTCAGCTTATAAATCCATGCTCAGGTAGAAAAGTGTCATACTGATAGCTATCACAGGCTCACTGCCCTGGTTTCAGCCAGGGAGATAATTTTCTTCTTAGTAGCTGGTCAAGTGTTGTGTTTTGGATTTAGTATGAAAATAATGTTGATAGCACACTGGTGTTTCAGTTTTTCCAGCAAACATACATAAGATCGATCTAGACTACATGCTCAAAATTCACTTTAGAAGCGTCCAGTGTTGTACAGACATTTTTGCTGTGATTAAGAACAGATTGTCTGCTGTTTCTTAATTATCATTGTAGCCAGATTAACATCTAATCACTCTCTTATCAGTGACTGAATCTTTTAATAAATGAGAAATATATTCTCTGTTAATGTTGGACAACCAGGAACAGATGCATGTAACAACTACAGTAGCCTCTATCTATGCAGTTCTAAGAAGAAATATTTCAAAAATATCAGAAATATAGTTCTAACTAACCAAATAACATTCAAGCCCCTTGCTCGTTCATGTATATAACCTCAGCAATTTTTCATAATATGGAATGCTAGAGTGACTAAAAATGTTTCCTAGACCATGTCAGAGGCACTTGAGTATCTGGATTCAAGTGTATTTGAAAGTAACATAGTTACAACTACACATATATAACTTCATGTCCCCTAATTTTGCCAGCTCATTAGTCAGATTTTCACATAAAAAAAAAAAGGTAGGAAGAAAACACTACCACTCCTTATACAGGAACATATGGTTTAAACAGAAAGAAAAGACGAGTACATGTGCATATACACACATACAGTGGTAATTAGTGAAAAGTCTTACTAATTCTTTAAAGGGTTTGGAATTCAAACATTTCAGAAACATCAAAGTGCATGAAAACCACAGAGCAATAGCCTGGTTTTATCAAGTGGATTTGTATATTGTGAGAACTTAAATTTTGGCAAACAGAACAAATTAATAATTTAAGGAACAATAAGGCATGATAGTCATCATTGCCACTGTAAAATGGTAGATACATCATGTCTTTTAGAAGAAAATGCACAGAACATATAGGATATTCAAAAATATGCATCAGTGCTTCAGCTCTGATCACAGAGGGAAAGGTGGAAACTATGCCTTACACATCCCAACACACTTGTAGGGGCATGTTTTTTAATTAACCACCACTACAGTCCCTAGCTATTCCTCCCTTCAAGCTTTCTCCTGCTACAGCCATGAAATGTCTACTGGAGCAGTTCTGCCACTCCTGAAAAAGACCTAACACCAACTGTTGTCCAAACAGCTCACTCACTACAGGACACTCAGCTCCATTTTTTCAGAGTTCTCAAGCCCAGAATTCAATTTCAAAGTTTCTGCATCACACAATGCATCATCTTTTGATCAAATTAGAAACTCAGTGACAGGAGACAGCTGTGCCAGAAACAAAGCCCATGCATTGCACTGTATCAGCTAAAACTCAGCACAACCTTTTATTTAACCCTTATTATTTTCAAAGGTGCAAAATGGATTTGCCATTAAAAATCACATAAAACATCTTAGCTAGCTACAAAATAAGGATGCTCAAAGAACCCCAGAGCCCACAATTCAAAGATGACTCTTCTAATAATTACAACAGCCTCTTCTACTACACCAGCCAGGTACTAAGCTCTGTCAGGTACCTGCCTCTGTCACATCCCAGCAAACATTGTAGGAAAGCGAGAAATTTCAAAATGTTCCCAGGACTGTAAATTACACAGATGTAACTGAATATATAGAAACATTTAGTGAGAAGTAAAGACAAACATCTGGCTTACACAGTGCTCTCCAGGTAATGTCAAGAACAGATGAGTTATCAACTAAGAGAAAAAACAGGGACCAGAGAACCATAGTGCTGGGGGTCCTCTAATGCGTGAGAAAAGTGAGACTTCCTTCTATCTTTTTTCACAAGTAAATTTTTTTGTAAATGAAACCATGTGCAACCTAATCCATGCAAACCCTCCCTCTTGGTTGAGATCACCACTCAGTACATTTGCAGAACAATCAGTTCTCAGTCTTCTCTCACACCAGCACAGCCACTAAGACACCAGGCTCCAGGCATATACCATACACCAGGCATAATGTGTATGTGGCTTGACCCATCATCTGCCATAGCTGCAGGAAGCTTGGCTCCTTGTCTCAGCTGAGTACACAGCTCTTGGAGATGTTGGGACATACCAGTAGAAAAATGCAGAATCATGTGGCATGGATGAGTTCAGCTGACCCAAATGCTGGCTATTTTTTTCCCCATTTAACATCACACCTGAAGCTGTTCCAATACCTAGGCTTTAGGACATAGCCAAGGGGTCTCTCAAACTTCCTCCCCTTCTCCTACCTTTTCATCTGCTCTATTGTACATGCAAACATATGCTGAGGGCCACTATTGAATCATTTTGGAGGAAGGTACTACCAAATGTGATTGAGCTGTTGTACCACTAAAAACTGAGTTTATATTTCTGATAATCTTTGACATGTTGTGGCCATTTGCCTCTTCCTCCGGAGTGGACGGCAACCATCCATGGCATTTTTTTGTATTAGGGGCGATGGATGGATGAGAAAACTGATGAACTTCAAAGCAAGTTGTGGCAAGCTACAATGAAAAATTCCACCCTCTGAAGACTACTCAGCAGCATAAAGAAGTCAGGTCTGCTCATTGCACAGCAGTATCCTCTTCATTCCAGCCTAGTTTCCTAAATCTCAAGTTTAAAGGAAGAAATACCACTAGTTGGCTGCTAGGAAAGACAAGTAAACCTGTCTGCAATGTGACTGCCACAGGTGCATTCAGTCCTGCACTCCTCAGGGATGATGGTTTAAACACCAGCACCTGCCCCACACACGTTCCTTCACTGGATCTGTCTGGGGACTGCTGAGGAGAATGGCACAGTCTGGGTCCATCAAGCTTGAGAAGGACTTTGGAAAAGTCACAGCACCTTGTGGACAGAGATGCCCTGGAACTCTCAAAGACCTCAAGATGTTGTAAAACTTATCTTTCAAGATATGAAAAGAAATATAACTTTCTTTGCTGCTCTAATTAAATTAGCCAGCAGGTCCAGTGCTGCTTCCCCAATTTTAAAAGATCTACTCACAACACAGTTTGAGGGGACACAACAGCCTGCAAAACCTCTCTTGTGGGACACATCCCCTTTGGTCACAGGCAGCACCATGCAATTAGCTGGGGGGAAGCTCCTGAATCCTTTGCCAAATTTCACATTTGAATAAATGGGAAATGGGAGAAATAGGAGATGAGGTGAGAGGTAGAGGAGCATTGCCCTAAGAAGAGCTCTACAACAGGACTGAGGTTCAGAGAAAGGAAACTCCCTGCCTGGTGGCCCATTCTTTGGCCAGTATCTGGCTTAAAATTAGTAACTACCACATCCAGAAGAACAGTCAACTCTGCTAGTATTTCTAAAATCAAAAAAAAAAATGAAAAGATGTGATTTTAAAACAGTTTTATGAGTAAATCTTGGATTGCTTACCCTAGTTCTCCAGATAGCATACACCATTTTTTTTCTGTATGAAGGAAAAAGCTTACAACTTGAATTCCTACTCATGTGAAATACTCTTCTTTTACAGAGTTTTTCTCTGTATATTTTGTAGATCATTCTTCAAATATACTACAACTTGGTGCTTGCAAGAAACAAGGGTGATACAAGGCTGCTCATACTTTAAATATTCTGCCAATAAATGGGGTAAGATTTAGAAGTCATGCAGTTTTATTTATTTAACCTGCAGAGACACCCCTATACAGGCCTGACCTAATGGTATTTCAAGGAAAAAGTGGTTGAAGTTGCAAGAGATTTACTGGTTTGACATATGCCAGGAAACCTGATCTTTTTGCGAGGAATTCTGGTTTCTTAATACAGGTAAGTGACCAGGTTGCTCGCTCTCTCCAGAAGTAAATGAGGTAAATATTATAGAAGCATATAGATATATTGTGAAGCTATCTCATATTTTGAACTTGAGTTCAAAATACATCTCTGCCACTGTACCTCTTTCCTATAATGCAATATATGTTTCTCCATCAACAATACCCCTTTACAGATTTAAAATAAAACCATTCTTTGAAATTGCACTCAGACAATTCCTGAAGAAGTCCCAAAGACACAGCCACTAAAAACAGATCTCCTAGGAAGGCCACCTTCAGGAAGCCCCTTAACTACTCACAAGCATTCAAGTACACCCAGATTATACATCAGGCACACTTTAGCAGCATAATCCTCACTACAACACTAAACAAATTCCTCTGTCCTGCTCAGAACGCTCAGTAAACTTAAGACACAGCCAGAACAAAATCAGCCCTTTACAGAGAGACACATACAAGTAACCTGTCTAATATCGTTACAACTATAAATTCAGTCATTTTATCGAGGCTGCTTTTTGGTAAACTGTAGAGAACAGAGCTCTACCTTTGCATCACAGGTGAGGATGCATCAGAAATACCTCTGCCAATTGCAAAAACATGCGAATACAGAGCGGCTCATCTGGCTATCTCTGGTATTAAGAGAGTAGTCTTAGCTCTTTAGCGTCAATTCTACATGCTTTTAAGTTTGCTTGTTTGCCGCGTTTTACTAGCTAGGTACCAAAGGGATGCAGGAGCTGCCAGGTTACTGCGGGACGCTGGGCCCCGGGATCCTCGTTCCCCCTCGGGGATCAGGGGGCACGGGCTCCAGGGTCGGGCTGTCCCCGCTCCCCGGGGATACCAGAGCCAGGCTGCCCGGAGAGGGCTCGGGCGAGGGAAGGACGACACGAGGGTGCTGGACAGGATAGGGCACATCCAGAACGACACCAGGGGTGGGGAGGAGAGGGACAGGAACGGCCAGCGATACAGGCGGTCGCCGTCCGAGCAGCCAGCACCCCGTCGGTCCGGGTGCCGGGGGCACCGGGGACCCCGCGGGGTTACGGCTGGGGTTCGGAAGGTAGGGCTGGGGACACTGCCCGCCGGGGTCGTCGTCCCCTGCCCGCGGTGGGAGCCGCGCCGCAGCCCCATCCCCTGCCCGGCCCCGCGGCGGGGTGCCGGTGCGGTGCGCCCCGTCTCGCCGGCTCCCGCTTACGTTTGTGCCGCGGGAGAGATGCGTCCTCGCCTTGTCCTCTCGGCTCCCAAATGCATTTGTATGCATTTGCCCTGGCAGCGGAGATCCGAGGGAAAGCCGAGCGCCGCGCCGCCGCAGGGTCAGCTCCTGTCCATGAAAGCCCGCCGGCCCCGAGGTCTCCGCCGAGCTCCGCGCAAGCCCGAGGGCGGCCCGGCCCGCGTACAGCCCGCGGGGGCGGGCGCGGCGGGAGGGGGGGGCGCCGGGGGCCGGGCGGCGGGGGCGCCCCGCGGCTGCCCGCGGAGTCCGGCGGCGGAGCGGCGCTGCACCGCCTGCCCCGGCACCGGCGGAGCTCCCGCCCGCCGCGGTGTTGAATTTCAGCGCTGGCTGCCTGGCGATTACATCAGCACACGCGGCCCCCGGGGCGGGCCGGGCCGCGGCCCCGCATGGTGCGCGCTGCCCCGCGCCGCTCCCCCGGGCGCCGACCCGCACCCGGAGCCGGCCCCGAGCCGGGGGCAGCCGGCCCGCGCCTGGAGCCGCCGGCGCGCAGCGCCGAGCCCGGCCCCGCCCGGCCCAGGTGCGGCGGCAGCGCCGGGACAGGTGATGCCCTCAGTGCAGCCGGAGGGCGAGAAGAGCCTTCGGCCGCCGCTGGGCTCCAGCTGGGGAGACTCGGCAGGAAGCTGCAAGTTAAATTAAAATCTGGGGACGGGCGGGAAGAGTTGTTGAAATGACCTAAACACAAAAAGCTGAGTGCGCCGGACGTTTTGTATCTCCAGTATAACTGGAGTTGGGTCTAGAAATCCTCCCTCTGAAAAATGTTTGAGAAGCAGTTGTAATTTAGTACCATTACAATGCCAAAGAAATATGACACCCTTCACTGTCTCTCTCTCGAGACAAAGGTCTTTTTAGCTTTAATTTCCAGTTTTCTTACCTTGTCCCACAACAAAGCCTATTTTAACTTTATCCCATAAGACATCTTTATGCAAACTGTCACTAAAAACAAACACGGTGGAGTTAAACAGTACCAGACGTTGCAGTACACACTGTACAGCAAACACGTGGTCGCATCCTGCAGCCTTACTTAGGCAAAGCTTCCATGGATTTCAGAAGAAATTTGATGCGAGTTAGGATTATGGTACTTATTTCTTTCTGGGTGCTACAAGAGTGAAGATTTCACATCATGCAAATACCTTCATGACATACAGCAAATACCTTCCAGTTGTAGATAAGTTGAAGGAAGATGTAATGAAATAAAACCAAAGATACTCCCAAACAGCAGAACATAAAGGAAGCGCTAAAACAAAAAGAAAGGCTGTAAAACATAAAAGTTGCTTATTGTTGTCACTGAGGGTGCCCCACTATGCTGAAAAGGACTTCTCTAGGTGATCCAGGTAGCTGGCAACTGGCAAAAGACGGGGGGAGGAGGGAATTTTGAGGGAACCAAGAGCAAACCTAAGGTGCTGAATTTTACTGGGGATAAGAAAGTTAGAGGTGGGAAAGTTATTTTCAGGCAATACAGCAGAGTGTTTGATTTCAAATTCAAATTATTTTGCAATAACATAAAAAATCATTCAGAACTTGTATACTCCCATAGACTACGATGGGATTTCCTGTTTACTTCAGTTTTTGAAAGCCAAAGGTAGAAGCTGACAGTATTTTACTTTCTTGTCTATGTACCTTACGTTGGCCATACTGACAGCAAAATATGAAAATGTGTATTTTCACTGAAGAGAACATGGTGCCTGCCCAGGCAGATATTGGACACTTCAGCAATAAAGTATTTGTCAGCTTTTCTGTTTTAAATCACACCTTAATGGCTTCCAACAACAGAAGTATTGTATTTTATTAGGTTTTGTTTATCAGCATTACAATGAACTACCACACAAACATTACTGATTTAGTTTGGTGCTCTTGCCTGAAATCTATCAATCTCTTACATAACATGTCTTGTATGAAGTAGACAAATAGTTGTTTTCTTAACTTTTTAGCATCAGCACTAAGGATATTATGGAGAGAATTCTTCCCTGAAAGTGACCCTGGATAAATCCTGCCCTTGTTGCAATGCACATCTACAAGCACAGGAGCCATCCTGCAGCACATGGTGAGATGGGCTGGGGACATTTTGTGCAGAGATCTCCCTTTCTAGCAGTATTTGCACTGAGGAAGGCACAACTTGAGATTCTTGCCAGCTGCACACACAGGGTGTAAATGAAACTTGCTGACCATGATTATGCAGTTACTTAAGGCAGTATAAAGTTTAAAAACTGGCATTGTTCAGTTTTCTATATTCAAAACTACCCAACTAATTCCACAAAGTAGGACTCTTGATTTCTTGTTGGCTCTTTGCTCCTTGTGTCCTTGTTACAGCCCCTTCTGGAGCTGAACACAGCCTGCTTGGACAGGTCCTTTGGCCATGGGGAGGCACAGACCAGGAGAAGGGCTACCTGTGCCCTTCCATTGTCTCACTGCACACAGCTCACACATCTCTGAATCATGTATCCAAAAATGGGTCAGGAATGTGCCAGCCGTGCTCCTTCTCCCCTTCCCTGTGTCCCTCTGCCTGGAAGATCTCGCACTCCTGTTTTTTGAGAAGTGGCTGATGCTATTCTGACCTCAGTGGCTTTACTTCCATAATAGGACCCTGCAGAGCTGCTTCTCTTCTAAGCATCATGGCAAAAATCAGTATTAGTTCTATTATTATACTTGCTTCTTCCAAGTGTTCTTACAGTCTAATAAGAAAACCAACTATGTTTAAAGCTATCAGATTACATGTGTTTATTTCCAGAGCTATATTTAGCAGTCTGTATACTCACACACACCTAAGACATGGTCAAGCTCCAAACCTATTAGCACTTATTGCAACACAGTGATGCTGGAAGTTTCATTTCTGTGGCAATTGTCCCAAGATCCCATCTTTCCACATCTGCTATCTCCTGCTTGTCCACAGCCTATCCGCAATTTATCATCTTTCCAAGTAAACTCAGGGATTACTGAAATACAAAATTAATTATTCTGAGATATCACTCCTTGCCTTTCTGATACGATTACAAGATTTCCTTCTGGTTTTTTGTTCCTTTTCCAGCAGCTTTTTCCTTCTTTCATGATCTGACTTGCTCATCTGTCACTCCAGATTACAGCTGCTGAGTTCCAGCCGTGCTTTGGGGCACAAAACAGGAGCTACTCTTAAGCAGTGTGAGAGATGAGGGAAAAGGTTCCTATCTGTGATTTGCCTTCCAGAAAATGTACAGGAGAGTGCAAGGGTTTTGCCAGAGCCTAAAAATAAAGGGAAAAAAATAATTTGAAGGAAAATGTGTGAAATGGGAATGTGAGGACTGAGTGTTGGAGCCTGAACTTTATCCCTCCGCAACTGGGAGGAGCTTTGCCTTTGAATTGAGTAGGAGCAAAATGGGACCCACACAAGTTTCCTGGTACTGTCCCAAAATTAGGAATTTTTGGCAAAAGGTCCTTGCTACTATTGAGTTCCTTTTGGAGAACTGATTTTCTCTGCACACCACAGTATATGGTGTTAGGCTACATACCAAAACTCCTGGAAACTAGTTCAGCAAAACTGTTTAGAATACTCTGTGGCAGCCAAAAAAAAAAGTTTAACACATTGCTCTGGTTAAAGAAAGTTACTAAGTTATCAAATGTGATTAAGAAATACAAGAAATGGAAAGGATTACAACATGTCTTTGACAACAATTGGCTAAAGTTGAAGAAAGGAGGACTCCAAGTCTGAAACCATTAGACTTGCCTATTCTTTGTAGAAAATGAAAAAAAATGTAATGACGAGCATTTGTCTTCTCTCTCTAGTTATGCCTGTTACATTCTGAGAGTTTTGAATATGCCAAAAATCTGGAAATGCCTTTAAAGAGCACAGTTGATGACTATTTGGATTAATCCTATCCCTTCTAATTTCCTACCAAGAAACTAAAGAGAAAATTAACATTAATTTACATTCTGAAGGATTTGGAGTGGAGAGGATTTTCCTGCCTTACAAGACCAACACACAAAAACCTGTGAGGGGAAGGAGCTGAGAGAGGAAAGGAGAGATACTGTGGGTACAGAGGACCAGAGGTCCTTGCTCACAGATCAAGAAAAATGGCATAGTAGAGTCAGGACTAACAAAAATGCCAAGCCACAAATAACTATATAGACTAGTGAGATTCCTTAAGATACTTAGTAAAAGCAAACAAGGCAATATATTCAGCCAGGAGCAAGAAACAGAAGAGAGTCTTAGTGAACCACAAGACAGGGTAGAGACTCCAGACCACAAGACTCCAGCAGCTCCAACTGAAAGGTGTCTCACTTCAGCCAAGATACTTGCAATTGCTTACAAGTCCAGGTATTATCCATTTTGGAAAGTCACTGCTATAGCAGAAATCCACTATGAAGCAGAATAAAAACTCATGTGGAGAGAGCTCAAACAGGCAACTGAAGCAAAGCCTGCTAGAGGAATAACCCCACACACAGCTTCTGAAAAGCTGTGACGTCTTGCTCCAGTGATGGCACATAGTATGCCATACCAAGAATGCAGAGAAGCCTAGCCAAACACACAAGGAACATTAAAGGAAGAGAGGAGCCTCAGAAGCAGTTATTAGGAAAGTAATAAGGGAACACAAAGTACAAGAGCAAGAATGAGTGTAACTAGGGGACCATGGGAACAGCTCACCAAATGAGAAGACTCTAATTACCAAATAGGCCAAACTGCCAAGAGAGAAGCACAGGAAATTTCCATGTTAAAGAGGGTCTCTGGAGCCTAAGAACAACCAGTGAGACTAAAACCAGGGGGAGTTAGAGAAAACCCAGTGAGTGTCATTTTTGGTTAATCTTTATCCCATCATCAATGGAGTGTTTTGCCATCCAGGCGGGAAGTGGAGACACCCACTCCTACAGGCACTAAGATGTATGAGACATGAGGTGTTTTCTGGGATACTCATTGAACTGGAAAACTCCTTGTAGGCAAAGTCCATAAATACAACTAAGAGTCTGATTCCTACCATCACTGCTGGGTTGTGCTCAGAGACACACAGAGCAAGATGGGCTTCAGTGGGTGTGTTAAAGGAGCATTCCCCCACCACTGTGGTGGCTGTAACCTCCTGACATGGACATTCACAAACCTTGACAGGGGCCCCTGCATCAAGGCTTCCTAAGCGTGTCTCCCTCAAGCCTCCTGTCCATAGCAGAAACCTTCCCCAAAGGGTCCTGGTTTTCTTGGTCATGGTATAAATCTTGCTGTATCCATCACTAAAATGAAGTAAAAGACTACATTTGCAAAATAAAAAAATCTGTAAAAAACCCACAAACTTATAGCACCCAAGGACACTTAAGCTCCTTGGTAGTGCTCTTGTAGCATCCTTTCACACTGGAAGGATGGGTCAAAAAACCTTTGAGACATAGTATAGGACATATTTCTGCAGGCTAAAATCTACAGGTTATTTCCTGAAAATCATTCTCTGCAATATAAAAACAGATCCCATTTGAAGTGAAACCAGCCACACTCATATGCTCTTAGCTGGCTAGCAAAATCTCATCAGCACTAAATGCTCACACATCTGGAAGAAGCAGCGCAGTCATCTGAGAATTATTTCATTCCCAAGCCACAGAAAGCCCTGCATTAGGCCAGTGCTTTTTGAAGACATTCCCTTCCTTTTGTCAGCAACTGTGGGAGATTCTTCATTCTGTAGTTCATCAGACGTAGAAAAGTCTTTTCTGATCATCTCTGCTTCCAGACCTGTGGCTGCATGGATTCTCACACTGCTGTCTTGAAGCCAGCAATATGTGTTCCTTCTGCAATAATTGAAAGTACAGTGTTAGCTTGCTTCTGCAAAATTAGCTTCTGGCAACTGCAAGGGGTGTTTGCAGAAGCTTTCTTACCTGATGAGAGGTGAGGTACTGGTGCTTGGTGGCTAACGCCATGTTAAATCTCTGCCTTGGAATAAGAAGGCTTGTTCCCACATTAGAAATCTTATCAGAATTTTCTCACCAATTTTAAAAGCAGAAAATTCCATGAGACTTCTGTTTATTACCTTCAAAATTATACAAAATACAATTGTTTGAGACAGCTACTAGTCTATTTCCCTTGCTCAAACTTTGAAACTGAGGAATACCATCATACCATGAACAGTTTGTAACCCATCTTTTGGAAGTAAGAAATTTAATTGCAAGACATAAATAATTTGACCAATTTCACCTAGTTGGCTCAACCATTATCAATAAATTATTGCTCTGATGTGTCAGAAAGTTTCCTTCAGCTTCCCACCAATTCTCTCTACTGGTTTTTAAATATCCTGAGTCATTTAAGACACAGCCTATTTAAATCGTGGCACAATGGAGTAATTTAAGGCTGACAACAATTGTTGATTATATTCAACAAAACAGGCGTTCCCAGGCTATTTCCAGGCAGGTATTAACATTGTCAATGAAAACAGAGATTGTAGCACTTCCCACTTCTGTTGTCTCTCACATGAGTAAGTCATCACCAGACATCTTCAGTACTCTCTAATTCCCAATAAAGGAAAAAAATGCAACTTATTGTTGTCTGGTTTCTGGGAATCTCTGAATTTAAGAAAGCCAAAATACGAAATGTCAATAACAACATGGTATTTTTGTATGTTAACAGTTAACAGTTAACAGAACAGTTAACTTTCAAATCAAGAATTTTACATCAGGCATGTATAATGGCAGGAAAAAAATCTATAGAGAAAGATTTTAGGTTGATTGCTTTTTCTGAAAATACCAGACAGATGAAAATATGGAGTCCAAGACCAAAATACATTGGCACTAACTTCAATGCTGATATTTTTACCATAGTTATATAATTAATTTTTGTAAATCCCTTACAGCTGTACCACCAATATAGCATAGTATTTTAATAGACTGTTTCATCACTTTATTTTTAGAGATGAGATTTTGATTATGTTTCTCAGTCTTTTAAAACTGATATGCAAGGAAGAACTACTGTTGCAGGAAAGTAAAGGACTAAGTCTTTCACTAGGCACAGAATTATTTCAGATAACTCTTTCCCCTGCTCTTCCCCACTCATGTCATGTAAGAAACTGAATAAAATCCTCCTATAAACACTCACTTAAAAATGAAAAATTAGAAAAAAGTATTAATACATCTGAGAGATGAGACTAATTTTTTCTGTTGGGATCAAAGAAGTTCATTAAGCCAGATGTGCCTGGATTATTCTTATTACAGAGAGCCATAAAAACCTCATGGTTGCTTAGTTATCCAGCGTTGGCTTAGACATAGTCAAAAGTTGAACAACAGATGAGTAACTGCACCATGTTGACCCAAACACACATGCAACAGTTTAATGAATTAACTTCTTCTAAGCTGAGAATTTCAGAGCTTGTCAAAGAACCAACATTAAATTTTGTTTGCAACTTCACATTGCCCGCGGGAGTCCTTACAGGGCCCTGGATTACTTTTCACAGGCTGCCAACCCTCTTCTGGTGCTCCAGGTCCTCCAGATGGGTGTTGCACCTTAGGACCTCCAGGAAGTGTAGGAGATCCAGAAATTTAACTGCAGCATCTCTCCTGGATGCAGTTGAGCTGCTGCTCTTTGAAAGGCTCCCAGCCTGTGTGGGTTGTAATGGCAAGGCAAGAAACACCAGGCTGGCACAACCATCTGCTGCACCACCAGGCTTCAGCTGTTTTCTTCCAAGCTGGAGATGCCAAACCTTACCTGAGC
The DNA here is from genome assembly GCF_031753505.1 of Anomalospiza imberbis. NCBI lineage: Eukaryota > Metazoa > Chordata > Aves > Passeriformes > Viduidae > Anomalospiza > Anomalospiza imberbis. The sequence goes on along the minus strand of NC_089689.1, from coordinate 16,813,371 downwards.
CTCCATTTTCAACGACAGTCACAGTATTTGCCTTTGCATCTCTTCAGAAACTACTGAGGCTGCTTAAAGTTTTCTGAACTATCCAGGCTAGACTGGCATTCACACATATCAAAATGTAGACATCTCTAAAATCAGTAAGAGGAAAAAAATCATAAAAATTCTACAGGTTATTATTTTTCTATTATATTGTTGGGGATTGCCTTTTTATCTTGAGTACTTATGGCAATAGAATGTGCATATGAAAAATAGCATGTATGGTTATCAGATGTTCAGCTTTAAAGTGGTCAGCCAACACATGTAAGCTGACTGCCCTTTTCCAAAGTTAAATATTGTCTCTTAATAGCACGCTTGCAATGATTGAATGTTATGTATGCAAACATAACAGCATTTTTATTTACCTGTTGGAAAAAAGGGATTTTAATAAAAATTCTCAACAAAATTAATATTTTTGCATCTCAGAATTTATTTATATAGTTTAAAGACACATTAAGCTGGGCAAATATCACTAAATGTTCTTACAATATTTACACTATTCTTATAGTGATCCCAGGCTTAAGGAAATAATTTTCTAATCAATAATATTTTTACAATGTTTTTTCTTGTTTGTTTTTGTTTGGGGTTTGGGGGTTTTTGTCATTTACTGTTATATTTGGGGCATTTCATTTGGAGTCTTCATAGAGCCTAAACAACCATGTTTGTTAAAGCAGACTCCTGAACAAAGAATGTCAATCAAAAGGTGCTAAATTTTTTTAAACAAAAATAACAATAAATAAATCAAAGCCTCTCTTAAATCCATCTGGATATTTCAGTGACACTTCTTTATATGAACATGACTTACATTTTAAGAAATATCATCTACACCAGATCCAGTTTACTTTAGCAAAATGCCAGTAACTGTCAAATCCACCCAGGGGTTTTATGTTGTGACTTGGAAGGAGAGCATTTCACAAGTGCCTCTGACAGCCAGCACCGGTTCTTTGTCTGATCTCAAAGGACACATCTTCTCTTTGGAGGATGGAAAAGATTCTGAACACCCTTGGTTTAACAAGTTCAGGAGTAAGACTTACTTTTGGGCTTCATATGGATTGCTGGAAGAAATGACATGTACTAGTAACTGCCAGGCAAACACACTCTTGTCCTCCACAGAACTGGAGATGATGTGTTAATCCAAAGAAATGAAAACATGCATTAAGAAGATCATTTTATTATCCTCGTGATAGTTTTGAGGAAATGCTGGTGCCAGCAGAAGCACTGGAAATCTGATCCCTGCTGTCAGACCATCATAAAGAAGAATCCAAGTGGCACCAAAGTGTCCAGTTTTGGGACCCTCACTTCAAGACAGACATCGAGGGGCTGGAGTCTTTCAGAGAAGAGCAGTGGAGCAGGGGAAGGGCCTGAAGCACAGGTATCATGACAGGCAGCTGAGGAAGCTGGGGAGTGTTTAAGCTGGAGAAAAGGAGGCTCAGGGTGAACCTCATTGCTCTCTACAACTGCCTGGAGGGAAGATGTCATGAGGTGCTCATGGTCTTCTATCACATCCCAGGTGAAAGGATAAGGGGAAATAGCCTTAAGCTGCACTGGTAGAAGTTCAAATTGTATATTAGAATAAAATTTTTCACTGAGAGTTGCTAGGCATTAGAATAAATTGCCCAAGGAGGTGATGGGGGTCACCATCTCTGGAAGCATTATTTCACTTAGAAGTCTGACAGGAAAAAAAAATCTAGTCATCATTTTGCATAGCAGCAGGTAACATATTACTCCAGGTCTGTGAATAAATTTAACAGAATAGTTATCAGGGAAATAATTGCTAGGACTGACTTCCTTGTTGATGTTAGGAGATTTAT